>NC_067430.1:18615000-18933787 GCF_009764475.1 Pristis pectinata
GGAATACAACCGAGAGGCACGGGCTAAGAACAGACAAGGTGGAAGTTTTTCAAACTCTGGAGGGTTTTGATCACATGAACAGGAAATGACTGTTTCCTTCAGTTGGGGGGTTCAGGGATAAGACTGCACCACTTAAATTTCCCCAAAAAGTGCTAGATTGGCTTTAGGATAAATTACTTCACACGGCTGTTGTCAGTGTGATTTTCCACTCGGAATATTTGAGCAGGAATGAAGGGACATGAAAGAGTTTACAGGGATCTTGGCAGATCCAGGAAGGGTGGGCAGCAGGGAAATCTGCCGCCATGGACCAACCCATGTATCCGTCAACGTTTACACATGTAGACAGACAGAGCAGACGTCCTGTAGTGGTTATCAGCACCCGAGGTCAGCCAGTTCCATTGGAACCCTTACAGAAGTATATTCTTGTGACAGTCAATATCTGTGGAACTGTACCCCAGTGGGGTTCAGTGACGGAGGAACTGTACCCCAGTGGGGTTTGGTGACGGAGGAAATGTACCCCAGTGGGGTTCAGTGACCGAGGAACTGTATCCCAGTGGAGTTCAGTGACTGAGGAACTGTACCCCAGTGGGACTCGGTGACCAAGGAACTGTACCCCACTGGGATTCAGTGACTGAGGAACCGTACCCCAGTGGGATTCAGTGATGGAGGAACTGTACTCCAGTGGGGTTCAGTGACAGAGGAACTGTACCTGAGCGGGGTTCAATGACCGAGGAACTGTACACCAGTGGGATTCAGTGACTGAGGAACTGTACTCCAGTGGGGTTCAGTGACCGAGGAACTGTACCCCAGTGGTATTCGGTGACCAAGGAACTGTACCCCAGTGGGATTCAAGAGTCCATGGAAAATTGTAACCCAAGGAAAGACAGGAAAAATGAGGAAGTGCAGAGGAGTGATTATTATCAAACAACCATTGTAGATTTGTGAGTGTCTGAGGTAAATGGAGTTTTTAGTGCAGATGCGTCATTTGAGGGAATTAAGTGCGAATATCACAAGAGTACACCGAGTGGCATGTGTGTTACTTCTGCTTCAGTTTTAAAGTGTTAAGACTGTTCATGAATTCTCAACTCAGTGTGTCCCCAGAATCTCTGCTGTGTACAGGGCCAAGAAAGGGGGTGGTGGTAGCTTGAGGTATAAGATAACTTCATCAATTGCTGAAATTTGCTGATAAACACCTGGCTGGAATTCTCTTATCATTTAACGGAGAGCCATCAGATGGTTCTACAATGAGGTGTTAAAGATGGTAAAATACATAAATGGATGAGAAAAGCAGTGAGGGGAAGTAAGGAAAGAAAGGCAGAAGGTGGTGAGACACAGGTTTATGTGTAGTGGCAGTGAACAGTGAGCAGTGAACAGTGAGCAATGAACAGTGAGCAGTGAGCAGTGAGCAGTGAATGGTGAACAGTGAGCAGTGAGAAGTGAGTAGTGAGCAGTAAGCAGTGAACAGTGAGCAGTGAAAGTGAGCAATGAGCAGTGAGCAGTGAACAGTGAGCAGTGAAAGTGAGCAATGAACAGTGAGCAGTGAAAGTGAGCAATGAGCAGTGAGCAGTGAACAGTGAACAATGAACAGTGAACAATGAACAGTGAGCAGTGAGCAGTGAGCAGTGAGCAGTGAAAGTGAGCAACGAACAGTGAACAATGAACAGTGAGCAGTGAACAGTGAGCAGTGAAAGTGAGCAATGAAAGTGAGCAGTGAACAGTGAGCAGTGAACAGTGAGCAGTGAGCAGTGAACAGTGAGCAGTGATATCTGTTCCAAGTCTCCTGTTCTTCCCATAGGGCACGATAACATGGACCGAAAAAGACAGTGCACGTTTACAAAGCACCACTCTCAAGCTCACAGTCATAACACATTTTGGAATTGTAGTCTCTGTTATAATGTAGGCAAATACAGCAGCCAATTTTCACACTATAACGTCCCACAGATAGTAATGAGATAAATGACCAGATAATCCATTTTTTTATTAAGTCAATAATGATACATTTTCTAGAGCTTGTGTACAGTTTTGCAAAGCTGTTAAGTGGTGAGGGCAGCTAATCAATGTTAACCAAACTGATTCCACAACGATTGTGGGGCGAGTGGTTCTTAAAGCGAGGCACAGAGCAGCGGCAAAGGAAGTGTGGAACATGTGGACCTGCCGGAGACATGTCCTTTAGCAAAGGAAGAAGATTATCAGCCATTCACTAAAACTATCCCAGCGATGTCATGCTCATATTAATCAGGATTTAATCAAATCCTAAAATACAGCTGGAGAGCATTGGATTACAAACAGAAATAGATTCATTTAATCCTGTGCAATTCGTAAGTAAACAGGGGTTTTAATGAATAGTTCTGTTCACCTGGGGCTACAGGTCACTCTGATAACTAAGTGTAAACAACAGCAATAGCACAATGCTTCCCTGGATCTCAAACCAATGCCAAAAAAATAAAGTTCTTCTGGGCTTTTGTACCTTTAGGACCCTTAGCGAATCTCCAGGTCCTGCAGCCCATCTGGCACTGCACAGCAGCAATTGCAGGCTCCCTTGTGTGAACAGGGAACCCAGCAGAACCCAGCTAGGAGCCTCATTCCAAGAGACAGAGAGGCAGTAGGCCCTCGCAGAACATCACTGGTAAAAGAAGGGCCCTAGTCTGAGGCTCATTTACACCTTCCTTTCTCTTTGATCCATTTGTTCCCTGGTCTGTAATAACTTCTTGACTCCATGAGCAGTGGAAATCTGGATCTCCATCCTCAAAGGTTGTGGACTTTTTTTAGATCTTTGCTGGTCAAGGATATCAAGGGATGTGGGGCAAAGGCTAATAAATGGAGCCAAGGCACAGATCAGCAATGGCAGAAAAGGCCTGAGGCTCAGAATGGCCAACTGCCTCCTTTTTATATTTCTTTCCTGCTCCTGCTCTCATCAGTCACTGCACACTGACTGTGGGTTGCCTGCCATACCTCAGCCTTTGCTTTCAAGTCACTGAGTTTTAGAATTCTGGTTTGAGTCTTAACACCTCAAATTCTGCTTGGACATCCTTCTGCATCACATGACCTTCCACCTCCAATCCAGATAAACTAATAAGGGAATGCCTTCCATGAGCAAAGCTTTAAATATTGTGATGATTTTTCTCCAGAGTCTTGTTCGTAGCTCTATCCTGAAGATTAATTCCCGGAGAGTCCAGGATAATAGTGTAGGGATGGTGACTCTGAGCACTACTGCAGACTGAGCTCCAGACTGACGTGCCAGCCCACTTCATTGTTATGAAGCCTTCCACTGTTGCAGGTGCTTTCAGGAGCGTCACTAATCCAAAGCCCCACCAGCCACAAGGGTGGCCGTTAAATGATCCCACTGTGCTATTTAAAGAAGGGAGGAGTTCTCCCCAAAGTCTTCAGCCAACCTGTAGCCAACATCACTGAAACAGGTTATCTGCTCACTTGTTTTGCTGCTATGTGTGGAAACTTCCCACGCACAGACTGACTGCCGTATTTCCTGCATTAAAACAGTGACTACACTTCAAAACACTTTACTGGCCATGAGGCACTGTGGAAGGTCAAGTTGTGAAAGGCACTATATAAATTCAGGCCCCAATTCTCTTAACTTCTTCCTCTCCTTCCCTGCGCTGTGTCTGTGCTGAGGTACTTCATTGTGTCCAGGTCCAAGGTGGAGTGGAAACTGAACACAATGAAGCCGCACCGTGAGCGTTACCTAGTCCAACCCTCTCGTTCCTTTCTGTGGCAATGGTGCTTTCATTATCAGCAACAACAATTTTCCATAGTAGCATCTTGTTTTACCACGTGTTGCCACAGCAACACTCTAATCAAATGAGAATGGTAACCACTTCCATTATAATTACTGCATTAAACATGAAAGATTGCTTTACCTGACCACAGGAACAAGGTGTGAAGAAGGGGGGAGAGTGTCTTTTGGAGGATGTTATCACATCCCACCCACCCCCACAGCACCCTTCACAAACCAAACAGAAAAACATATTGGGTGGTCAAGGGTTAAAGCTCAGCTTGGTGTCCACAAGCTGAGGGAAAAACTCAGAGCAAGGAAAGATAAAAGAAATTCTGCTGCTGTCTGAAATATTGTGTGTTCAGTTTCCCTAACCCTGACTAATTAACAAGAAGAAAACATTTAAATGACTTCTTCTCTTCTTTGTACAGTTTTCTACGAAAAAAGGACAGCTTTTAAAAGACACACACACGCAATGCAACCTTTTATGAATATAAGCGACACCTTAACAGCCGTGAATTCACTGTATGGGCCCAGAACAAGGAGACAATTTTACTAGATAATAGCCTATCATGGAAGATACAATTTAAATTAAAAAATGCAATTTTCACCTTGGGTTGAACAAATGATTACAATTTCTATACAAATTAAGGCATCCAGCTCGTGCCTCAGTACCTTTATCACACCATAAAATATGACATTATTACCATGAAATACATTTTCAAATATTTTTTATTTTGTCTATTGCTTTTAAATACAATCAGCCTGGTATCACCTTATGCTCTCCCAGCTTCTGAGGGGTAGGTTCATAGTTGTGAAGGGAGAGGGGGAGGGAGAGCAATTGAATGTCTGGAGATTAAAGTGAATGAGAAGAAAATTTTAAAATAAATTAGCAATCTTCCACTAAAAAAGCTACTGTTTGTATCTCACAGGGGAAAAAATACACCTTCCGTTATCTGTGATCTCATCCCCATCAGACGTGATCCATCATGCCACCCTCTTAAGTTTATATCCAAGGTTCCCTTTTTCTCTTGTTCCCAGTGCGCTGAAAATGATTATAGGAATGCACAGGTTAAACAGAGAAAAAGGGTAGGATGGTCTAGAAAAATCATAGAATCAGAGATCTGTTATGGTCCAGAAAGAGTCCATTCAGCCCATTGTCTATACTTGCTCCTAGAACAATCCATCGGTTCCATTCCTCCACTCTTTCCCTTATCCCAGAAAATTATTCTATCCTAAGTGCTATGCAATTAGCTTTCAAAAATATCCATTGATTCTGTTTCCATCACAGCTGAAGGCAACGAATTCCAGTCCCTAACTACTGTGTGTGAGAAGGTTTTCCCTCACATACCCAATGTATCTTTTTTATTCATACTTGGAGCTAGGTTGCCAAGGGTTACATTGCTGTGGTTCACTGGGAGTCAGAAAGTTGCTTCTCTCTGGTTCCCTCCATGACTTGGGCACAGAAAACCCAGGCCAACAGGTTCCAGTATGCAGGGCTTGCTGAACTCCTAGAGGTGCTGGTGTTGGGTGAGAAATTAAACTGACTATTTACCTGGGTCGAAGGAAAATATCTTGCAGTTACTCACCTGGGATATTCCAACTGCACCTTCCATATCCTTGACCTCTAGCACCTAGAAGAACAAGGGCAGCAGGTTCCCCATCCTGATTCGGAAATATATCACCAGTCCTTCATTGTCACTGGGTCTAGTTTCTGGAACTCCCTGTGCCAACAGCATTGTGGGAGTACCTTTACCAGAAGGACTGCAGCAGTTCAAGGAGGAAGCTTGCCACCACCTCCTCAAGGGCAATTGGGGATGGACAACAAATACAGGCCAGGTCAGTGAAACCCAGATAGCAACAGTGAATAAATGGCACTCTTCTGAAGAAGAGTACTACAGATTTCTGTAAGTAGTAAGCTGTCCTTTTTGAGATGTGGTGAAAGGAACTGTGCAAGTGCAAGGGAATTGGAAACGTGGAACTCTCCCTCCTAAGTGCTGTGGATACTGCAGGTCCATGGAAACATTCAAGAATGAGACTGGTACATTCTTGTTGGGTAAAGTATCAACAACACACCAGAGGTAATTGAGGTGAAAGGAATCAGAATTGACACAGTCTTCTTCTTTGACCATCAATTATCCCAAATCCTGCTCCAAGTCACAGCTATTCACGTCTGATAGCAGGGCTGGGCCAGGCAACGATGTCCCCCAGATCATATAATCTGTGACTTTCATTCCTTGGGTAAAAATATCACGAATGTCCTTGGGATAATGAGAATCCAGACTGTAGTAGCCATCAATGAACCTATGCTAAATGATAGCAATAACCCACAGAAAGGACCCAGATGTCCTTTAATCTCCATGTGCAAGACCTGGACACCAACACTCTCATTAAACCCAGGACACTAGCATTCTGATGGATTTTTGAAAGGAAGTTCATGTTTGACAGATTTTCTAGACTTCTTCAAGGATGTAACAAGCAGAGTTGATAGAGGGGAACCTGTAGATGTCATGTATTTGGATTTCCATAAGGCATTTCGACAAAGTGCCTCATAAATGGCTGTTGATCAAGATAAGATGTTGCTGTATGGGGCAAGTGTGTTAACATGAACTGAAGACTTGTTATCACATAGAAGACAGAGAGTCAGAATAAACCTTGTCTTTTTCAGGCTGGAAAGATGTAAACTAGCGGAGTGGTCCAAGAGTTAGTTCTTGACAGCAATTATTTATTATCTGTATTAATGTCTTGGAGGAGGGGCGGAACATAAAATATTCAAGTTTGCTGATGACACTAAAATAGGTGGGAGCGCGATGAGGATAATTGGTCTCTGCAATAAGATATTGAGAGGTTGAGTGAGTGAGCGAAAACTTGGCAAATGGAGTTTAATGTGGGACAGAGTCAGGTCATGCACTTTGGTAGTGGAATCAAAAGGCAGATTAATATCCAAAGGGAGGATTACAGATGGATGGAGTTCAGGGAGATCTGGGTGTTCTTGTTCACAAAAGAAGAGCAGGAAGCTGCAGCAACTGGGTAGGAAGGCAAATGGGACATTGCAAGAGGTCTGGAGTTTGGAAATGCTACAAGTATTGAGGATGTTGGTGAGGCTGCACATGGAATACTGTGCACAGTTTTCATCCCCATATTTAACAAAGGGTGTACCAGCACTGGCGGCAGTCCAAGGATGGGAGGATGAAACGCCTGGGATGAATGGCTCAAGAAGTTGAATCTGTATTTTTTGGACTTTACAGAATGAGCACAATATTACTGATACCAAGATCCTTAGGCGATATGACAGGATAGATGTTGAGATGTTTCTGTAGTGGGAAAGTCTCAAACAAGGGGATGTACTTACAAGATAGGGAGTGGTCATTTAAAACCAGTGAGTAGAAATGTCTTCTTGCAGAGGGTGGTGAACCTCTATAATTCTCCAAGATTAAGGAGGCTAGGTTCATTTAAAATGTATCACCTCTTCTTTAATTTATTCTTTAATTAGAGTCAATTAAAGAGGAGGTGATACATTTTTAAGAGCTCAGGGAATTGAGGGCGATGGGGAACAAGCACAGAAGAAAAGTTGAAGCTCAAGGCAGATCAGCGATGATCGAAGTCTTTGGTAGGACAGGCAGAAGTAACCAAATGACCAACTTCGGCTCCTATTTCCTTCTGTTCTTATTAAACTTCATACACCAGCAATCTCTTAACCCTGTACACCAGCTCCCTCATTAAATTCTGTACACCAGCTCCCTCATTAAACTCTGTACACCAACTCCCTCATTAAATTCTGTACACCAGCTCCCTCATTAAACCCTCTACACCAGCTCCCTCATTAAATTCTGTACACCAGCTCCCTCATTAAACCCTGTACACCAGCTCCCTCATTAAATTCTGTACACCAGCTCCCTCATTACACTCTGTACACCAGCTCCCTCATTAAACCCTCGACACCAGTTCCCTCATTAAATTCCGTACACCAGCTCCCTCATTAAATTCTGTACACCAGCTCCCTCATTAAATTCTGTACACCAGCTCCCTCATTAAACCCTCTACACCAGCTCCCTCATTAAACTCTGTACACCAGCTCCCTTATTAAGTTCTGTACACTGCTCCCTCATTAAACCCAGTACACCAGCTCCCTCATTAGACTCTGTACACCAGCAAACTCTTATAACCCTGGACACCAACAATTCCATTATACCCAGGACACCAATATTCTCATTCAACCCTGGACACCAACTCTCTCATTAAACACTGCACATCTTCACACCTACCAGTACTTACATTGAACCTCACACAGCATCTAATGCTTCATCAGTGACCTTCCCTTCATCACAAGGTGAGAAGTGAGATTGTTTGCATCTGATCAAACAATGTTTAATTCTATTTGCAACTCCTCAGCGAATGAATGAGTCATACTTGCATGCAGAAAGTCCAAGTCAGCTTTGAGACATGGACTGATAAATAAGAAGTAACACTCGTGCCATAAAAATGTTATTCAACGGCCATCTCCAATAAGATAGAGATTCTAAACACATACCCTTGCCATCCCATTATCAATATCCTGGGGGTGGGGTCACCATTAACCTGACCCTCACCTGGCTCAGCCACAGAAACATCATGCCTACAACAGCAGGTCAGAGTCGGAGTATTCTGCAGTTAGTGATTCACACCTTCTCACACTACAAACTCTCTCCACAAGGCACGGATCAGACTCATGATGCAATATTCTCCACTAGCCTGGATGAGTGGAGCTGCAAGTATACACAGGAACTTGGCACAAAGCAGTCTGCTTGATTGGCACCCTTACCACCAGCCTAGACATCCATCCTCTCCACCTCTGGCACACTGTGGATGCACTTTGTACCATTCACCAAATACATCCCTGGGCTACTCACACTTACCATCTCTGCTACAAAGGATCAGGGCAGCAGGCGTGTGGGAACGCCACCATCTTCAGGTTCCCCTTCGAGCCACGTGACATCTTGACTTGGAAATATATCACTTACTGTATATCGCAATCCATTGTTGCTTTGTCCTGGATATACCTGCAAAACAGGAGCATGGAAATACCTTCAGCAGAAGGAGTGCAGCAGCACAGGAAGCGGCTCACCACCGCCTTCTCGAGGATGGTTAGCAATGCCCAGTGATGCCCAGATCCCGAAAATGGAATGTACTGCATATAAAAAATCCTGTGCAGCCTCATAGCCACTACACACATCACAAATACTCATACCATTAACAAACCCATTACACACTAACACTCCATTAAACACTATGGATCCTTCATTAAACTTGTGCACTCTTGAAACCTCATTAAACCCTCATTAAATCCTACACACCTCACACTCACATTAAATCCCACACACCTCATACCCACACTAAATCCCACACACCTCACACTCACATTAAATCCCACACACCTCACACCCACAATAAATCCCACACACCTCACACTCACATTAAATCCCACACACCTCACACTCACATTAAATCCCCCACACCTCATACCCACACTAAATCCCACACACCTCACACTCACATTAAATCCCCCACACCTCATACCCACACTAAATCCCACACACCTCATACCCACAATAAATCCCACACACCTCACACCCACACTAAATCCCATACACCTCATACCCACAATAAATCCCAAACACCTCACACCCTCATTAAATCCCACACACTTTACACCGTCATTAAATCCCACACACTTTACACTGTCATTAAATCCAACACACTTTACACCCACATTAAATCCCACACACCTCACACCCACATTAAATCCCACACACCTCACACCCTCATTAAGTCCTGTACACTGTAAACTCAGTAAACCCCTCCACAAGCTTGTGCATTAAATCCTTCTCACCTGCATTAAACCTCAACTCTTTGCACCTTCATTAAATTCTGCACATTCACACACCCTCATTAAACCATGTGTACCCTCATGCCATCATGAAACCCTGTTCACCATCAGTTTAAATACCTCATTAAGCCACAGACAGCTTCTCAACATCAATAAAACGTTGACCCCCTCACATCCTCAATAAAGCACATACCCCCTCACAACCTGATCATATGCTGTACACACTCATTAGTCCCAGCAACTCTCTATACACCCATTAAACCCCATATCTTCACACCTGTATATAACCATGCAGATCCAAACACCCTTATTAAATCCCATGTACCTTAAATTTCATCGAAACCCCAAACAACCTAACAGTCTCATTAAACTCCATACAGCTTCATACCTTCATTACTATCTGACCCTACTTTATCCCATGCATCCCCACCCCTCAATAAACTCCACCCACCCTCACACCCTCATTAAACCCTGCACAGCTTCACACATATAAGAACAAAAGACACAGAAACAGAAGAAGGCCATTCAGCCCCTCATGGCTGCTCCACCGTTCAGTAAGATTGTGGCTGACCTTCTACTTGAGTGCCACTTTCTTGCACTAACCTGATATCCCTTGATTCCTTAATATGTCAGAATCCATCACTCTCTCCTTGAGTATGCTTATGACTGAATCTCCACAGCCGTCTTGCATAGAGAATTCCAAAGACTCACTAACTGGGTGAAGGCATTTCTCCTCCCCTCTGTCCTGAATAGTCGACTCTTTATTTTGAGACTGTGATCCCTGGTTCTGGGCACCCCAACCAATGAGAAAAATTAAGTCTGAATCAACCCTGTCAGGCCTCGAAAGAATTTTGTATCCTTCAGTGAAATCACCTTTTCTAAACTCAAGAGAGTCTAGGCCTCATCCACGTACAACATACTTGCCATCCCAGGAGGGTATCTGGTGACCCTTCACTGCTCTCCCCCTGTTGCAAAATTCTTCCTTACTGACCAGACCAGTAAACCACAATCCAGATGTAGTTTCACCAGGGCCCTCTAGAATTGGAGTAAGATGCCTGTATTCTTGTACTCAAAACCTTTTGCAGTAAAGGCTGCCACATTCTTTGCTTTCCTAATTGCTGCTAAAACCACACATTAACTTTCAGTGATCCCTGTACAAGGACACATCAGGTTCCATTGAATACAAACAACATTCAATTTCTCACCATTTAAGAAATATGGCACCTTTCTATTTTTCCTCCCAAGGTGACAACCTCCTACATTTCCACATTATATTCCATCTGCTATGTCCTTGCCCATTCACTTAGCTTGTCTATATCTCCCCGAAGCTTCTCTGTTTGCTTCTCACAGCCCACAATAGCACCAATCAGCAAAGTTGGATCTTTGATACTTGATCCCCTTATCCAAATGATTGATATAGATTGTGAACAACTGGGTCCCCAGAACCAATGCCTCAATATTGCACTGGTTTCAGTCTCCCAATCCAAAAATGACCTGTTAATTTCAATTCACTGTTATCTGCCTGTTAATCAGTCCACAACCTACACCATTTTATTATCCCCAATACTGTGCACTCTATTTCTGTCTAATAATCTCTTGTATTGCACCTGAATGAAGACCTTCTGAAAGTGCACAACATCTGGTTAACCTTCATCCACTTTTCAATTGACAACTTCAAAAAATTGCAATAGACTTGTTAAACTGACTTTTCATAAATCTACATTGACTCTACCGATTCTATTATTATTTTCCCTGTTACCACTTCCTTAATAGTAAATTCCAGCAATTTTCCTTCCCTCCTTTCTTAAACAGTGGGATTACATTTGCTACTTTCCAATCTGTGGAAATCATTCTGGAATCTGTGGACTTTTGGAAGTTGACAACCAGTGAATGCACGACTCCATAGTCATCTCCTTCAAACCGCTGGATGCAGGTTATCAGACCCTGGAGATGGATCACCTTCCAGTCCCATTAATTTCTTCAATACTCATTTGCTTTGAGCTCCTCACTTACTCTGGTCCTGTAATCTTCCACCCTTTCTGGAACAGTTTCTGTGCCTTTTCCCTTGAACACAAGCTTAACATTTTTTTTTTCCTTTCTGTTATTCCTCAATATAAATGTTCCTGCCTCTCTCTGTAACCTTTTGTTAATCTTTCCCTTTCTATAGAATCTCTGGCAGTTTGTTTTTCTGTTTGACATTAGCCAACTCTCGCATCCTCCTTTTCGTTTCCTCACCAATGCATCAGCCTCCCAGCTCCACACTGCTATTAGACCCCATGTATCCTCACACCCTCATCGAAGCACCTTGCACTCTCATTAAACCCCATATATGCACACACCATCATTAAGTCCCGTACACTCTTGTTAAATCCCATATACCCTCACACCGTCATTAACGCCCCCTCCATGTTCATACACCCTCATTAAACCCAGTACAATCATGAATCCTCATTAAACTTTGTACACATTCACATCTTCAAGTCCCATCCACCCCCGCATTCTCACAAAACCCCTTACTCTGATAAAAGAAAGCCACAGTCCGTCCCAGGGGTCAGGTCCTCTCAGGACAAAGGGCTGGGCACAATGGATATGAGGAGAATCGTGAGGGCTATTGAAGCTGAATATTGATTACACTGAAGGGTAAGATCAGTGGACCTCTGGAGTCTGGGAGAGTTGAGGGATTTGTGCACTGGACAGATTTGTGATCAAGGATCTGCCATGATCTCAATAAACGATGAAGCACACTTTGGAGGCCAACAGCAGCCCTCTGGTGCTCCTGGGAGGGGAGGTTCCATCCCATCACCATAGACCCCTTCCCCCCCCTCCCCCATTTCCACCACTAGTACATGGGCCAAGCCCACCCCTTGCTCTTCGTCCATGCCTTTGACCACTCCCCCTCTCTCCCGACTGGCCTTCCATGTTCTCCTCTCCATTAGCTTCAGCTGGTCAACCTCTGTTGACCAAGTCCCCGCATACATAGTCCTGTTCACCTTTCACCCCTGCACTTGTTAATCTACACTGCCCCCTCACCTGGTAACATCTGAAAGTGTAACTTCCCATCCTTACATTCTAATCTTTCCTTGGCCTTGGAGCAGATTCTCTCTCTCTCTCTCTCTGTAGCCTCCCATACCTTCCACCTCTGAGATCTCTGTGCTCCCCTAAGTCCCCCTGATCCCATTTCAAACATTTCATCATTTCATCTGTGCCTTTGGCTCCAGAATTCGCTTCCTAAACCTCTCCAACTTTCTCTACCATTAAGATCCTCCTTAAAACCCACCTCTGCACTAATTTTCAGACTCCAAAAGCCAGAGTCAGAGAAAATAGTGTCCAGAGAAAGAGTTAAGCAGCTTCAGTTAATGATGATCGCTCCTTCACAGCTGGTCCCTCTACAGTTCACGAGGAAAATAATCTTGCACTGGAAAACCTGTGGACACTTCGCTCCCTCTCACAGCTCGTCTGTCACAGTCGAAGAGCTGTTTATGTATTCATAAGGAGTGTGGAGGATAAATGAATGGGTTCATTACAGCTTAAAGTGTTACTAATGGTGTGTACCTGACACACTGCACCTCCGAAAATCTAATGTGACACAGTGGAATATAAAATCCAATTGCTCAGCACAGCCCAGCCAGGGCTGAGAGCAGGCAATGGAACCTACATATCAACTCCTCATTCCGCATTCAGTAAACCCAATATTTACAATTCTTTTGCTATTATGTCCTACCAGGCCCTCATAGCCCGCTGTCACGACCTTGATATTAGCTGAAAATTGGGCTTCAGCAGTCTAACAGCAACTGGAGAGTGTGAGCAGAATCATAGAGACATACAGCCCCGAAACAGGTCCATCAGCCCACTGCCTCCATCAAACACCCATTTACACCAATCCTACACTAATCCCATTTTATTCTCCCATATTCCCATCAACACCCCCCAGATTTTACCCCTCATCTACACACGAGGGGCAATGTAGAGTGGCCTAGGGGCATCTGGACTAATACTTGAATGAACAGGACAGAGAGAAATATGGAATTAATGCAGGCAAGTGGGATTAGTGTAGGTAGACGCGATGGTTGGCATAGATGTGGATGTTGAGATAGTGGATGCATTGGTTCCAAAAATCCTTAGATCCTGGAGAAGGTCCAGAGCATTGGAAAAGTGCCAACGTGACACACATTTAAAAAAAGGAGGGAAGCAAAAACAGGCTGATTAACGTCTGTTGTTGATAAAGTGCAAGAATCAATGATTTCAACATTAAACTTTATTTAAGGAAGTAATAGAAGCACATTCAGAAAATCAAATGACGTCAGTGTGGCTTCACAAAGGGGAAGTTGTGTCTGATAAATGTCTCATTTTTCTGAGGTGCAACCAGAGTTTAGAGAGGAGAACCAGTAGATATATAGTATTTGGACTTCCAGAAGGCATTCCATAAGGTGCCTCGCCAAAGGTTAAATCATAAGACATAAGTACTCTGCACTGGGCCACAAATGGCACAGCCCACACACCCTGAACCAGGCCGCAGCTGTTCAAATGAGGCCTACCCAGGTTGTTCAAACTCCCGACCCGACTCTGGTTCTTGCCTGGGAACTGGATACCTGCATCATCTTCCAGTAAATCCTCTTCAAAATGGTCTCCGTGTTGCTCACTCCCACACCCTACCCCTTCGCTCCCAATCAGCCCCAACCCTCAATCCCCTCAACCAACCAGTTGCCTCCTCAGCCGTCCTCCTCTGCCAACTCCATCCCCACCCTGTCTCAACCCTCAGCCCAGTACTCCCTCCACTCCTCTGACCCTCTCTACAACACTTACCCCTGACCCTCCTGACTGAAGAACGAGTAGAGGGAAGGTGTCAGAATGTTTGCTCAGTGATGTGTGGTTTCTCTTTGGGAACCCTCTCAGCACACTGGTGCGCTCCCTCTGTGCAGCCCCTTTAGGCACCATACAATGTCCAGCCCTCTGCATCTAACCCGCCCCGTGCCAGGAAATACTTTGAACAGAGCTGTGGGTCAGTTGTTGGTGTAGACTGAATATTACTTGGGCAGTGACAGTTGTACTGAGGTATGGATAAGCCCAGGATCCACCCTGGTAAGAGGCAGTGCTTTGAGAGTTGGAGGCAGCTGTACTGGAGAGAATGAATTGGTGCTACAATGTGAGTGATTCTGTACACTTGATGCTTCACCAGGCTGGCTGTCAGGCTCTTTAATCCCCCTCACTATTTACCTCCATCTGCTTATTTTATTTGTGTCGACTTCTAATTTAATCAAGGCCCCAATCAAACTGTACAAATGAATCTGACGCCTGTTTAAGGACAAGATTTACAGCTCTGACTGATTAATTCATACAATGACAGTCACAATGTTCTACCCTGTTCATCAGGCTGCTCCTGGAGCCTCCCTAGTCAGGGCCACTGACTTCCCCACACATCAGGCTCTACAGCTCCTTGATACAATTAATCCTCCGTCCTGGTTCTCTCCTCAGTTTTCCCTCTCCTCAATCTCTCTCCCACTCTTCCCTCCACACCCTCCCTCCCCCTTATTACTTCATTTTCCCATCCCTCCCTCCCTCCTTTCTCCTTCCACACTCACCTACTCCCCCATCCCATTACCCCTCTGTTCCTCTCTGTCCCTTCCCCCCTCCCTCTGCTCTTCCCCCTTCCTTCCCTATCCTATTACTCCCCTTTTCTTCCCTCCCTATCCCATACATTGTTCACCTCTCTTTTCCCACTCTCCTATTTGCCTCTCTCTCCCTTCCCCTTCCCTTTCTCTCCTCCCTCCCTCCCCATTCCCCTCCCTCCATCCTTTTCACATGGTCACTGTCCTCTCCCCCCACCACATCCCTTCCCTCTTGCTCTCCCTCTCGTATTTTCCCCTTCCTTCGCTCCCCTTCCCGCCAGCAATCTTTCCTCACCACTCCCCCTTCGAACGCCGCAGGCTAACTTACATTGACGGCAGGCGTAGTGCAGACCCATGCATCTCACAGTCCATGCATCCACGTTAACGCAGGATCCTGAGGCCAAAGGAGACTCAGTAGGTGAATTGTAGGCAGACTCGAAACATTTGAAGTTCAGGGAGTACCTGAGGGCTGACCAATCATTAAGACAACTTCACCCTACTTTCCTTACTAAAAAATGTCACCCCCGATTACGCTAGTTTGCGTCTACACATTACGATATCCCACGCTCTCTCCCTCCCTGTCTTCCAGGTGTGACGTCATTGGAACCCTTGATCCCCCCTCACGACAATGAGTAACTAATCCAGTTGTAGCACTCACAATCCCTCGATCTTCACTAAAGCCTCAGCACCTCCCTGCAAACCCTACGCCTTGTTGAACTGAGGAGGTTGGGTCTGGGAATGGACTTATTCTAACTGCCTGCTCAAAGTGCAGCAGGAACAAGGGATGGAGAGCACATGAGAGTGACCAGCGAGGGAGGTAGTGACCTCGAGAGTGTGTGATGGTGGGGGGTGGTGGTGGGGGGCTGGTAGGTGGTGGCAGAGGGATAGAGAGAGAGAGAATGACAGGCACAGAAGACAAGAGAGATGGAGAGACAGAGACAGAGAAAGTGACAGGCAGAGAGAGAATGAGTAACAGGGGTAGAGTGTGTGTGTGTTTGAGAGACAGTACGTTATGATGATAAAACAAGCATGAAAGGGAGATGGGAAGAGAGGAAGAGTGGGTCATGGACAGAGAGAGTGACAATCAGGTAGAGAGAGACAGAGAGAGAGATAGAGAGAGACAGAGAGAGAGAGAGAGAGAGACAGACAGAGAGACAGAGAGATAGAGAGACAGAGAGACAGAGAGAGACAGACAGAGAGACAGAGAGAGAGAGAGAGAGAGAGAGAGACAGAGAGACAGAGAGATAGAGAGACAGAGACAGAGAGAGACAGACAGAGAGATAGAGAGAGACAGAGAGAGAGAAACAGAGAGACAGACAGAGAGATAGAGAGAGACAGAGAGACAAACAGAGAGAGTGACAATGAGGTAGAGAGAGACAGACAGAGAGAGATATAGAGAGAGACAGAGAAAGAGAGACAGACAGAGAGACAGAGAGAGAGAAACAGACAGAGAGAAACAGAGAGAGACAGACAGAGAGAGACAGACAGAGAGAGAGAAACAGAGAGAGAGAGAAAGAGAAAGGGAAAGAGTGATAGTGACAGAGAGAGAAAATGTCAAAAACATAAAGTATGTGACAGAGATAGAGAGTGTGTGTGTGTGTGTGTCTGTGTGCGTGTGTGTGTCTGTGTGCGTGTGTCTCTGTGTGTGTGTGCGTGTGTGTGTGTCTGTATCTGTGTGTGTGTCTGTATCTGTGTGTGTGTGTGTGTGTGTGTGTGTGTGTGTCTGTGTGTGTGGAGGGTCATAAGAAGAGGATGAAAGAGAAGGGTGTGACAGAAACAAAGAGAATGAAGGACAGAAAGAAAGAGGGAAGCATGAGTAGAGACAGAAACAGAGAGAGCTGAAGACAGGGGCTGTTGAATAAAAGAGTAACAGAGAGAGAAAAACTGGACAGAATGTAAGCCAGGGATAACTGAGAGAGAGAAGGAGAGAGAGAGAAAGGAGAGAGAGAGGAGAGAGAGAGAGAGAGAGAAGGAGAGAGAGAAAGAGCTTAAAGGAAATGATGCTTTTACACACAATCAGGTGAACAAAAGGAAAGCGAAGACTGAAAGTTTCTAATAAAGCCCCTGATGGGGCCAAGCTCATTTTTGGTCTAATTTCCAAACACTGCCATTTCACAGCTGGTGAAAGCGTTTCCTGTGCATGTTATGATTAGTGTAAATTAATTGGTGCCTTTCAACTAATCAGGACTGATTAACAATGTCAGATTCTGATCGCCAAACCCAGAGACACTGAGCCTTCCAGGACGAACACTGTCACACTGCAGCTCTGTCCCACAACAAATTAAAGGCTTCATTCAATGGGATTAGTGGTATTCTGCTCACACGTTGCCAGCTGCGTGTGAACACCGGAGGAGCAGGGAGCACCTGCAGGAAGCTCACAGATCCAACGTCCTCTCTTTACTGGCTCACAAACAGTACAACCAGGGTGGTGAGGGAATGGGATTCTCTCATTGAGACAGCCCATGGTCCCCTCACAGTGAAGAGCCACCCCTCCCTCACTGGGAATCAGTTTTCCCTTTGGTCAGAAACTCTTGGTTCAAGTCCCGTTCCAGAGCCTTGAGCACACAATTCAAGCATCACTAACATTCTGAAAGAATGCTGCACCATTGGAGATGTATCTTTCCAACTAATTCCCTGGATGAAGTGAGAGGGACTGCCCTTCCTCTCAAGGCAGTATTTGCCCGGACATGGTTTCCAGGTGGCTGTGAAAGGCTGCAGTCAATGGGAATCGAGGAGAAAACCCACTGCTGACTGGAATCATTCCTCCCACAAAAGAAGATGGTTGTAGTTGTTGGAAGTCAATCACCTCAGTTGCAGGTTTGAGGAATGGGATTTCCTCAATAAAGGGTCCCAGACCCAATAACCTTCAGCAGCTTCATCACTGATCTTCCCTTAGGGCAGGCACGGTAGTGTAGTGGTTAGTGTAACACTATTACAGCACCAGCGACCTGGGTTCAATTCCGGCCACTGTCTGTAAGGAGTTTGTATGTTCTCCCCGTGACTGTTTGGGTTTCCTCTGGGTGCTCCGGTTTCCTCCCACATTCCAAAGACGTACGGGTTAGGAAATTGTGGGCATGCTATGTTGGCGCCAGAAGCGTGGTGACACTTGTGAGCTGCCCCCAGAACATTCTACGCAAGAGATGCATTTCACTGTGTGTTTTGATGTACATGTGACTAATAAAGATATCTTATTTTATCTCCAATACAACGTCAGAGGTGGGATGTCCAAGACAACGCAGTGAGAACACCCTCATCACAGACATCATACACCATACATGGCAGCACCTCGACACATTTCCGGGACAGCTGGAGGTGAACAATCCAGACCAACTTACCTCCAACACCAGATCCCACCACCCATCTGCCGCACTGGCTCCCTGTCGTATCATTTAAAACTCTCATTCACCTTGCTCCTCTCATCACCTCTAACGCAGTGACCTCAGATCTCCTCTGTCCACCTCCAGAGCTCTGGAGTTCTTTCTGCCTCTCCACCCCTTCCTCCTGTTAAAACCATCCTTAAAACCCAAACCTCTGATTAAAGATTTACTTATCCATCTTAATTTCTTCAGAATCATGAGCTTGCCTGATTAACACTTTTGTAAGGGGCCCTGGGACATTTTACTGCGTTTAAGGTGTGATAAAAATGAAAGTTATTGTTTCAATTCATCCATCACCCTGCTTCAACTGACTGGTTGCATCAGAGTTACCGAGCAACTGTTAAACTGGCGATGGCTGCTCACATTTGCAAATGCACAACAAAAAAATAAATGAGCAGATTCTGCTGTGGCAGCCCTCCTGCTGTGAGTGTAAATGGCAGCGAATCACTAAGACTGACTCTGTGCCTGAGAACTCATGTTACGGGAACAGATTTGAGATTGGAGGCTAATAAATGCTCCTGGTCCTAATCTGAGGACCAAATCTGTCGGAAAATAAAAAAAATTAACGAGTTTTTAAGGAGCAGACAAAGAGAGATACAGAGGCAGCCAGGAGGAAAGAAAGAAAGTGAATGAAACAGATACACAGAGAAAGCCAAATGCAGGAAGACAGAGAGAGACAAACAAAGAGAGAGCAAGAGGCAGAAAAACACAGGCAAAGATGCATTGGGAAAACATAAAGCTGGGCTGGAAATTGGTCGACAAAGCCACAGTGATCAGTGCAAGAACCAGTCACTGTCACACACCTCTGGGCACCAGTAATTTCACTGGTATCCCAGAGGGACATCTGGAACAGAGGTTGAGTTGTTAATGAGGGCCCAGATAAGGAACACCTTGTAAAGTGTTTTCCCATAAAACAGGCTGGAGTGAGAGTGGGCATGATCAGGAGAGGAGGGGTCTGTAGGGATTGTGGGGGTCAGCAGGTTAGGATGTGGGATGTGGGACTCAGGGCTCTTGGATGGGGATTGTAGGACTCAAGACCTTGGACCAGGGAATGTGGGACTCAGGAGGTTGGGATGAGGGATGTGGGACTCATGGCTCTGGGATGGAGAATGTGGAACAGGGACTAGGATGGGGAATGTGGGATTAAGGGCCCTGGGATGGGGAATGTGGGACTCAGCACCCTGGGATGGTAATAATTGGTAACTGTCACATGTACCAAGGTTCAGCGAAAGCTTTTGTTTGCATGCGATCAAGGCAGATCATTCCACACATAAGTACGTCAAGGAAATCCAAAAGGAAAACAAAACAGAATGCAGAATATAGTGTTACAGTTTCAGAGAAAGTGCAGTGCAGGCAGACAAATAAGGTGCAAGGGCCATGAGGAGGTAGATTGAGAGATCATGCATTCACTGTTACCATACAAAGGTCTGTTCAAAAGTCTTACAGCAGCGAGATAGAAGTTGTCCTCGAGCCTGGTGGTACATGCTCTCAAACTTTTGTATCTTCTACCCAATAGAAGGGGGGAGAAGAGAGAATGACTGGGGTGGGAGGGGTCCTTGATTATGTCGGCTGCCTTCCCGAGGCAGCGGGAAGTGTAGACGGAGTCAGTGGAGGTGAAGCTGGTTTTCCTGATAGACTGGGCTGTGCTCACAACTCTCTGCAACTTCTTGCAGTCTTGGGCTGAGCAGTTGCCGTACCAAGCTGTGAGCATCCGGATAGGATGCTGTCTGTGGTGCATCAGTAAAAATTGGTCAGGGTCAATGGGGACATGCCAAATTTCCTTAGCCTTCTGAGGAAGCAGAAGCTCTAGTGAGCTTTCTTGGCCATAGTGTCTACATGGCTGGACCAGGACAAGTTGTTGGTGACATTTACACCCAGGAACTTGACGAGGAATCTGAGACTCTGGGATTTCTGGGGCTCTGGGATAGGGAATGTAGGACTCGGGGCCCCAGTAGCTGCCATTTCTCCTTACGTGTCTATTTTAAGACTGTTGATCAAGGAAGTCTGGAGTAAACCATTTTATTGTAACCTCCAAACACCCTGTTCCCTTCTGTAACAAGCTCTTAGAAAATGAGGACAATTTCACAACAAATGCTAACAAATTTTGGCACAATCTCACATCAGTCACTCACACCATTTTTTCCTGTGTGTCATCTCTCTCCCTCTCTCTCTGTCAATGGCTCTCGCTTTTCCCTCCCTATCTGTCCCTCTGTGGCTCAATGCCTAATCTCTGTGGTTGTAGTAACACTCCGATAATCTGGCACCCTCGGTGGCAGTGGACTAGCAGATTTCCAAACTTTTACAAGTTACTCCTACTAATTCCCAAACACACTTTATTTCATTTTTTTAACATGTCCTGTAGTTGCATGATAACCTTTCCAGTAAATCCAGTGAGTTTAAGTGGAGTTGGAAATATACAAGCACCTCAGACCCCAGCTCCAGCTGAAACCTGGAGACACTCCTGACCCCTGGTATTCCAGACCCGACCCTGGCTCCAGCCACACACCTGGCCCATACTCCAGACCCCCACCCCAGCTGGACGCTGGACCCCAAGGCAGTGGCCACATGTCCCACGTGCACTCTCGACCCCAGCTCACATACCAGACTGATGAGTGAATCAAATGCTGGACCATCGGGATTTCCCAACAATCGGATGCCGGATTATTGGAGTTTTACCGTAAAACAAAGTTGGGGAGCTCTCCCATTCCTGCTTCAAGTTGTCGGAGACATTTTTGTAGGGCCAAAATACAAACTGGGGGTGAAAGTGTGTGGAATGAGGCCACACAGGAATCAAGAAGGCAGTCGCTGAGTCGGAATCAGTCCAGATGCATCCGTGATCTCAGTTCCAATTAATGCAGGAAGAGAAAACCCCCAAAACCATTTCAACCCAGCATCATCAGGGCCAGTGGAGAGCTATCAGAACCTGAAAACAAAGACTCCGAGAGATGATTAACGATTACATTGTCAGTGTAAAATATCGGTCACAGCATTGCAATCTTTGGCACATTCTTGGATCAGATGCTGCCAAACAAGTTAATACATGGACCGACGGATGAGCACGTCCAGCCCAAGTTACTAATCCCGCCAGTAATGTTCAGAGCTGGAAGGCAATTTGATTGTAGAAAGCGAGGGCACAAATCCTCTGTATGTGAGGCTAAACAGGGTGTAGCAAAAGAGGCAGATAAGTAATGTCCCAAAGGATGAGAAACAATTAAATTGGGAAACCACACAAGGAAGATTGACATAACCTGGATGTGGATGAGCAGTGCGAGGAACACAGATTAAATAATATACAGAGCACCAGTGGTGATAAAAATTACAAAATTATAGATTAATAATCAATGTAAATATTCATAAAACCATCTTGGGAAGGGATAGCATTACCAGAGGTTTAGGAAGTTGACATTTGCAACAAGTGCATTAACACTGAGATACCCTGAGAGGGGAATGTGTGGCCCTCAGTAATGGGCTGTCGATCAGAGTCACTGATCGTGTGAACAAACCAGCTCTGCCGGGGAGTGATTGGCTGAGGTGAGCAAAGGATGGATTGCAAACATGTATTTGGCTTGAATACATCAGAACCATGTTTAATGGAGCTTTTCTGGAACAGTGTCAAGATATGCATTAGGATTCAATCAGCACTGAAGGGCTCCAGGCTCATGTACACACAAACCAACACCAAATCAATCAGAAGGCCCAGGTAGAAGAAGAACCAGTCGAACTGGAGGGACACAATATATGGGTGAAAGTGTCTCAGAGTGACTGGCAACACACATGACAGCGATACCTCAGGCAGATGAGTCCATCCGACTCCATGCTGATTATAAAGTGACCCTTAATAAAGCACTGGATCACCAACAACGGTCTCTGCCCATGTTTTAAGATTTGTCAGGCCAAGGCTGGGCCACAGGCCATGGGCAGCGGGGGTGGGGTGGGGGGAGTGGTGGGATAGCCTACAGCAATCGGGGAAAAGAGTGAGTGGTGGTCTGGGGGTGACCCCACTCCAAGCAAGAGTGAGCAGCTGGCAGCTAAGGACTTGGGGGGGGGGGGCGCTGGGGTGGGGGGGGGGGTGGGTGGAGAGCAGGAAAATCAGGTGGGAAAGGAAGGTGTTGGAAAGGGAGGAAGTGTGAACTGGGAGGAAGCTGAGAGGGAGGGAGACCAATGAGGGGAGCTGAGAGGGAGGGAGTTAATGGATGGATGCAGAGGTAAGGAAGAGGGATTGAAGAAGGGAGGGAAAGGTGAGAGGGAGGGTTTGGGGAACAGGGCGTGGACAAGCTTGAATGTACTTGTGTCCATGAGGGTGTAGCCCAAGTGCACCCATATATATGTGTGTGTGCGTGCGTGCGTGCGTGCGTGCGTGCGCGCGTGTGCAGGGGCAGGGGGAGGAGAGGGTGGCAGTAGACTCAAAGGCTGGCAGGTGATGAGAAGGCAACAAGGGTGATGAAATCCAACGGCTGGAGGTTGATAAGTGGAACAAGATAAGGGAGGGACGGTGGGCAGATAGAACGAGTCAGGGAGGGGAAGTAAACTGGGCGTGGGGAGCTGGGGAGGTGGGGTGGTGGGGTGGTGGGGAGCTGGGGAGGTGGGGTGGTGGGGTGGTGGGGTGGTGGGGAGCTGGGGTGGTGGGGAGCTGGGGAGGTGGGGAGCTGGGGAGGTGGGGTGGTGGGTAATGGGGTGGTGGGGTGGTGGGGAGCTGGGGTGGTGGGGAGCTGGGGAGGTGGGGAGCTGGGGAGGTGGGGAGGTGGGGAGGTGGGGAGGTGGGGTGGTGGGACGTTGGGGTGGTGGGGAGGTGGGGAGCTGGGACGTTGGGGTGGTGGGGAGCTGGGGTGGTGGGGAGCTGGGGAGGTGGGGAGCTGGGGTGGTGGGGAGGTGGGGAGGTGGGGAGTTTGGGTGGTGGGGTGATGGGGAGGTGGGGTGGTGGGGAGGTGGGGAGGTGGGGAGGTGGGGTGGTGGGGAGGTGGGGAGGTGGGGTGGTGGGGTGGTGGGGAGGTGGGGTGGTGGGCTGGTGGGGTGGTGGGGAGGTGGGGTGGTGGGGTGGTGGGGAGGTGGGGAGGTGGGGTGGTGGGGAGGTGGGGAGTTTGGGTGGTGGGGTGGTGGGGAGGTGGGAAGGTGGGGTGGTGGGGAGGTGGGGTGGTGGGGTGGTGGGGAGGTGGGGAGGTGGGGTGGTGGGGAGGTGGGGAGGTGGGGAGGTGGGGTGGTGGGGAGGTGGGGAGATGGGGTGGTGGGGTGGTGGGGAGGTGGGGAGGTGGGGAGGTGGGGTGGTGGGGAGGTGGGGAGGTGGGGAGGTGGGGTGGTGGGGAGGTGGGGAGGTGGGGAGGTGGGGTGGTGGGGAGGTGGGGAGGTGGGGTGGTGGGGAGGTGGGGAGTTTGGGTGGTGGGGTGGTGGGGAGGTGGGGAGGTGGGGAGGTGGGGAGGTGGGGAGTTTGGGTGGTGGGGTGGTGGGGTGGTGGGATGGTGGGGAGGTGAGGTGTTGGGGAGGTGAGGTGGTGGGGAGGTGGGGAGGTGGGGAGGTGGGGTGGTGGGGAGGTGGTGAGGTGGGAAGGTGGGGAGGTGGGGAGGTGGGGAGGTGGGATGGTGGGGAGGTGGGGAGGTGGGGTGGGGCATTAAAGGAAGTCGAGGGGGGTGCGGTTGATGGAACCGGGGTGGATCGGAAGAAGAAACAGATGAACACAAATGGTTCAGCTCACCTGAACTTGGAGAATTCAATGGTCCTGTCATTGGGTTGAACACTGCACAGGTAGAATGTGAGGATCTGTGTGTGTCCTCACCTTGGCAGGGGACAAGGCTGAGACAGGCAGGTGGCTGTGGGAATGGGGAGGGGAGGTGGATTGGCAGGTGACCAGGAGCTCAGGGTGGTCGCTGAGGACGGAGCGCAGGTGTCGCTGGGTCCCGCCGAGCACCAAGTGCAACAGACAAGGTTGGTGAAGGTGCACGTGAATCTCTGCCTCACCTGGAGGGGCTGGTTAGGACCCTGGTGGAGATGAGGGAGGAGGTGTAGGGACAGGGGTTGCACCTCCTAAGGTCGCAGGGGAAGGTGCCTGGCGAGGGGGAGGGGTGGGTGAGGGATGAGATGAGTCACAGAGACAGTGGTCCCTGCAGAAAGCGGTGGGGAGGGGAAGATGTGACCGGTGGGAGAGGTCCCGTTGCATCTGGCAGAAAAGACGAAGGTTAGTGTGCTGGGTACAGAGAGGGTAGGGTGAAAGTTCAGGGCCAAGGGAGCTCGACCTCTGTTCTGTTTGGGGGAAGGCAGGGAGAGGGCAGAAGTGAAGGAACTGCGAGACAGGGTTCCATTGACCACAGTAAAGGGGAAGCCACATTTCCTGGAGGAGGCGAACATTTCCTCGTGCAGGATACCTTAAAGGTTAACCACCAGATCGGATCAGTGGTAAAGAAAGCGAATGCTATGTTGGCATTCATTTTGAGAGGTATAATGTATAAAAGTAAGGAAGTGTTGATGAGGCTCTACGGGGCATTAGTGAGGCCTCATTTGGAATACTGTGCACAGTTTTGGGCCCCATATCTCAGGAAAGATGTGCTGATGTTGGAGAGGGTTCGGAGGAGATTTACAAGGATGATTCTCAGAATGAAAGGGCTTACGTATGATGAGCGTTTATCGGCTCTTGGACTGTACTCACTGGAGTACAGAAGAATGAGAGGGGACCTCATAGAGACATTTAAAACGTTGAAAGGACTGGACAGAGTAAATGTGGCCAAGCTGTTTCCCTTGGTGGGTGAGTCCAGGACCAGAGGGCACAATCTTAGAATTAGAGGGTACAGGTTTAAAACAGAGATGAGGAGAAATTTCTTTAGCCAGAGGGTGGTGAATTTGTGGAATTCCTTGCCAGGTACAGCAGTGGAGGCCAGATCATTGGAGGCGTTTAAGGAAGAGACAGATAGATATCTAAATAGTCAGGGTATCAAGGGATATGGGGATAAGGCCGGAAATTGGGGTTAGGTTTTTTTTGTGCCCCCCCCCCAAATTTCTCATTTCTTTTTCTTTTTCCCTTTTCTTTGGAGCAGACTCGATGGGCCGGATGGCCTACTTCTGCTCCCTTGTCTTGTGATCTTGTGATTTCGGATGTCCTGGAACAGAAAGCCTCACGCAGCAGAGACAGAGAAACAGAGAGAAAGGGACAGTGTCCTCACAAGAGGCAGGGTAGGAGGAGGTGCAGTCTAGGTAGCTGTGGGAGTCACCGGGCTCAAACCTCAGGCTCCTGACGGCAATCCAGGAAGGAGGAGAAAAGCACGGAATGTAGAGGATGAGGAGAGGAAATAACCGCGGAGGAGAGACGTCAAACAGCATGTGGAGGCAGAGAAGAGGTGAGAAGTGCTTGTAGAGCAACTGATACATTGTTAAGTACGGTAATTAAAGAAGAACAACATCTTTTGAGAAAGTACAAAGTGTTGTTCATAATCCGCGAGCAAGTGTTTGACTTGTACCCTGTCTAAGTGGCTGCATGCAAATCAGCCTTCATGGCAAGAAGTCAACAGAGCATTTAAAATGCAGATGTTCCACTTTAATCAGGCAGTCTCACTTTAGTAGCCATCTCATAGTCACGTCCCTCGCTGAACCTGCAGGACCTGAGCGCAGAGCTCTGTACGTGACAGGCAGTGATACAGACCCTGTTCCTCCCAGCTCCTTCCCCTCCTACGCAGCTCCCCTCACATCCCCGAACCCTCAACCTTCCTTGCCCGGGACCCTCACCCGGTATAATTAACCCCCTCCTATTGTCCTGTCCAGTACAGCCCCCACAGTATCCACAGCCACTCCACAAACAGGCTGCGGTTATGAACACACAGGAGCAGGGCTCAGTAACACACCAGTCACAGCACCAGTGAACCTGTAACTAGATCACTAGTGGGTGCCTGGGTGGGGGCAGGGAGGTAGGCTTCCGTGTTAAGGAGTGGGGTCACTGCCGGAGGTTTGCTCTGGGCGTTCAGCGTCGCTGGTTGACATTAAAATTTGCTGAGGGGCTGATTGTTGAACCTTGGGAGGGGCTTGGTTGGGACTGTCATTGTTGGGAGCCAAATGTCATTGGGGGGGCAGGGGGTCAGCACTAAGGGGGCTCCTGGTTGGTGGGAGTGTGGACTGGGTGGAATCCATTGGTGGTGTCGGGTGCATTTCGGTGTTGGAGTATGGGTCAGTTTCAAGCAGTCAGCCTTGGGGGGAGTCAGCATCGGTGGGGTACAGGGTGGAGGTTTTTCCATTGGGGGCAAGAGCAGGGTCAGTGGTGGGGAGTTCAGTGCTAGGGAGCCAGTGTCCAGCTGATCAGCACTGGGGGTGGGTCAGGGGGCTATCACAAGGGGTTTGCTTGATGGGTGTTTTCAAGAAGCCATTGTCAGGCTAGTCAGTGTTTGGGATCACGGTGGTGTGTGATCTGTAACGCCAGTGGGAAATGTGGAGCTGGTCAGTTTTGTCCAGATCTGCTGGAGTGACTCCATTACCAAATTCTGCCCAAAGTTTGAAAAGGCAGCAAATATCGCCACCGTGTGGATATATCATGAACTGTTTTAGCATCAACAAAATCAACAAAATCAGTCCCGAAACCAGCTGCAAAATCCCTGCAGAATGCGGCGTACAGTAACAACAAATAGTATTTATATATTGTTTCTAACGTGGTAAATTAGCATTATCAAACAGAATTTCACACCAAACCACAGAAAGCAAGGCTAGGTTTTAAGGAACATGGAACAGTACAGCACAGGAACGGGCCCTTTGGCCCATGATATTGTGCCCAACTAATTAAACTGGTAATTAAATGCCTAACTAAACTAATCCCTTCTGCCTACACAATGTCCAATAGAATATAGATGTATGGAGTTTTAAAGGAGGAGAAAGGGGCAGAGACATTCAGAGGGGGAGTGCCTGAGGTAGGGTCATGGCAGTGGATGGAACACTATCAATGGTGCACTGACTGAACTCAGGGATGTCAGAGGATCACAGCGCTGCGTTGCTGCAGGAGGACAGAGAGACAAGGCCAGGGGAACATTTGAAATTAAGGATTTAAAATAGTGATACTGCTGGACAGGAATTAGTGCAGGTCAATGAGTGACGAGTTAACGGGAAAAGCCTCCAACCAAGGCACAAAATCATCCAAGGTGGACAGGCGGCGTTGCTTCCGTTCAGACATCAGAAATCTGCAGTAAAGGAGATGACAATTGAAATCGGGGTCAGTTTGTGGCAAGTGTCTCAAACCCAGGGATCTGAACCGCAGTGAGAGTCTGCACCTTCAGGGAGGGGGCTGATCCCCAGTGAGAGTTGGCACCTTCAGGGGAGGGGGCTGATCCCCAGTGAGAGTTGGCACCTTCGGGGATCTCACCCACCAACATTAACATGCCACTCCTCTGTCATGATACAGCCTGTATCCACACCTGGAGCCGGCTATGATCATGGACTGTGATGACACTACCTGCATTTTTGGGGGAATTGGAACAGATATCTCAGTAATGACTTCAAGCAGGTATCGACTGATACCTGACTCACCTTCTCCCGACTGCTCGCATATTCTCTGTGCTCGGTGCTGGGTCTTAGACACTGAAAAGAGTCACAAAAGATTTGTTGCTGGTTGAATCCTGTCCCACATTAGCCTCACTCAGTTTGGTGCCTGCAGACATGGTAAAGTGCACCAGTTACCCCTCCACATGCTGAGGTTGCTGCTCACGGGTTAATCATGAGGGCTCCTGCTGAATTATTGGCCAGACTGTGTGGAAAGAAGCTACTGGGCCTGTTGAAACCCCATCAGCTCCCTGCAACTCCCAGTCAGTCCCATCTCCTGCTCTTACCCTGCAGTCTGTTTACTAAACCTCTTCAGTTCCTCCCAGGGCTATTGTACCCTTCCCAGAATGGACACAGTTCCCCCCTCTGCCCCCTCCCCCCATCTCGTTCACCTACTGGGCCCGTGCATCATCAGAAACCTGTTCTCGTTCAAGGCATCCAACCAACGAGAGCTCAGCTCTCAGCTAGGGATCCTCAGACAAACTTTAAGGTCATCACCTGACACACACCGCGCCTGTTTCACCCCTCCTGGGCTCTGATTTATCCCCACAGTTCTGTCGTGTTCCCCTGGGTCGGTGAGTGCAGTTTCTGGACAGCAAGGTAGACCAGTGCCCGGGGCTAGAACCTCCAGCAACGATCGGACCGGGGCTTCTCTGACCAAACCCACTAAGGTCACCTCGGTGTGTGTTGCCCAGAACCCTGTCACTGGTTGGCTTAAGGAAATGGTGGCAAGGTGGGTGGAAGGAGGTCACTATCTCTCTGGGTCACTTGGAGGGGAGATCTCAGGAACATGGTCTGCAGAGATGTCTGCAGCTCAAACACTTGCTGCTCCAGGCCAGGCAGTACGGTCCCTCCCCATCTAAGGACTGGTCCAGGAGTGACCCCTGTCTCTACGGACCGGTTCAGGAGTGACCCCTGCCTCTACAGCTGGTCCAGGAGTGACCCCTGCCTCTACAGCTGGTCCAGGAGTGACCCCTGCCTCTACAGCTGGTCCAGGAGTGACCCCTGCTTCTACGGACTGGTTCAGGAGTGAACCCTGCCTCTACGGACTGGTCCAGGAGTAGCCCCTGCCTCTATGGACTAGACAAGAAGGAACCTTCCCTTTCCCAACTCCTGAAGCAAACTGCTGATATCGGACTTCAGGCTGGGGTCCAAGTGAGATGTTCTCCACGTCTGGCACTCACTTCAATGGCGGACAGCACCGTTTGCCGATCACCTGGCCTCCACTGCCTGGATCGGTCCTGTGAACCACTTCACAGAGAAGGAGGTATAATTCCAACACAGGACCCCCCAGGCACAAATACAGCGAGGGTTGTGGTCACTGACATGAATGAATGCTTCACAGTCAGTAATGATCCATGCTGAAGATGAAACCTCTCCCAGTGTGGCCCCTCTCCCAGTGTGGCCCCTCTCCCAGTGCGGACCCTCCCCCAGTGCGGCCCCTCTCCCACCACGGCCCCTCTCCCAGTGCGGCCCCTCCCCCGCTGCGGCCCCTCTCCCAGTGTGGACCCTCTCCCAGTGTGGACCCTCTCCCAGTGCAGCCCCTCTCCCAGTGTGGACCCTCTCCCAGTGCGGACCCTCTCCCAGTGCTGTCCATCACTGTCCGTTTCCTCCAGCAGCGCTCCCTCAGCACTCTCCAGCTACAACATGATCCCACCACCCGCCATATCGTGCCCTCCCCACCCTTTCTGCTTTCCACAGGGACTACTCTCTCCATGACTCCCTGGTCCACGTCCCTCCCCACCCATCCGTCCCCTTTCCCAGGCATTTTCCCCTATAACTGAGGTGTAACACCTGTCCCTACACCTCCTCCCTCACCCCCTTCCAGGGCCTTAATCAGCCCTTCCAGGTGAGGCAGACATTCACATGCATCTCCTCCAGCCTTGTTTATTGCACCCAGTGCTCCCGATGTGGCCTCCTCTACGTCGGTGAGACCGGGCGCAGACTGGGCAGCCGTTTTGCCGAGCACCCGTGCTCTGTCCACCGTGGCTGTCTGGAGCTCTCGGTTGCGGCCATTTTAACTCCCCTCCCCATTCCCACACTGACGTGTCTGTCCTCGGCCTCCTCCACTGCCAGGGTGAGGCTAAGTGAAAACTAGAGGAACAGCGCTTCATATTCAGCCTGGGGAGTCTACAGCCCGATGGCATGAACACGGAATTCTCCAGTTTCAGGCAAACTGCACCCCCTCTCTCCCTTTTCTCTCTGCTCCCGATCTCCCCAGTTCTTCCGACAGCCACCCCAACCCCCGTCACCCTGTCCCTTTCCCCTCCTCCACCTGCCCATCACCCACTGGGACCCCTCTCCCTACTGGTCCCACCTGCCCACCCCTCATTTGGTTCCATGCTCCACCTTCCTCTCCCGTCAGATTCCCTCTGTCACCTCCACCCAACCCCTCCCAATCCCTCTCACTACCTCCACCCTTCCCTCCTCCACCTGCCCGTCATCCCTCCTCACCTGGATCCACCTATCACCTGCCAGCTCTTGTTACAGCCCTGCCCCTCCCTTCTCTATCTCCCCTCTACCTTTTGGTCCAGATGAAGCGTCTCGACCCAAGACGTCGACTGCCCATTTCCGTCCACGGATGCTGCCCGGCCTGCTGAGTCCCTCCAGCTTGGCACTGTTCCTCTGTCGGCCCAGCCCTCCCTCAGCATCAGTACAACTCTGAACCATCACATCCACTTCAGAGGCGAGAGTGCTGGCCGCCGACAGATGAGACAGAGACACACGCCAACATCACAGACATAGAGTCCCACCCCTCAGGGAACCTTACCAGCTGTCCCACTCTCTTTGCCGGCGATATTCCCATCCTGCAGATCGCCGAGCTGTGGCCATGGGCTGACCTGGCTCCCTGTGTGAAGCAGCTCTCTGCTGTCTTCTTGCTGAAAAGCAGTGTTCCAATCTACAGATGACTCAGAGTTTTCCTGCAGCCAATCAATAGGTTGTTACTTGGTATATGAGCATGATCTCATTCCAACCTTGGCCAATCATGCCCAGTATAGATTCAAAACAGCTTATCTTTAAACTATTAATACCTCAGTAACTTCAAACTCCTCCACAATAATCTACAATATTTTTCCTTCAATAAACTCATTTCCCTCTGTGCATCCTTCCAATTGTTCAGCCCCAGTTCTTGGCTCCTGATGCCCATTTGGAGCTGGAATTTCCTGCAGTTTTCGGGCTGCTGACAAGGTAGATGGTGGAGAGACTCCATTAATGCTGGAATAGCTCAATGATTCTGACTCCGAGAGCGATGTTTTCAGGACCAGGGCAGTGGCAAGGCCACCATTCGTTGCCTGTCCCCACCTGCCCCTGAGAGGGTGGTGGTGAGCCATTGAGCTTGAATGGCTGCAGTCCTTCCGGTGAAGATAGTCCCACCGTGCTGTTGAACAGGGAGTTCCAGGGTTTAGATCCAGTCACAATGACGGATGTGCGATGTATCACCATGTCATGATGGTGTGCGACTTGGAGGGGAACTTGCAGGTGGTGGTGTCCTTGGTGGTGGAGGTCACAGGTTTGGGAGGTGCTGTCAGAGTAGCCTGGGTGAGTAACTGCAGTGTAATCTGAACATGCTACACACTGCGGCCACTATGCACTGATGGTGGGGACAATGAATGTGGAGGGTAGTGGATCGGGGGTCAATGCAACAGGCTCCTTTGTCCTGGATGTTATCGAGCTTCTTCAGAGTTGTCGCTGAACTCGTCCAGGCAAGTGGACACTATTCTATCACACTACTGACTTGTGCCTTGTAGGTGGCCCCGAGGTGTCAGGAGATCATGGAGCCAGTTATTTGTGACTGATCCAGTTGAACCTCTCGTTAACGTTGACCCCCAGGATGTTGATGGGGTGCAGGGGGATCTCGGTGATGGTGATGCCTTTGAATGTCGAGGGTGGGACTCTCCAACGTTGGAGCTGGCTACTGGTTGACACATTTGTGGCACGTATGTTACTTGCCACTCATCAGTCCAGTCTGAACATTGTCTGGCGTTTGCTGGATGTGGGCAGGAACTGCTTCATGTGGTGAGGAGCTGAGCAGTGTGTAATCATCAACAAACCCCTCCACTTCTGACACAGAAGGAAGGTCATTGATGAAGCAGCTGCAGGGGGTTTGGCCTGGGACCAGGGGGATTGAGCTCGGAGAGTCACAACCAGGTTTCCCTGTGCCAGATGTGTCTCTGACCTGCAGAGTCTTCCCTTTGATGCTCGTTGACTTCCGTTTTGGCAGAGCATCTCGATGTCACACTCGATCAAAGGCAGCCATGACATCAAGGGCAGTCTGTCCCATCTCACCTCTGGAACATGGTGAGGTCTGGAGCCGAGGATCCTGACAAAACCCAAGCTGGGCACAGGTACGCAGGTTACAGGTGGGTAAGTGCTGCCTGACAGGATCGTGGACTGACAGCCTTCACCACTCTGGGCAGTAATTAGTGGACTGGATTTGTCTCCCTTTTTGTGAATGGGACACACCTGTCTGAGCAAACCACCATCGGTCAGAGGGAGGGGGTGTCCACCTACCTCTGCTTCTCTGGTGATTATCAATGATAATCTCTCCCAATTCTAATGGTACCATCTGCCTTCACTAGAGGTCCCCAGTCAGACAACTCAACCGGTTCACTGATACCTGCTTCCTGTAATCTCCTCGGTTCTTCCCCAACATTTTCAATATTCAAATTCATCACCAAACATCTCCAGACACTGGTCAAGCACAGCTGCTACCCCCCCGCCCCACCCCCCAGTCCCCTCACACTCTTCATCTGGCCCCAACCAACGGACAAACAGTAGCAGCCTGTCAGACAGGGTCCGTCTCACTGAACAACCAGAGGAAGACATTTTACTTCCCTTTCCCCGCTTCTCACTCCATCTTCACACATCCCAACCACCTTAGTCCTTTCCCCAGTGCAGGAAGAAGGGATGATGGATAACTCCTTGAACTTCCCTGTCCCGCCCAGCAGGGTAGAAATCCTTTTCCTGAGGGTGCAGTAGAGCTGGCTCTGCCTTGTTAACACTGAGCAGTAGCAGGAAAGACTCCGGGTCGTTCAGGAAGGTGGATCATCAGCTTCTCAAAAGAAATTAAGGATGGACAATAAATGCCAGCCTTGCCAATGACGGCACGTATCCAAATAATCAATAAATGAGAAAAGGTGCTACCACGGCGCTATTGGGTGGGGTGTTCCAGAATTCAGACCCAGGGGCGATGAGGGACCAGAGGCAGGATAGTGTGCAGCTTGAAGGGAACCTGCAGGGGGTGGTGTTCCCTGTCCATCATGATGAGGTTTGGAAGGTGCTGTCAGCGCAGCCTGTGTGGGTAATCACAGTGCATTCTGTGGATGGTGCAGACTGCAGCCAGTGGTGGGGGGGATTAATGAAAGTAATTAACAGATGGTGTCTGAGTTGTTATTGAGTCTTTTTGTTGGAACTGCACTCATCCAGTTTTGTCCTGTTTTGTGCCTTACAGAATGTGGGAAGGCCTTAGGGAGTCAAGAGACAAATCACTCACTGCAGGATACACCCCTCTTGTAGTCGCAATATGGAAGGAGGACTTTCGGTCCATTGCTCGTAGCAACAGGAGATAACTGGTTGGTCCAGTTATGTTTGTGGTCAGTGGTGGCCCCTAGGGTGTTGACAGTGGGGAACTTACCTATGGGAACCTTATTGAATGTCATAGGTAGGTAGTTAAACTTTCTCTTTGGAGATAAGGTCCTGAAAGGTCTTGACAGGATGAATATAGAGACGACGTTTCCATTCAGATTTAAGAAAAGGGCTTAGCCATCTTAGAAGAGATGTGGCAACGTTCTTCTCTCAGAGAGTTGTGAGTCTTTGTAACTGAGAGTCATGGGAGCAAAGTTACCGGATCAAGGCAGGAATGTGGAGCTGAGGTTACAGTCAGATCAGCCCTGATCTTGTTGAATGTGAAGCAGGGTTGTGGTGGCTGGGTGGCCTTATTCCCGCTCCTGATTCTTACCTGCCACTTACTGGCCTGTGCTCTTACAGTGAACTCCCAGGAGGTGGCAGCAGAGGATCACAGATGCCATGGATCCAGCCTGGTACAGCGGGGAAAGTCCTTTCGGTCCATCGCGTCCGTACTGGCTCCATGCAAGAGCAGGTCGGCTTGTTCCACTCCCCGCGGTTTTCACGTAGCCCTACAAATTATTTTCTTTCAGGTAACATCCAGCTCCCTCTTAAGTGCAATAATTGAAATTGTCTCCACTACCATCCCGGACAGTGGATTCAGACAGAAGGTCCCGGGACTGCACTCACGTCGCTCCTGCCTCCGGGATTGAACCCAGACGCATGAACGACAAAGGTTGTAGCTCCCTGAATGTGAAGGTGCTGAGTGACTGTCAGCAGGAAGCACTGATGAGCGGCACAATGTGTCTGGGATTGTGCCTGACACCGTCACCTTCAGGCAGACCACCGAGGCCACATTTCAGCCGCTGGGTTGGCCCTCCGGAGACCTGTCGCTTCCAACCTCGGTCCCCTCCTCTGGGCTCCTGGTTCCGCTCAGAGTGCAGTCACTGGGAGCCTGGACCATCGACGGCGGGTTCCAGAGTCCGGATTATTTGGCAAGAGGATGGCCAACTGTTGGTCATGTCCCCCAGACTCCGAGCAAGAATGGCAAGTGCTCGCTCCCAGTGAACGGTCGGGAAAAGGGGATGATCGGTTCGTTCAGGAATGCAGGAGGGACCTCCTACCCTGGGAGTGATTAGGATATAGATCCTGCCCCCACATGGAGGGGTTGAGACGGAGATCAGAGATACATCGGGGGCCGGGGGCGGGTGGGGAGGTGATGGTGATTTGAGGAAGAAAGGAAACACTGTAGACGCTGGGCTGGATGGACAGGTGGCCCCCTGAAGACCAGACTCGTCGCTTCCATCCTTGGTTCCCGGAATGTTAAACACAACAGATGAAGCCTCGTGTGGACTATAAACCCCATTGGACCAAATGGCCGGTTTCTCTATTTTGTAAATAGAACTATTGCATAGAAACAGCTATTCGGCCCAACCAGTCCATACTAGCATTTATGCTCTTCTTAAGGTGGCTCCCACTTTCCCTCATCGATCAGCGCAACCCGCCCCCCTCCCCCCGCCCCTCGCCCCTCGCCACCTCAGCAAAGAAGAACAAACAGAACACAAAAGACCAGTTTTATACAACTGGACGGACGTGATCGGTTCTATTTTCCATGTAATAGAAACAAGGAACATTTAATTATTTCTTTAACGGGCAAAGCATCATTTGAATTACGGTTCATTTATTCTGACACCTTTGTATCAAAATGCACAGCAGGTAAACAATGGACAATATAAGGGTTTCTTTCGTGAAGTAACCGCTCTCACACCCTGCCCCATGGCTGGAGCCGCCGGCGGGACACCAGCTCCACCGGATTACCGGGGTTTATTTTACAACCAGGCAGGGGAAGGTCCCGGCCCTCGGCCCCGGGCCCACCACGCCCTCCACCCCCCACCCCCACTGCCCTCGGTCCCCAGCCCCGGTCTGGGTTTCCCCACATCCCTCAGCTCCAGATTTCATCACAGCCTTGGTCTGAAGGTCGGGCAACCTACTGAATTCCAGAGGCCCTTGACCTTCTGGCACCACTTGACCAAGCCAAAGAGAAAAGACCCCAACGGCTGGAGTCATACCTTGCACGGAGGAAGGTGGTTCTGGTTCTTGGAATCGGTCACCTCAGCCCCGGGGCATCAGTGCGGGACCGCAGGGCGATGTCCTCACCCCAGCCCCGGGGCGTCAGTCCTCACCCCAGCCCCGGGGCATCAGTCCTCACCCCAGCCCCGGGGCATCAGTGTGGGACCTCAGGGCGATGTCCTCACCCCAGCCCCGGGACATCAGTCCTCACCCCAGCCCCGGGGCATCAGTGTGGGACTTCAGGGCGATGTCCTCACCCCAGCCCCGGGGCATCAGTGCGGGACCTCAGGGCGATGTCCTCATCCCAGCCCCGGGGCATCAGTGTGGGACTTCAGGGCGATGTCCTCACCCCAGCCCCGGAGCATCAGTGTGGGACCTCAGGGCGATGTCCTCACCCCAGCCCCGGGGCATCAGTGTGGGACTTCAGGGCGATGTCCTCACCCCAGCCCCGGAGCATCAGTGTGGGACCTCAGGGCGATGTCCTCACCCCAGCCCCGGGGCATCAGTGCGGGACCTCAGGGCGATGTCCTCATCCCAGCCCCGGGGCATCAGTGTGGGACCTCAGGGCGATGTCCTCACCCCAGCCCCGGGGCATCAGTGCGGGACCGCAGGGCCATGTCCTCACCTCAGGCATCTCCAGCTGCTTCATCAATGCTGCTCCTTCCATCTTCAGAAGTGGGATCTTCCCTGCTGACTGCACAATGTTCCTTCCACAACCCCTCAGCCAATGAAACAGTTCAGGGTGCTTGCAGCAGGAGCAGGAGAACATTCATCCATTGGCTGAGAAGTGGCAAGTGACAATGATCGTTCTCACAACTAACAGCTTAGCCCTACCCTTCACCTCCAGTGGCATTACCAGCACTGTCCCTGGTTATCAATATTCTGGGCTCACCACTGACCAGAGGCTCAAATGGAGCAGACGTGGCTGCAAGAGCAGGTCAGGAGCTGGGCATCCTGCGGCAAGTGACCCTCCTCCTGACAAACTGAACCCTTTCCACATCTGCAAGGAAGCAAAGGAACACTCTCCATTGGGCTGCATGAGCATAGCTCTGACAACATTCAACAAACTTGACTCCATCCAGGACAGGGTAGCTCACTCCGCTGGTACCCCATCACAGAAACATTCCCACCAACACCACGCTCTGGACACACCGTGTACCACCTACAGTTCTTTCATGTACGGCTCCAACAACACCTCCCTGGTCTCCCTCACAAGGGCAGGACCGTCACCTGCAGGTTCCTCTCAAACTCACACACCGTCCTGACTCAGAAGTATTTCACCAAGTCCTTGACTGTTGCTGGGTTTAGGTGCTAGAACTTGCTCCCCTCCAGGGCTGTGAGAGTACCTTCACCAGAAGGACTGCAGCTGTTCAGGAGGGTGGGTCATCTCCACCTTCTCCAGGGCAGTTAGGGGTGGGCAACAACTGCTGGCCTTGTCAGTGATGGCCACATCCTGGAAACAAACAACGTGTGGCACAATATGTTCAAAGGGGGCTAACCCCGCCCCAAGCTTCTCACCAGTCCCATGGCTGTCCAGACAAACTCCACGTCAATACCTGAAGACAGCTCTGTAACCCGACTCCCACTGCAGGCTCCAGCACAGAGCACTGCAGGTGCTCCCTGTGTGTTTGGACGTGATCTGTATCCAGACCAAGAGGTTGGGTGGAGATGAACACTATCTGGCTCGATATCTGTGCCATAATAGCCATCTGTCCAGTGGGAGAGCCACAGTCCGGAGGCTCCACTGACCCCTTCAGGCAGGTCGATGAGAGATTCCGGCTGAAGTAACCAATCACCACCCTGATAAAATGGACCAATTCTCCCTAAATGACCAGTGGTGGAGGTTCTTCCAGCAGACATTGGTTGGAATACTTGGTGCTAATTCCAAGAGGAGATTTCAGGATGCAGAGCACCTGGGATGCCAGGATCTTAAGGGAAACAACATCCCAGCCATGTCCCGACCTTCTCCTAGGGAGGGGTATGGCCTTTGACCCATTGACCCCTTGCTTGGCTCAGAATCCCTCCTGGTTCAGTGCTGTGGCAGACGTCAGGGCTTGGTGAGGCCAGGAGCTCCAGCCATCATCTGATGGAGATCTGTAGATGGAAATAAAACCCACAATAGCACTGAGAAGGGTCCTGCGTGAATAATATCAATGGAAGGTTCACTGCTTCCCATCATTGTTTGTTCTACTTCCACACTGGAGCTTTGTGGGTGAACAGATGAATGTGCAGAATGTGAAAACTTCTCATTGCTTCATTTTAATGATCATCATTAAGGCTGAATCACTGGGGAACTCTGCACCTTTCATTTTCACCCACTGAGGTACCCACGACACATGAACTGACCCTCCCTGGGGTAGGGGATCCACTCGAACCAACTATCCCTGGGATACAGTATCTACAGGAACCAAACCTCCCCAGGGTACACTGTCCACAGGACCAACTCTCCCCAGGGTACACTGCCCACAGGACCAACTCTCCCTGGGGTACAGTGACTACAGGACCGACTTTCTCTGGGGTACAGTGCCCACAGGACCGACTTTCTCTGGGGTACAGTGCCCACAGAACTGACTCTCCCTGGGGTACAGTGCTCACAGCCCCCTGTCTTGAAGGTGCCAACTCTCACTGGGATTCAATAGGTCGGATTTCTGCTGAAGATGTGATTTCTTGTAGATCAGTTTTGACTGCATGGAATCTGCAGCACAGAGGCAGGCCAATCGGCCCACTTTTCCATACAAGCACCCCTTGCCCCTCCTCATGTCACCCTCCCAGCACATCCTCTGTGTCTATCCTGATCCCCCTGACTGTGTTGTCCCCTCAACTACTTCAGTCTCTGGCTGAAGAATTTCCTTTCCTCTGGCCACATGACAGAGCCAATTCGATTCACTCCATGCAGTAGCAAGAAGTGGCAGAGAGCACAAGATACAGCAAAGGCTCTGCGACTGGACCCAACCACGTTCTCCTCCTGATGCACCTAAACCTTTCCACCATCTACAAGGCACAAGTCCAGAGCATGGTGGAATGAGCGAAGTTCCAACAACCCTCAAGAAGTTCCATGGTATCCCGGACAAAGCAGCCCTTTGATTGCCCCCCTCCCCCATCAAGCACCCTGAACATTCATTCTCTCTGCCAATGGTGCACAGTGGCTGCCATGTGCACCTTCTACAAAATGTCCAGCAGTTACAGAAGCCCAGGCAGTTATTTGCACTGCAGGAGTCCTCCTGTGATCAGTTACCTGCCTGGGCTACAGTGACAGCACCTCCCAAACCCTCAACTTCCATCATCAACAAGGGCAGGGGACAAGCACCACCCTCTGGTTTCCCTGCTGCCCACACTGCTGGTTCTTTCAGCATCACTGGCTAAATCCTGGACCGCCACATCCAACAGCTCTGTGGGATTACCTGCAGCAGGACTGCAGTAGTTCAAGAGGACAGCTCACCAACAACTTTTTAAGGGCATTCAGGGATGGGCAGTAAATGCTGGTCATCAACAGTGCCCACACATCCAAAAAATAAATAATAAAAACTTCACACACACACACACACACGCACACACACACACACACACACTCACACACACACACACACACACACACACACACACACACACACACACACACGCAACATCACACCCAAATACACACTGAGACATATTCACCAATGCATTCACCAACACATTGGCCAATATATTCTCCAACACATACTGGCATATAGAGATTCGTGCTGACTCATTCGCAGACAGACTGAAACACCAACCCATTCATCAGCACTCGCCATCACACATCGATACATAGGCACCAACATACTTGCTGACACACTCTCTAAAACACACTGACACACTCAACAATACACTCACTGAACCATTGAAACACTGACAGGCACGCACCTACACACTCTGGAAGGTTGCTGAGCAAATGATGGTTGTATTTCCTACGTCACAATGGTAAAAGTCTTTTGAGACGTGCTACAGCTTTGAACAATGCTGGATAAATATAAATTGTTTTATACCAAATTTTGCACATTGTAAAAATACCACTTCCCTAGCATCTCTTCATCTCTTCCCCAGCTCCTCTCTGTCTACCTGTGCTGTACTACCTAAGGACTGGACTGGGAACTATTGTAGTTGAAGAGCCACTCAGAGACTCTTCCATCTGATCTTCCCTGAAATATGCTTGTTCTGAGTTTGACTAAATAAAGGCTCATTAAATCTACAGCTCTATTTCTTTTTCTTTGCACAATTTATTTATTTTGGTAATTTATAGTAATTTTATGTCTTTGCACTACTGCTGCCGCAAAACAACAAATTTCATGTCATCTAAATCAGTTATAATAAACCTGATTCTGATTCTGATTCCAGCTTCCAATCCACAGGCACATTATGTGTGATCCATCAAGTTGTATGGGCATAAAAACATGAGTGCATCCTGATAGGTCTGTGGTTGTCTGATGTGAGAGAGCTTCAAATTTGGAGAGATTAACAAATTGAACCAAGTAATTTTCTCTTATCACCTCCCCTGTTCAAATTGCAAGAAAAGGGTCAGATGTCAGTGATAATAAACCTGATTCTGATTCTGGGATTGCAGTTCCCCACCTTGGCAGGATTTCCTGAGACAAAATCTATGCCATGGTACAGTCTCTTGTTGGGAAGGTATTGCTATTGGTTTATTATTGTCACTTGTACCGCGGTACAGTGGAAAACTTGTCTTGCATACCAATCATACAGATCAATTCATTACACAGTGCAGTTACATTGGGTTAGTACAGAGTGCATTGAGGTAGTACAGGTAAAAACAATAACAGTACAGAGTAAAGTGTCACAGCTACAGAGAAAGTGCAGTGCAATAAGGTGCAAGGTCATAACAAGGTAGATCGTGAGGTCAGAGTCCAGCTCATCGTATAAGGGAACCGTTCAATAGTCTTATCACAGAGTGGTAGAAGCTGTCCTTAAGTCTGGTGGTACGTGCCCTCAGGCTCCTGCATCTTCTACCTGATGGAAGAGGAGAGAAGAGAGAATGTCCTGGGTGGGCGGGGTCTTTGATTATGCTGGCTGCTTCACCAAGACAGCGAGAGGTAAAGAGTCCAAGGAGGGGAGGCTGGTGTCCGTGATGCACTGGGCTGTGTCCACAACTCTCTGCAGTTTCTTGCGGTCCTGGGCAGAACAGTTGCCGTACCAAGCCTTGATACATCCAGATAGGATGCTTTCTATATGGTGCATTGGTAAAAGCTGGTGAGAGTCAAAGGGGACACACCGGATTTCTTCAGCCTCCTGAGGAAGCAGAGGCGCTGGTGAGCTCTCTACCCTCAGGGGAAAGTGATCCATGATCACCAGGCAGAAGCTCTTCCTCCTCCTCTGTATCAGGACCCCTATGAACTCCCCCTCTATGTTCTCCCAGGGCCCCCATTGGCTCAGCTGGTTGGCCAACTGTACCTTTACACCTTTGCCTGGATTGTATGGGGCACAAATAATGCTCTGCCTATGGAGGTTCTCCACATCCCTACCCATTCCTGGCCATCACCAGCCCTGTTAGAGGGACACTGTACCTTCCCTGATGCACCTTGCTACACCAGCAATTTCTCTCAACAGTGAGGGTGCTGACGAGGTGAGGGGTGTACAGTGCATACAGTGAGGGTGCTGACCAGGTGGGAGGTGTACAGTGAGGGTGCTGACAAGGTGGGAGGTGTACAGTGAGGGTGCTGACAGGGTGGGAGGTGGCTGATCTGGCCATGGACTCAGATCCAGCTACCTGCCTTTTCCCCGTAACCCTTAATTCCCCTACTATGCAAAAATCTATCTAACCGTGTCTTCAATATATTTAATGAGGTAGCTCATTCTCTATTGCTTCCCTGGGCAGAGAATTCCACAGATTCACTACTCTCTGGGAAAAGCAGTTCCTCCTCATCTCTGTCCTAAATCTACTCCCCCAAATCTTGAGGCCGTGTCCCCTAGTTCTAGTCTCACCTATCAGTGGAAACAACCTTCCTGCCTCTATCTCTATCCCTTTCATAATTTTATATGTTTCTGTAAGATCCCCTCTCATTCTTCTGAATTCCGGCGAGTATAGTCGCAGACGATTCAATCTCTCCTCATAGGCTAACCCCCTTGTCTCCGGAATCAACTTGGTGAAACTCCTCTGCATCGCCTCCAAAGCCAGTAAATCTTTCCTCAAGTAAGGAGACCAGAACTGCACGCAGTACTCCAGGTGCGGCCTCACCAGTACCCTGTACAGTTGCAGCATAACTTCCCTGCTCTTAAATTCAATCCCTCTAGCAATGAAGGCCAATATTCCATTTACCTTCTTGATAACCTGTTGCACCTGCAAACCAGCCTTTTGTGATTCATGCACAACGTCCCTCTGCACAACAGCAAGCTGCAATCTTTCACCATTTAAATAATAATCTGATCAATCTTTCCCTCCAAAGTGGATGACCTTGCATTTACCAACGTTGTACTCCATCTGCCAGACCTTTGCCCACTCACTTAACCTATCTGTATCTCTCTGCAGACTCTCCGCATCCTCTGCACAATTTGCTTTTCCACTCAATTTAGTGTTATCAGCAAACTTAGATACGCTACACTCGGTCCCCACTTCCAAATCGTTAATGTACTGTATATCTTGTATATCGTTAATGTATAAACTTGTTTCTCCTTCCACAAATGCTGCCTATCCTGCTGAATGTTTCCAGCACTTTCTGTTTTATTTCCTCTCTATAGTACTTCGGTCTATTGTTCTCCTCATCAAACTCAACAGCATGTCATGGATTGGACTTTCAATGGGTCTCACAAGGTGTGGATCGGATTCCTATTGACACAGCTCTGTGCGGTCCTCAAAGGCCCGCAGGGCGCAGTGTGGAGCAGTACTGGTTCAGTCGACCCCAAGTACTGAGAGGAGTAGCAGCAGGATAACAATGGGACAGAGAGAATAATCCGGTGGATGTACAGAACATTTTATTAATAAGTGCACTTAACATGCAGATAACAAGAAGACTGGCTTTCAAAATCATGTCACACAGTGAATGCATAAAAGTAAATCAGCCTTCAGAGAGCAACAAAATTCACACGTGGTGGGGAAATGATTTTACTCCCCTCTCAAATGTGGATTAGAAAGGAAAGTACCTGCTCTCCCCAGCACACGGCAGGGAGATTGGGAGTTTCAGGCACCTTCCCATGTTCTTTGTTAAAGTGACAACCTGAGAGATCCTGTCAGCCAGTCAAACCTATGCCAGCTCGTTGCAAAGATCATCCAATGAGACCCTTTCCCACACTCTTTCCCCAAAGCCCAGCAGATAATTTACCAGTATTGAGATCCTTGTTCCCCACAGCCCTTACTCAATATTCAGTGTTTTCAGATATTGAAATTATCCCAACACACAGTTTCTTCACCCAGCACACTCATTCCGCACTATCATTCTTAGGGACTAAATCCCCGACTCTTCCAAAGAAAGCAACGAGAGTGCTACAATTTCACAGAAATTGACAATGACTCCGGATCGGATCACAGACGCTCAGATCCACACATTTAGGCATCCAGCCTCAGCAAGGCCAATAAACCCTTTCTTCGTGTTGGAGCCCGAACACAGCGTTGACGGATTATTCGACCATGGGAGGATACCAGCCACGGCAAAACAGTCCATGTTCAACAGCTCTTGCCAGATGTTAACCAGTATCCAACCACTTCCCCCCTCCCCGCAGTTCATGGGAACTGAGGTCAACTCTCCAGCCAACAGGCTATCTGGGAAGAGAGCCAGAGCCAGCCCAAGCAGTGTCCCAAGCCAGGGAAACTTGTGCTGTGTGGGATCCGGCACTGCATGGAGATGCTCCCTATGGAGTTAAAATCCCCTTCACTGTCCCACTGCCACGAGCGGTGCCTCAGTTGAACCACAGCCCCCAATCAATTAAGATTAATCATTGACTTACAATCACAGACACTTGTCAATATGACAAAACAACACAAATACTTGGGAAGCGACTTTCTGAAATGTCCTCAGTATTTCAGGGTGTCCGCTATTTCACTCAGTGAGGCTCAGAATTGCCAGGGTCTCCATGGGGTCCTGGTGCTGGGAGGCGCCACTTGTTTCGCAGGAATCTGACTCGGAGTAGTGAGGGGAGGAGCCGCAGCCGGGACACGTTGTCCCTTGCACTCTCCCCTCGCTCCGTGGAGACACTGCAGCAGGCCGGGAACCTTGGTCTGGTGTGCCGACAAGAAGCAGAGGGCCTCCTGCAGACACTGGGTGTAGCCGTCATTGTAATCCTGCAGGGGATGTCTGCAGACTGGAAGGAGAGAGACAGAGTTAGGCCTCAGCTTTGGAACAGCGCAGAGTCAAACATTTGGCATTTTGCAAACATTCTTGTTAAACAAACTGGGATCTATGATAATGCCCTCCCGTTCTGTAGACCCCACCCTGCACACGTCCCCTCGCTGCCTCTCAGCAATGCCCCAGCTTGTATCAGCTAATGCCGCACAAACTGGGCATCAAACCCAGGACACTGCTGTCTGTGGAAACCGGGGTGGTTCCTTTACACACTCACCCAGAGGCAGAGCACGCTTTTACCTGTGAGCTCAGAATCCTGACCATGAGCTGACCCTGTTCCCAGGTCAGGAATTCCTGCACTTGAACACATCATCCGAGGGAGGTGTTGCATGGCTGGAACTTCTGAGGAGTTCAGCTGAGGCCCCGCCAGTTCTCAGCTGGATGTGAAGGATCCCATGGCATTACTTTGAAGAACAGGCCAGGTCTTCCAGGGCCAATGACTGTCCCTCAACCAACATCACTGACACACATAATGTGGTCATGGTCACAGTGCTGTTTGTGGGATCTTGCTGTGCACAGTTTAGCCCCTTCATTCCCTACATCACAGCAGTGACTACCTTTCATTGGTTTCTTTTTCCAGATGCAGCCAATTGTTCACTCCCTCAGAGCTGGGCGTCAGTAACTGATCTCCGACCTACACTGGGTCCACTTTGGTATCCCGGCCTTCCCAGTCACCGAGAGAAGCTGGAACAGTTTGGGAAACACTCACCGAGTAGGTGGTGATGCCTCAGGAAGTCCACACATCTTTCCAAGATCTTGGCTTTCTCCAGCCTGCAGTTGTGGTCAGCGTGAAACTCTCTCTCCAGCAATCCCTTCAGCTGCACGATGCTGCTGTTGATCCGATCTCGGCGACGCTTCTCCACCAGGGGTTTCATCAGCTGTGGCACACGGGGAGAGAGAAACAGCTCAGTCAGGAATCAGCACCGACCCCCAAAACCTGCCCTCTCACCCGCCTCCTTCTGGCTTTGACACACCAGGTGCAGAAATGCCTCCGTCTCAGCTTCACTTACCCCACGTGGTTCCCTGGGGGTGACCCTGGTTTTGGTGCCTTCCCTCAGTTGCTGATCGGCAGCGCTGCTCGGAGGCATGTGTGTCAGGCGGAGCATGGGATGAAGCCCACTGCGGACTGTGAGAGTGAGAGGCAGCGACTGACCCAGCTCTGTGAGGCCGGACTCAGCAGCCGCTGTATTTAAAGGCCTGTATTAGCATGACAAAGTGTGGGGTTCTGCTCTCCCTCGGGTTCCCACACTCACCAGCCAATCCCCCCACTCGCTGACGGGACAATAGACGTGTGCCCAGCTACACGGGGAATTAGTGACGGGATCTGCCTCTGTATTGTGGGCAGGGCGGCCTGAGTCTCTGAGGGCCATCTGGACAGCAAGTGTGTCTCACAAATCCCAGGGTATTAATGTCAGCACAAAGTCGTTCATCCTGGGAAAGTGGTTGGAGGTGGGAGCGAGGGACAGCTCCCATTTCAGAATGAGCAGAGCTGCTCTTTAACATCTGGCTCTGGAGAGCCCGGCATTGTTTAAAATACAATCATGTGCCAATAATATTAGTTCTGTTTTGCCGTGTTAAAGTGTCTGATATCTCACAGATGGACCGAGTGGCCAGAGAGATTGGTATTGGTATTGGTTTATTATTGTCACTTGTACCGAGGTACAGTGAAAAACTTGTCTTGCATACCGATCGTACAGGTCAATTCATTACACAGTGCAGTTACGTTGGGTTAGTACAGAGTGCATTGAGATAGTACTGGTAAAAACAATAACAGTACAGAGTAAAGTGTCACAGCTACAGAGAAAGTGCAATGCAATAAGGTGCAAGGTCACAACAAGGTAGATTGTGAGGTCAGAGTCCATCTCATGGTATGAGGGAACCATTCAATAGTCTTATCTCCGTGGGGTAGAAGCTGTCCTTAAGACTGGTGGTACCTGCCCTCAGGCTCCTGTATCTTCAAATTCACCAGCAGCCACAGAGTGTGTTCATTGCAGCTCTTGAAGGTTTAGTAGCACCCAAGGTCCAATGCACAGTGGCACTGAATCGATATTGCACAGGGGCCATTCCTTCACATGCTGCATTGTGGAGAAACAGAAAAGGGAAGAGGTGTTTGTGGGACCTGGCCCGATCCAGTGTGGAATTGCTGTCAGGAAAGAGGTCTGTGGTGGAAGGGGTGCAGTCGTGAATTGGAATGGAGATTAGGGCAAGGGTTCTGTCTGGCGAGCAATGGGACTGGCTCTGCAATCAGCAGTTGATGAGTGTCAAACAATGATTCTTTCGTAGTTAGTGGGTAATTCAGTTTGGAGTCAGGTGGAGGTGCTTGAATGAGAGTCTTGAGCTTGCATGGAGGTCAGTATCCTGAGAGTTCCAGAGGGAGAGCAGGTAAGTAAATATATGAAAGTGGAATGTTGGGATGTCTCTGCAGTTAAATAGCAAGCCAATATAATGAGGAGTAAATGTTCCAGCAGTTCCCATGTCCAGGCAAGTCCGTTTGAAATCAAACAGTGACTGAGCAAACTGTACTGGAAGACTGGCTGTGGTGAGAATGCCCAGAGACAGCACATTTCAGAACCACTTGAACTAATTTCTGTGAATAATGCTCTGAAAAAAGCATGTGAATGAAGTCATAGCATGCACATCTGATGGGAAAGTGTTTCAAAATCCTTGTAACTTGTGACAGGATGTGCACGATTCCAACTGCACCATTCCTCCTGGAAACCATCACAGTCACAGCACACTCAGCCACACATTTGAATGTGTCCCACACCACTTTATATAGGTGACACATTGTTTTGTGTTAAAACAATCCCATTTGATATGAACAAACAAAATACAGGTCTTCACAGAGGACTTTTCTCAAGCTCCAGATGGCCCAAAGCACTTTCTCATACATAGGAGGAGGTCATTTGGCTCATCGAGTCCATGCTAGCTCAATCCCATCAGTTCCATTCCTCCAACCCAGTCCCTTTCAGTTTCCCATCAACTCCCCACTAATCCTCCAGCCACTCACCTATGCTAGGTAAAGTTTACAGTAATCAACAACCAGCATACCTTTGGGATGTAAAAGGAAACTGGAGCATCCGGGGGAAACACACACTCCCAGGGAGAACCTGCCAACTCCACACAGACAGCACTGGGAGGTCAGGGTTGAACCTGGGCCCCTGCAGCTGTGAGGCAGCCTGCACCTCTGTGCTGCACTTTACATCCAACAAAGTGCCTGTGGTGTAATCACTGTCTGAAAAACAGCAGCCAGTTGTCTGAGTCCCAGAATCAGAATCAGGTTTATTATCACTGACGTACATCGTGAAATGTGTTGTTTTGTGGCAGCAGTACAATGCAAGACATAAAGACATAAATTACTGTAAGTTACAAAAATAAATAGATAGTGCAAAAGGGGAATAACGAAGTAGTGTTCATGGGTTCATGAACCATTCAGAAATCTGATGGCAGAGAGGAAGAAACTGTTCCCTCAACAACGAGTGTGGGTCTTCAGGCTCCTGTATCTCATCCCTGAGATGGTAGTAACATGAAGAGGGCATGTCCCGGGTGGTGAGGGTTCTTAATGATGGATGTCACCTTCTTGAGGCACCACCTCTTGAAGATGTCCTCGATGGTGGGGAGGGTTGTGCCCGTGTTGGAGCTGGCTGAGTCTACAACCCTCTGCAGCCTCTTTTGATCCTGCGCATTGGAGCCTCCATACCAGGTAGTGATGCAACCAGTCAGAATGTTCTCCATCGTACATCTGTAGAAATTTGCGAGAGACTTTGGTGACATACCAGATCTCCTCAAACTCCTAATGAAACAGAGCTGCTGGTGTGCCTCCTTCATGATTGCATCAATGTGTTGGGCCCAAGGTAGATCCTCTGAGATGTTGATGTCCGGGAACTTGAAGCTGCTCACCCTTTCCACTGCTGACCCCTTAATGAGGACTGGTGTGTGTTCTCCCGACTTCCCCTTCCTGAAGTCCACAATCAACGCATTGGACTTGCTGACATTGAGTGCAAGGTTGTTGTCATGACACCACTAATGACTCCCTCACTCCGTGCTTTTATGCATTGGTCACTCACTGAGCCAAATCTCACCCCGATGAAAGTTTATCTTACTTTAGCCTTACATTCTAATAAAGAGTTTGTGTCAGATAAATAAAGATAAAGATAAAAATAAATAAATAAAGAGATTGTGTCCCTGACCATTCTCCAGGCTCCTAGTTAGCTGGCCTTACCCAGAGAGGTAATTCAATAAAACACCTGGCCCCAATACACCCTGTCAGCCCAGGTCAGGGAAGGGGTAAGGTCAGGCCTATCCTGAATCAGCCCTAGCCATTCCACTCCATCTGGAACATACCCATGTGTTAACATTGTGTAAAGGCTGTGTTTGGATGACAATGGCATGCCAATATTACCAGAGGCAAAACATGAAATTAGCCATTACTATGTAGTGGACATCTATGAAGCTGTACCCCAGAAGAAGATTGCACTCCAGCAGACACAACACCCCAAGAGAGAGAGAGGGAGAGAGAGAGAGAGAGAGCAACCAGAGGGAGAGAGAGAGAGAGAGAGACTCAATGAGCATCCAGTGATACAACCCTTGGAGCCATAAGAATGGTAAGAGAGAAAGAGGGAGAGAGAGAGCACCCAGAGAGGGAGAGAAAATCACTTATGTTCCACTATTCAGAGTTGTAATGACAAAATCTGTTATTTGCTGTTTCTTGATTTTCATTCAAACTCTTTTCAATTTGCATGTCCTACCACATGGATTTAGATAACTTGCCCAGTTTATTGATCACATGTTAAAGTACCAGTGACACTGGACACTGCTTTGCTAAACAACGGGCTGTGGTTGTTAGAGCACACAGTGTGAGCCGTAACCAGACTCTGCACTATGTTACTGGCAGTAGGCAAACTGGGAGTGAATCATTCCTGCTCTGCAGTATCCAGTACTCATGGATGATTGAACATCTGGGGGTCAGTTAGCATCAGTCAGAGGTCATGAGAATGCTGGGGTGTCCCGCCCCCTGTCAGCTGATGTGCTTTGGTTGCAATGCCCTCACGTCCTGGATCTGGGAGACTTGTTGTTGATGTGGTCAGTGTCGGAGAGCACAGCAGGATCCAGATGCCTGGGAATGTGGGCGCAATAATGGCACTGTGGGGCAAGTGGTGGTCACAATGACATTCCTCAACCCTACATCTGTCCCACTACCTGCTCTCACTCACTGCCTAAGGTGTTGCAGGTTAGCTAGTAATTTGAACTACAAACAAAGGTGCTTTATTTGTAAAAGAACTTACACTGTCCAACCAGTGGCTTTTTCCACAGACACACAGCTTCTGCAGGCTTCTACAGTGAAGCATCACAGCAGCATCCAGAGAGCAGCTGGTCACACACTACAGTCTTCCAGTGGTACCAGCCAATATCACATAAGTTACACTCCTGTAATAATGAAAAGAAATAAAATCACAAGGATGATGGACTGTCCTTTCAGATCTGGTCTGAACTGGCTGTGATCCTCCAGAGTTTGCTCATCAATGTTCTTGCTCTGCATTAGTGACCCTCAGTCTCAGTATCTCTACTTCCACCAAACAAGCCTCTTCTGTAGTCTACCTGAGGTGGCACCTGTTCCTCTGACATGAGGGATCCTCTCCTTCGTGATCTTCTGTGCACTGGGGTTGGTGCATCAAGTCACTGCTTCCTGCCATGTCTGATGTGGGCTTCATCCTCACCATGTCTCCAACATTTAGTGTTGCCAGCTCTTTGCAGCTCTGTTGTAGCATTCCTGTCATCTTTTGGTCCCCTCCATTGTCGTCCTTTAATTTTCTGCATGCTAGTTTCCCTGTTGCATGAACAAATGTGCGTATTGATCCATGATGTCATTGAATACTATTGATGATCCTGTCACACTATACCTTTATCAGTCTCATCTGCTGGACTATGAAACCCATCTGTAGCTCTCTTGAATTTTTGGGTCCACCATCTTCAAAGAGCATCTCCCAACAGGCTTCAGTTAAATCTTGCCAATACCTGGTTTGTTGGTTTTAACTGCACTGCTTAAAGATTGATTGCTTGCCACCTCCCAAGTCAATTTCAAATGTGACTGGTGGCTTTTGCACTAACATCATGGTATAGTAAGAGTTGCTTCTGCAGAATTCATTGCATTAGACTGTGAACCTGTGTCTGTCCCTGCACAGGTCATACTGTCCTCTCCATTGACTTTGGATGCCCTGTTCTTCATGCATTGCTGGTAGAAATGATTTTCCAATCAACATTGTGTACACTTTTCCATAAATCTAGAATAATAATAGAAATTGTGGAAAATACTTGGCAGACCAGGCAGCATTTGTACAGAGAGAAACAGAACCAATGTTTCAGGTCAGTGAGTTTTCTCCACCTATTACTGTTTCATGCAATTAGCTAACTCCCTTTCAAATGGATACTTTTCTCAACAATGTTTTGGACCTTCTCCTCCCAGATTTCATGTTCTGACATGGAGTGCCACTGAACACTCTCCTTTTACACACTCTTCCTTTTCACACATCATTCAGGTCTCAATGAATAACTAGCTCCTCACTTTGTTATCAAAGCTCTGGCTCCCCCACTGTTTGCAAAGTTGCCAAGTGAGTGATCAAGGCTTGCTTTCCTTCACCAAGCCTTCAAAAGGGTTGCCAGTTCTCAGTTGGTAGACTCCTGGAGCTTGGGCAGCACGATACCGAAGCTAGTAGAGTTGCTTACTCAGCGTCAGTGACCCAGGTTCAGTCTGACTTCTGGTGCAGTCTCCGTGGTGTTTGTACCTTCTCCCTGTGACCGTGTGGGTTTCTTCTGGGTGCTCCACTTTCCTCTCCCATTCTACAGATGTCCGGTGTTGGTGAATTGGCCACGGTAGATTGTACTTAGTCTGTAGGTGCATGGTAAAATTCGGGGGAGTTGATGGGAATGTCAGGATGATTAGTGGGGGAATGGGATTAGTTTAAGAGCCAGCGTAGACTCAATGGACCAAAGTGGCATCCTTCTATGTTGAATGGAAATCTGTCACAAAACTTTCTGCCTCCAGCTGCCCCTCGCCCACCTCTCTCCCTTTGGTCATCCAGCACATCCACTTTCCTCCAAACAGATGTTCATCTCGGTCTTCCTGGGAGTGACAAGTAGGTTAATCATTAATTCTTGGCAACTCCACAACAATCCAGGAGAGTTGCCAAACCTACTCTTCAATACTGAATGATAAAAAGAATGGAACATGCCCTCCTGATCCATCCTCTCGCATCCAGGTGGGATGTGACCATCATTAATCTGCCCTGTCTGTCTCTATCCAGCCCTGACCCAGACTGAGACCATTTCAACCCTGTGGACATGACCAGGAATTAACAAGCTCAGTCAGCAGTGAGTTGCACTTCTGAAGCTCCTCTGATTCAGTAAAAGGTGCGTCACAGAGACGTGATGAAACAAAATTTGCCACATACAGTGATATTGTGGGAGATGATCAAAAGCTTGGCGGAACAGGTTACTTTCAAAGACCATCTTAGAAAAATAGGAAGTAGAGGAAGAGAGGTTCAGGGCAGAGAGATGAAGGCATGGCTGTCATTGGCAGTGAGTCAAGTCAGAGTCACAGGAGACCGGGATTGAAGGAGCTCACAGATCCTGGAGGGAAGGGAATTTCGATTCGAGGCATTGCTGGAGTGGAGCCGGTGTTGGTCAGCAAGTACTGTTGCTTCCAGAGGTACTTCCTTCTCAGTGCTCACACTATCCTGATCCACAAGGTTCACCACACTTGGGTCACAGCTGCACTGCCACCGAACTTCATCTATATTATACAAAAATGCAAGGCCGATGTAACATTTTATGCAGTATATAAATAAGAAGGAGCAAGAAGATTCCTACACCTGTACCATCAAGTGGCTCAACTAACAATGCATGTATGCAGTTGTGAGGTACCGAGGGATCTTGCTGTGTATAAAGCAGCTGCTGCTTTCACCCAGCACGACAAAGTTATTGAGCTAAGAACTATGTATTTTTAGCTGTTGGTGTATGTAGGTGTCTCTGTGCACTGTTCCAAACTTAAAATCAGACCATGTTACGTTTTCATCCAGCATGTTATTTTATTGAAATGCACTGGCCTAGAGATTCTATGAGTGCGCAGGGAAGGTCTTTCACATTTGTAAACAAAAAGCTGATAAGTAAGCTGGTTTTGATTGCCTGACTTCCCAATCAGCTCATTAATTAGCCAATCAGATTCCTAAAGCTCATCATTGTGGAAGGAAGACACAGGAGCCTGCAGACGCTGCAACCTGGAGCAGAAAACAAACTGATGGAGGAACTCAACGGGTCAGGCAATGGACAGTTGATGTTTGGGGTCAAGACCCTTCACCTGGATCGGAAACCTGCTGTATTTAGCTGGTTGAAGACAGCAGGTGACTCCAGTCGCACAATCACACAGTTGACTCCGCTGCTCTGTGGGAACAGCCTGAGCAAGAAGGCACATCCCACCTTGCCAGGGAAAGGAAAGAGTGTTGACCGTGCTGATGAGACCCCCGCCCCAAGATATTTTCTCCCTCACAAAGGCAACAGTGGGCCAGTTGTACATTGGGACAGCCGTCCAGAAAGTGCATGTGAGAGACCGATCAGCTCCAGTATCACATTGAGTCATTGTCTGCCTCACAATCTGTCACAACAAGGTGCTAATCAATGAAATTTGATTCTGAAATGGGAGCTGTCCCTCGCTCCCACCTCCAACCACTTTCCCAGGATGAGCTACTTTGTGCTGACATTAATATCCTGGGATTTGTGAGACAAACTTGCCGTCCAGATGGCCCTCAGAGACTCAGGCTGCCCTGCCCACAATACAGAGGCAGATCCCGTCACTAATTCCCCGTGTAGCTGGGCACACGTCTATTGTCCCGTCAGCGAGTGGGGGGATTGGCTGGTGAGTGTGGGAACCCGAGGGAGAGCAGAGCCCCACACTTTGTCATGCTAATACAGGCCTTTAAATACAGCGGCTGCTGAGTCCGGCCTCACAGAGCTGGGTCAGTCGCTGCCTCTCACTCTCACAGTCCGCAGTGGGCTTCACCCCATGCTCCGCCTGACACACATGCCTCCGAGCAGCGCTGCGGATCAGCAACTGAGGGAAGGCACCAAAACCAGGGTCACCCCCAGGGAACCACGTGGGGTAAGTGAAGCTGAGACGGAGGCATTTCTGCACCTGGTGTGTCAAAGCCAGAAGGAGGCGGGTGAGAGGGCAGGTTTTGGGGGTCGGTGCTGATTCCTGACTGAGCTGTTTCTCTCTCCCCGTGTGCCACAGCTGATGAAACCCCTGGTGGAGAAGCGTCGCCGAGATCGGATCAACAGCAGCATCGTGCAGCTGAAGGGATTGCTGGAGAGAGAGTTTCACGCTGACCACAACTGCAGGCTGGAGAAAGCCAAGATCTTGGAAAGATGTGTGGACTTCCTGAGGCATCACCACCTGCTCGGTGAGTGTTTCCCAAACTGTTCCAGCTTCTCTCGGTGACTGGGAAGGCCGGGATACCAAAGTGGACCCAGTGTAGGTCGGAGATCAGTTACTGACGCCCAGCTCTGAGGGAGTGAACAATTGGCTGCATCTGGAAAAAGAAACCAATGAAAGGTAGTCACTGCTGTGATGTAGGGAATGAAGGGGCTAAACTGTGCACAGCAAGATCCCACAAACAGCACTGTGACCATGACCACATTATGTGTGTCAGTGATGTTGGTTGAGGGACAGTCATTGGCCCTGGAAGACCTGGCCTGTTCTTCAAAGTAATGCCATGGGATCCTTCACATCCAGCTGAGAGCTGGCGGGGCCTCAGCTGAACTCCTCAGAAGTTCCAGCCATGCAACACCTCCCTCGGATTATGTGTTCAAGTGCAGGAATTCCTGACCTGGGAACAGGGTCAGCTCATGGTCAGGATTCTGAGCTCACAGGTAAAAGCGTGCTCTGCCTCTGGGTGAGTGTGTAAAGGAACCACCCCGGTTTCCACAGACAGCAGTGTCCTGGGTTTGATGCCCAGTTTGTGCGGCATTAGCTGATACAAGCTGGGGCATTGCTGAGAGGCAGCGAGGGGACGTGTGCAGGGTGGGGTCTACAGAACGGGAGGGCATTATCATAGATCCCAGTTTGTTTAACAAGAATGTTTGCAAAATGCCAAATGTTTGACTCTGCGCTGTTCCAAAGCTGAGGCCTAACTCTGTCTCTCTCCTTCCAGTCTGCAGACATCCCCTGCAGGATTACAATGACGGCTACACCCAGTGTCTGCAGGAGGCCCTCTGCTTCTTGTCGGCACACCAGACCAAGGTTCCCGGCCTGCTGCAGTGTCTCCACGGAGCGAGGGGAGAGTGCAAGGGACAACGTGTCCCGGCTGCGGCTCCTCCCCTCACTACTCCGAGTCAGATTCCTGCGAAACAAGTGGCGCCTCCCAGCACCAGGACCCCATGGAGACCCTGGCAATTCTGAGCCTCACTGAGTGAAATAGCGGACACCCTGAAATACTGAGGACATTTCAGAAAGTCGCTTCCCAAGTATTTGTGTTGTTTTGTCATATTGACAAGTGTCTGTGATTGTAAGTCAATGATTAATCTTAATTGATTGGGGGCTGTGGTTCAACTGAGGCACCGCTCGTGGCAGTGGGACAGTGAAGGGGATTTTAACTCCACAGGGAGCATCTCCATGCAGTGCCGGATCCCACACAGCACAAGTTTCCCTGGCTTGGGACACTGCTTGGGCTGGCTCTGGCTCTCTTCCCAGATAGCCTGTTGGCTGGAGAGTTGACCTCAGTTCCCATGAACTGCGGGGAGGGAGGAAGTGGTTGGATCCTGGTTAACATCTGGCATTAACCCCACTCGTGCAATGCCGGATCCCACACAGCACGGCTGCTCTCTCTGTCGGCACACCACAGCCAGCTGCTCCGGCGAGGGGAGAGGGCAGATGCCCACGTGTCCTCACGGAGACTCCTCCCCACACTCCTGTTATCAGGCAAGCCCCCGGGTTTTCAGGATTGACTTGTTTCCTTTCAATTTCTGAGAGTGGGAGATGCTGTGTGGGGATAGTTTGACGATGAATGGCTGCTGTCCGCCAGCTACAACAATGGTAGCGACAGAAGCCCCGGTTTCCGGTTCTGTTTTAACTCCTCTTCCCCCCACCACTCCCTCCTGACCCTGCAAAGGCAGCAGGACAGCCGGGCACCAGGACCCTGAGGGACCCTGGCAGACCGGAGCCTGAAATACTGAGTATTTGTGTTGCTTTGTCATATTGACAAGTGGCGGTGACTGTAAATCATTGATTAATGGTAATTGCCTGACGCTAAGGTCACTCACTGAAGGGGATTTTACCTCAACGGGGAGCGGCTTCATGCCCAGTGCTGGGGATTTCCGCAGTAGGAACTCGCTGGCCCGACACACACACACGTGGGCTGCTCAGCACCTCCCGGTTCGGGCAGCCTATTGGCTGGACACGTCCGTGATTGACAGGGTGAGAGCTGGGGCAAGCTCATCCCCTGTCTGCGCATGATCTTGGTTGCCTGTGATCCTCCCATAGTTGAATAGCCTGTTGAGACGGATTGATTTGGTAAAGGGGAGGGGTGCATTGACTTTATGGACCCGACCCTATGTGGTCTGCTGCGGAGTACTTATCCATTTCTGTGAAATTGGAGCATTTGAGCTTGTTTCTTTCTTTGGAAGAGTTTGGGGATTTAATCCCAAAGAACGACGCTGTAACATTGCTGGATAAACGAGTGTACGGGGCGAATACCATGGAATATTTTCAATATTTGAAAATTGGCTGTTAAGAGGTTTGGGGGAATAAGTATTTTAATGCTGGAAAATTATCAGCTGGACTTTGGGAAAGTAAGTCAAATTGTTTGATCCTTGCAAAGAGCTTGGACTGACTTCATGGCTTTCCGTCTTACTTTTAAATTTTATATTTGTATATTCTATAAGGAAACTAAAGCAGATTTATTGGAAAGTGCCTTTTTTGTAAAATGTTGCTTTGGGAAAATTTGCCTCGGGGATAAAGTCGAAAATTTATTTTGATTTAGTTTAATGTGACCTAGCGCCGCTGCCAGGGAACATCATGTCTCCTGTTTATCAGCCCCTCCATGAGTTCAAAATTCCCCCTGGTATTCTGTGTGTGTGGTGTTAGTTCACCTGCAGTGCCTATTGATGCAGTGCCTTATTCTCGAATCAGATTGCACCACCACGTTGGGCCTGGTTTTGAAAGTGCCCAATGCATTAGAATTCAGAAGGTTTGGTGACTGATGAATTGCTACCCCAGAGTTCCTTGGTCAGGATTCCTTGGTGATTTGATCGTGAACTCTGATTTCTCCTGCAAGTTTGTTGAGTGCAATATTATTCTTGAGATTCCATTTTCCAAGGAGTGGTGTTCCATGGCAGCAGGAGTAATGGGCAGCAGTTAGACTTTCCCACAAGGAAGTGATGATGAATTGACCAGGAGCCAGTCTCCCTTCTTTTCCCCTTGCCCTGCCTCTCAACATCAGTTAACCACCTTCCACTGGACCATTGGAAAGCATCATCAGTAACAAAAGGGATCAGGCTATGCCCTAACATGTTGGAGGGAGAGAAAGGGGGACCAAGGGGGCTGACAGAAGGAATCATCTGTTAAGGTGAGGACAGACACCACAATGCCTTAGCAATGAATCAATAATGTCATACCCACTACTGTTCCCAATCACACATTTTGAACACTTCAGGTGTTGCACTTGGTTCCTGTCATGTGCTCTTTGTCACATGTTGATAGTAAAGTGGCAACTTGCTGAGTAAGAGCCTGGGAGATTGGCTGGAGTAACAGCAAACTGTTCTCCACAATAAGGACAAACTCTTTGGAGAATATCTGTGTCGGTTTGAGGGAGTTCAGATACAGACTGACACATTTTGCACAATCTCAATACAGGGTTTTGACCCAAAACATCAACAATTCCTCCCCCCCCCACCCAATGCTGCTTGACTCACTGAGTTCCTCCAGCAGATTGTTTGTTGCTCCAGATTCCAGCATCTGCGGTCTCCTGTGTCACTCAGGTACCAGATTTACTAACGTACTGATACGCAGAGACCCAGTATTGAACAGTCTTGCAGTTAATGCTATGTTTTACTCAGTAATGGCCCAGTTACAGTAGCCTAGTTCAGCTTCCTTCATCACTCCCAGGTGGTGCTGGGATTCAGTATTCCCCCTCAATTCCCTTCTTCAGTGGCTTCACAGCTAAACCCACCCTAACTGCAACACCTGCTGCAGGAGTGAGATAAGCCCCAGGCAGACACTGGGGTCGGTAGGAGGGGTTTGGAAAGACGTCTGAGATCTGATCTCAATATCATTCTGATCAGGCTGGCTGTCCCAATCACATGAGGTTTTATTCAATATTCTGAAAGTGAAACTGTGAGCAGAGGAGAAGCCAGTTCCTCAGCTGAACATGCTGAAGGGCAAGAAATTCCTGATCCCCCCTGAAGGAGGGTTCAGCTTTGAGAACTGCAACAGGTAGGAGATGGGTGGTGGGTGTGGGTTAATAGGATGGGAGGAAGAGGAGAACACGATGGGAAGTGAATGAATTTCTGATTGAAGCCTAGAGCAAAAAGGAAGCGGTTGCCAGACTGTTTGATGCGCCCGCTCCCCCATGACCCCGCTTCTGCCCAAGATCAGCCCCGAAACTGACCCAAGGCTGCCAGGTTCGAGGGTGCTCTGTGCCTGGGGGATTAAGATTACGGAGCAGCAGCTGGTCTGCCGAGCATTTTGAATAAAGATTTGCAAAGTGAAACTGAAACAAGGCAGTTCTGCTTGAGCAGCCAGTTCAATGGGGAAGTTTTGCTCAGACTTCAATGAGCCTATCCCTCTCACAGCAAACACACTCTTATATACAGACGTTCTGAGCTTTCCTGTGCCCCACTTGCAAGGTAATTGTCCCTGCTGAGTTCGTCATCTTGTTCCCCTCCCCTCCCCTCCCTTCACGTCTGCCATCCCCACACCTCCTCTTCCGTTTTTTTCTCCTCTCAGCTCCCTCCCCTCTGTTCCTCCATTTCCCGCCCTGCCTCCTTCCATCTCATCTCCGACTGAAGACTCTCATTAGGGTCCAGGACCCTGCCTTTCCTGAAGTCACTGACTCTCAGTGCAAGTAATTCCTCATCCCTGTATATTCCTCCATCTGTCTGGTACATCACCCAGGTCTGACTCTCTGCCAGTGAGCGCCCACAGCTTATTTAATTATGAGGCGGGAATTAGTTTGGGAGTGGGAGGGGGTGCAAGTCGTGGCTGGATCCTATTGTTTAATTACCGCACCCCAGCCCCTACCCCCATCACCACAAGATGACCCCTGTCTAACACAATATCAGGGGTAAATAATTAGGAGCAGTATCCCACTGGTTAAATGTTCTGCTCTGATCCTGATAGACAAGTTTAAAGACTTGGGCCAACTTGCTCAATCTCTCCATCACTTTTTAAAACTTACTGTGTCTTTCAGGAACAAAGCATTGGAGGGAGACCAACTGAAGGTGGGCCTCAAACCTCCAAAAGCAAAGAAGACAGGGACCACCATTGCTGGTGTCATCTTCAAGGTAACTGTTCACCAACAGCGCCAGTCACTAACTCTCCCAGGGTGGCTGGAATCTCCAGGGATTAATCGCCAGGGCAGGAGATGGCAGAGTTCAGTGGTGGCGTGGCAGTTAAATCAAAGATTAGCACTGTAGACACCTGGACTAACACTCTACTGACACGAGTTCAAATCCCACCACAGCAGCTGTGGGCTTTAAATTGAGAAACAATCTGGAATTAAAAAGCAAAAAAAAAAGTCATGAGTAAAGGTGAACACTAAACCGGCAGATTGTTGTAAAAACAGGTTCACCAATGCCCTATCGAAAGTGCAAACCCAGCTCACAATCACCTGTGGACTGGTCCCTAAAACAGGAGAGCTGTCACACGGACTGTTCAGCAACCGCCTGACTGAATGATACTTTTTAGAGACGGCACGCCAGACCCTCCCATCACCATCACAGGGTAAGTCCTGTCCCACAGACAGGACAGACCCCCCAGAGGTGAGGGGCATAGGGGTGGATACGTCAGAGGAAATAGCCCTGGGAGTCCTCAACCCTGACTCTAGATCCCATGAAGTCTCATGGCGTCAGGTCAAGCATAGGCAGGGAGATCTCCCCCTGATTATATCCTACTGTCGTGTGTGTGTGTGTGTGTGTGTGTGTGTGTGTATCTTTATTAGAAGGATTGCAGTGGTTCAAGAAGTTCGCTCAATACAACCTTCTCAGGGGATTTTAGGGATGGGCAATAAATGTCTGCATCCCAAAAAATGAAAGAAAAAAATCACATTGTCCAATTTTTGTTAATTCTTACACCTGAGGCTGTAATTAACATGAAGTTAACATAGCTCTAGGCAAGCTATTTTAGCAGCTTTGGATTCTCAGCTTGCTCTGGGCAGTGTGACGGGGATGGTGAGTGAGGATTGCCAACATGACTGACTGTCCCTGTGTTTTGTTGTGTAGGATGGAGTGATTTTGGGATCTGATACCCGGGCCACAGATGACATGGTCGTGGCTACCAAGAATTGCATCAAGATCCACCACATCGCTCCTAATATTTAGTAAGTCTTGTTCTCAGATCGAAGAATCTGTCGAATCATTACCTCTAATGGCCATGCTGTAAAATGACATCTCCTCTTAGCCTCCTTTGTTCCAAATAAAACGACCCAAGCTGATCCAGCTTTCCTCATAACTACAATTTTCCAGTTTTGGTGACATCCTCATAAACTTCCTCTTTACTTTTTCCAGTATAATCACGTATTTCCTGTGATGTTGAGAACAAAACTAAAGACAGTATTCGAGTTAACTAGTGTTGTACACAGTTCCCATATAACCTCTCAGGAGACAGACTATCAATTGACATTTACTACAAACCCACTGACTTCCACAGCTACCTTGTCTACACCTCCTCTCACCCTGTCACTTGTAAGGGCGCCGTTCCTTTTTCTCAGTTTCTCCATCTTCGCGGCACCTGTTCTTGAGATGAGGTCTTCCACTGCAGGATGTCCAAGATGTCCTCCTTGTTCAGAAAACAAAGTTTCCCCTCCACTGTTATTCTCTATTCCCACACTTCCGCTCTTACCCCATCCCCTGACAGACAGAACAGGGATAGAGTTCCCATGATCCTCACCTATCACCCCACCAACCTACACATCCAGCACATCATTCTTCACAACTTCTGCCAGCTACAACATCGTCCCCTCCCCACCCTTTCTGCTTTCCACAGGGACTACACTCTCCATGACTCCCTGGTCCACTTGTCCCTCCCCACCCATCCGTCCCCTTTCCCAGGCATTTTCCCCTATAACTGAGGTGTAACACCTGTCCCTACACCTCCTCCCTCACCCCCTTCCAGGGCCTTAATCAGCCCTTCCAGGTGAGGCAGACATTCACATGCATCTCCTCCAGCCTTGTTTATTGCACCCAGTGCTCCCGATGTGGCATCCTCTACGTCAGTGAGACCGGGCGCAGACTGGGCAGCCGTTTTGCCGAGCACCCGTGCTCTGTCCACCGTGGCTGTCTGGAGCTCTCGGTTGCGGCCATTTTAACTCCCCTCCCCATTCCCACACTGACGTGTCTGTCCTTGGCCTCCTCCACTGCCAGGGTGAGGCTAAGTGAAAACTAGAGGAACAGCGCTTCATATTCAGCCTGGGGAGTCTACAGCCCGATGGCATGAACACGGAATTCTCCAGTTTCAGGCAAACTGTACCCCCTCTCTCCCTTTTCTCTCTGCTCCCGATCTCCCCAGTTCTTCCGACAGCCACCCCAACCCCCGTCACCCTGTCCCTTTCCCCTCCTCCACCTGCCCATCACCCACTGGGACCCCTCTCCCTACTGGTCCCACCTGCCCACCCCTCATTTGGTTCCATGCTCCACCTTCCTCTCCCGTCAGATTGCATCACCTGCAGCCCTCGTAACCTGTTATCCTCTCACCTCCCAGCTTCTGTCATCATTTCCACTCTCCCCTCCTCCATCTGCCTATCAACCCTCCTCACCCAGGTCGACCTATTAGCTCTTGCTCAACCCTTTCCCTTCACCTTTTTATACTGGCGATCTCCCCTCTATCTTTCAGTCCAGATGAAAGGTCTCAACCTGAAACATCGACTGTCCATTTCCCACCATAGATGCTGCCTGACCCGCTGAGTTCCTCCAGCGTCTTTGTGTGTTCTCCAGATTCTAGCATCTGCCGTCTCTTGTGGTTCCCATACAACCTCCCTGCTCTTTTATTCTCTGCCTTGGCTAATAAAGAAAAGCATCCTGCATGCTGTTTTTAACAATTTATTGACCTGTCCTATCACCATTGAGGATCTGAAGGTGTACATTTCTAGGACCCTTATTCCCCCCACGCTTCTCAATATCCTCCCATTTGCTGGATATGCCTTGCCCAGTGGCTCCTTCCAAAATACATTATCCCACACTTCTCTGGATTAAATTTAATTTCCAACTTAATTGCTCAACTGACCACATCAGCGATATGCTCCTGAGCTTTATCCCCGTTGTTAACCACCTGGCCAATTTTTACATCATCTGCAAACTTCTTCATTATGCTGCCCACATGTAAGTCTGAAACATTAATGTATAAAATAAAAAGCAAGGGACTGTGGAGAAGCCCATGGAACCCCTGTGGTGACAGTCTTCTGCTAACAATCTTGGATAAGATTTGCCACTCTTCTTTGGATCCCATGAACTTTGACTTTTTGACCTGTCTGCCATGTGGTACCCAATCAAAAACCTTGCTAAAGTGCCCTTGGTGGCCCTCCTCCCCCCACCCCCCCTCCATCACATTACCTCCTCAAAATATCCAGTCATGTCAGGCAGACACAACCTTTCCTTAACAAATCTCTGCTAAGTGTCCTGGATTGATCTGATTGATCTAAATGAAGGTTTATATTGTATCTCAGAATTGTTCCAATAATTTGCCCATCACTAAAGTTAACCTCTCACTCTCCATCACACTCTCATTGTGATATTAACCTTCCACCCTCTCCCTGTGATATTAACTTCCTCTCTGGCTCTCTCTCCTCAGCTGCTGTGGCGCAGGAGTGGCAGCTGACGCTGACGTTACATTGGAGTTGATCTCCTCCAACATCCAGCTCCACAGCCTGTCAACTGGGCGCAAGCCTCGAGTGGTCACTGTGAACCGGATGCTGAAGCAGATGCTGTTCAGGTGTGAGACCGGTGACACAACAGGATGTGGGGCTCTTGGTGCATTAGAATTGAAGTGGGATTGATTGGGCTTGGGTGGAGGGTGGAGGGTGGAGGGAGTCGTACTGAGGAGGAGAGGGTTGGAGTCCCTCAGTGGCTTTTCCCTGATTTCCATGCTCCAGTCTCATTTAGCTAGGGTGACTCATCACCACAAGGGTCCCAGCACAGTTCAAGGGCCAGGGGAGAGGGACACAAGCAGAGCAGGCACCAGAGGCTGTCACAGTGGGGGTGGGATGTTGGGGAGAGGTTCACCTTGAAGTTGGGTGTTTCTTGATCACAAAATTCGGGGTCCCATGGAAGATGTGAGAGATCCTCCTTCTCCAGGGCACTGACTTTACAGAACATCTTCTCTTCCAGAGCACAGCTGGCCAGAGGCAGCACACAGCAGCTCTGCCCAGTCACCCTAAAATAATTAGCAGAGTTCTAGCTACCTTTTTATTAAAGTGTTCAGGCAGAGCCATTGAAGTCAAATGAGAGGCCCCTTTCAAAATGGTGATGGCCGTCAACAAATTTTACCCACCCCTCACTCCTCAGTTAATGCCCAGAGAGGGGGAACGATTGACCAGTTCCTGATTTAAATGCAATTGTCATCCTTGTCTTTCTGCAGGTACCAGGGGCACATTGGACTGTCAGTGATAGTGGGGGGTGTGGACTGCACAGGGTCCCACCTGTACGCAGTGTATCCTCATGGCTCCACAGACACACTGCCCTATGCCTCCATGGGTAAGGAACAGTCCAGATAAATACATAAATCTCCAGGTTAATGTGGGTGAGTTGGCAACTCTGACTGGTGTTAAAAGCACTGCGCTCACACAAGCAGACTGGGCAGGGGCACTGCAGACAGCCCAGGAGAGTCAGCACTTCATGAAGGAGGTGGGTGGAGGATGGGAGTGGGGAGAGAGAAAGACTTGTACTGACAAATTGTACACCATTCAGGTCTGCTTTGCCATTCCATAAGCTCATGGCTGCTCTTTTACCTCTGCACCACTCTCCTACATTAATTTCATAATTCCCTTAATATCTACAAAAAAAACCCCCATAGATCTCCGTGTTGAACATGCTCAGTCACTGAGCTTCCAAACCCTTTGCACAATCGATATCAATGATTTGACTGAGGAAAACACATTATTATATGAATACACAGCATAGAAACGGGCCCTTTTGTCCCACCTTGTCTATGGCATTCCTTTTGCCTGCATTAGGACCATATCCCTCTATGCCTTTCCTTTCTACCTATCTATTCGAATGCCTTTTAAATGTTGTTATTGCATTTGGCTCCTCTGGCAGCTCGTTCCAGATATTCACTGCCCTCTGTGTGAAAAACCGATCCCTCAGATCTCCACCCTCACCTTAAACCTATGCCCTCTAGTTCTAGACTCACCTACCCTGGGAAAAATATTCTGATTATCTATCCTAACTATGCCCCTCATAATTTTATAAAAGTGTAATATTTTGAGTTCCATGATACAAACCTGAGTGTCGTATCTAAATTTACGCATCTATATTCAGCCAGTATATTTTAAAAATAGAAATAAACTGACCCAAGTCCACACTGCATGGGCACTACAGTCAGAGGTCACTGTGCTTGGAACTCAAGGGCTCTACTGGGACAATAATCAGTGCCTGGGTGTTTCCTCAACAGGCTCTGGCTCGGCGGCTGCCATGGCCATCTTGGAGGATCGGTTCAAGCCAAACATGGAGGTTAGTGAACTACTGTGGCCAAATCAACATCTCCAGCCTTGAACTGCCCCAAGCCAAACAAAGTTTTATTATGGATTATGATTGGGAGTCCATCTCTAATATTACATCCATCTTACATGTGACTTGAGCTATTTACTTTTTTACTTGAACAAAACCTATCCAGCAACTCATCAGTGAGCAGTTTTCCCAACCATCGGAGGATCTAAATCCTTGTTATCAGTATAAGAGCTGGAGATAGTTCATGAGTTCTTGCTACTCATGGAAACCACAGCAAGCTTGGGGTCTCTCCCCTTCCATCGCCCACCGCCTACACCCTGCCATTCCCCCAACTCTCATTTTCTCCTACACAAATCATCTGTTCTTGCATTACTCCAGTGCCAGTGCTTGGATTACTCTGGCTCTGAGCCACTCCAGCCCAGGACCCATGTTATTCTTGCCCTAAGCTCTGGATCAACCTCACTCTGAGCCCTGAGTTACTCCAGCCCTGTGCCCTGAGTCACACCAACCCAGATTCCAGGTTATTCCAGCCCTGAGTCTCTGGGTCACTCCAGCCCCAAGTGCTGAGTAATTCCTGTCTTGATCCCTGGATTATTCTAACCCTGAGCTCTGGGTCACTCCAGTACCTGGGCTCTGAGTGTTAGACCTTGTGTTGCTCCATCTCTAAGCTTTGGGTTCTTCTTGGCCTAATCTCCTGGTCGCTGTAGCCTGGACCCTGAGTATCTCCAGCTGTAGCCCTGGGTCTTTCCCACCCTGGGTGTAAATTAATCCTCCCCTAACCCCGGGCACATCATGGAATCTCTAAGGCCTTTATCTTATCTCCAGGAGGAAGCAGCCAAGCAGCTGGTCTGTGAGGCCATTACGGCCGGGATATTCTGTGACCTCGGTTCTGGGAGCAATGTCGACCTCTGCGTCATCACCAACAACAAGACCGAGTTTCTCCGTCCTTTTGATTGCCCCAACAAAAAAGGGGAGAAGTAAGTACCCAGCCCCCAGGGTCATTCAACAGAAACCACCTGAGGAATATCTGGGGACAATTGGAAGTGCAGAATAGGAAAATAAGGAGGATATGTTTATAGCTGGAGGAATGCTGCCTATCCTGGTCACCGAACCAGGGAGGATGAAAGGCTCGGGAGGGGGTAGAGGAGAGTTCCATTGGAAGCCTGCGGTCATGTGGACAGACTGGAGAAGCTGGAATTGTCCCACATAGTAATGAAATGATTAAAATTCTGAAAGGAGAGTTGAGGGAGAAAATATTCCCATTGGCAGGAAGGTGGATAACCAGATGACATATTTAAAATACTTGTAATAGAACCAGGGCAGGATGTGGAGAGTTTTGTTTTGCAAAGGGAGACATTGTCTGCATGCACTGCCTGCAAGGGCAATGGAAGCTGATTAACAGTAGTCTTCAAAATGGAATTGGATGAAGACTTGAAGGGGAAGATGTGGAGGGCAGTTCTGAACGATCAGGGAAACAGGACTGTTACCCAACACAGCCACAATGGGCCAAATGGCCTCCATCTGTGTGTGTCATTCTGACACCCACCTCACATTGTCATTCCTCACCACACCCCCAACCAACTTCCCTGTATCTTATTAATTCCGACTGTTTCCTACAGGAAGGGTGTGTACCGTTACAAACAGGGCACCACTGCTGTGCTGACGGAGTCGGTCACTCCGCTCAAAGTGGAGCTGGTGGAGGAGGTTGTACAGAGGATGGACACTGAGTGACGAGTGACATCCCACCCGCTCTCCAGGATCCAACAGGAGGATTGTGACAACGTATTTCTGTTGGAAGCAGATGCATTTAATGTTTGGCTGTAGGGTTTTTACACATTTTCATAAACGTAGTTTCCAAATCAGCTAAATCTTGGTAGCTTCTATGCTTAGCAAATCAAATTAAGTAATGTATTTTGTGCAATTTCTACAGGATTAAGGGGCTGTTGATGTGGATTGGGCAGGACCAGGCTTCTACCACAACGGGCTGGTCATCCAGCCTCCTCCCACTATCAGGGTTTTTGACCTGACACCTGGTCAGCCCCAGGCCTCCCTTCTGCTTGCTCTTGTGGGTCTCTTGCTTACCCCTTGGCTAATCCCAGAGCCTCACACTCCCAGACCGTGCAGGACTCTGGCCTCCTCTCAAGCAGTCTTGGGAATTCTGCTCTCCCTCTTGGCCAATCCCAGGGTCTCAGCCACCTTCTTGGCCAACACTGGGACCTTTGCTCTCCCCCTAGGCCGATCCCAGGGTCTCTGGCCTCCAACTCAGCTGCTCCTGGAGACTCCTTCCCAGAGTTTCTGTCCACCCACCCAGGCCCAGACACCCCTACCTTCTGGATCCCACAAATCTAACCAGTTATGAGCCTGGATTGGAGCAATGGACTGCAGTGCAACAAAAGAGTTGTATTGAAGAATAAAAAATTGATACTAAGGTTAAACACTCAGACATGATTTAATAGCATGATTTAAATATTTTAACTGAAATATAAAGATGTTTATGTAGTTTCTTTCCCCTTGGTTAAAATAAAATTAATTTTACTTTTCTGCAATTTTATCTGCTTCATTTGCAACTGAGCCACAGTGTTCCGAACTTCATCCCAAATCTTAGGTAGGATCTTGTTCAGGAACAACATCTTCGTACAAAGGAGTGATGTGGATGTCAATCTTTGCCTGACAGCCATCTGAGGAGGAGCAGGACCACATGTGTAAAACATACAGCTTTTATTGATAAATTAAAGGATGGATATAACAATCTGAGATGCCTCATAAGATTTTAATAAGTAGTGATTTGTTTATTAAGCACTGGAATATATTTACATACTTTCCAACAGAGTTTTAATTTTATTAAAAATAACCGTGAGAAAAGAATGATTGGTTCATTTGCTGGGTGGGCTCGTTCACACACAGTACTTCCAGAAACAGTCCGAGAAGTTGTTCCGCTTTTTGCTTGGTTTCCTGCTCCTTCCAGTGAGGAGTCTGTCAGACCCTGCCTCTGCTTTTCTTCCATACAGAATCTGCAAAAGGAACCAGAATAGAGCCAGGCCAAAACTAATTCAAAGGGTCTTCCAAAATATTCATGTCTCCAACCCTTATTACATTATATTTCCAATCCCCAATCTGTAATGTCAGACCCTACCTGCTCCTCAGCCCAGCCATACACTGACCCAGTCCACAGTGGTACAGATAGTAGAGCTGCTGGCTAACAGTGCCAGAGACCTGACCTCGGATGCCACCTGTGTAGACTTTACACATTGCCTCCTGTGATCACGAGCTTTTCCTCCAGGTACTCCGGTTTCCTCCCACATCCCAAAGACATACAGGTTGGTGGGTTATTTACTGACTGTAAATTGCCTTTAGTGTGTAAGTGAGTGGGAGAATGTGGGGGAATTGATGAGAAGGTGGCGAGAGTATAAAATGGAATGACTGTGGGATTAGTGTTGTCAATGGTCGGCATGGACTCGGTGGGCCAAAGGGCCTGTTTCCGTGCTGTATCTCTCTATGACTCTCAGTGATTCCTATTCTCACCCCCTGCTCCCACCCCAATCCCTTTCCTTTGATCCTGTCCATCCCAAATCCCAACCTTTCCCTGGACCACCAATCACAATCCCACTTGCCTGCTCACCCCCAACCCCACCTTCACCCGTACCTGTCACACCCCAACCCCACCTGCCTGCTCATACCCCAACCCAAAAACACATCCAGGGCAGATACAGGTAGGAGACTAACATACAATGACTACTGACTGAACATCAGGGGCTGACAGACACATGTGGGGCTGACAGACAGATGGAGGGTTGGAGATACGTGAGGGGGTAGAGGACAAGTGAGGGTGATGGACAGGTGAAGGTGAGGACAGTTGAGGGGTGAGGGACAGGCGAGGAGTGAGGACAGGTAAGGGTGAGGACAAGTGAGGGTGAGGACAGATGAGGGGTGATGGGCAGGTGAGGGGTGGCAGACTGCTGAGGTGAGAACAGATGAGGGTGACGGACAGGTGGGGGTGGGGAAACAGGTGAGGGGTGAGGACAGGTGAAGACCTGACAACTGAGGGGTTGGCAGACAGAGGAGGGGCTGTGTTCTAAACTCTCACCTCTTTCAGGTTTCCAGAGCTGATGTCACTGATGTCCCTAAGGCCTGTGGATAAGGAAGGAAATTTAGTTCAACTCCTGAATCCAACGTATGTAGGAAACTCCACAGCAGAAATACCAGCTTAATCAGATGATAAGATGAGCCTGAGGTGTAAAGAGAGGGTCTGTGGAGGGGAGCAGATAACATGAAAACCTGGATTGTTTGTGTAAAGCTTCCAGTACACTGAAACTCTGGCCCGTCGGGTGATATTTGCCCTGCTCCCGTTCCACTCACCAGGACCCCGGTTTCCACACTCCTGTTGTACCCACAGGGGTCCCATTTCCTGTGCTCCCTTTCACTCACCAGGGCCCTAGGTCCTGCATTGTCTTTCAACTTAACTGGTTCACTGGAAAATTTATTATAATACTGTGTAACATCTTAAAAAAAAGTGAATGGAAAGTGGGCTGGGGTATTAATTGAAATGTCATCCAAGAGTTTGGAAACTCTGCCAGTCCGGCACCACCAGAGTCCCAAGCCTGTGGGATTATTGGAGTTTTGCTGTACTCAGGGCACTTTTCTGAATCCCCAGCTCACGTTGAATCCAATCCACTTCTGCACAATTAGACACAAGAGTAGAAATCTGCACCCACACTGCCCATCAAAGGTGAGTACAAGATGGGCCAAGGGCCTAAAATTTAAGTCTCGTTTCCCTCTGATGTTCTGGGCATTTCCAGCATTTTCTGTTTTTTTTCCTTTCTCTATTTTACAGCAGAAGTGATATGCAGAGTAAAACCCCCACCACCCTGGTGCCATCACCGCTCCCGGAGCAGGTACAGCAGAAGTTACAGTCAGTGTACACTGCCTCGGTGCTGGCCCATCCTGCAGCAGGGGCAGAGGTAAGGAGCCAGACTGAGTGGGTCCACACTGCTCTCTGACAGCAGCAGGAGACTTGTTACCTCATCCTGGTTTGACTCTGACCCAGGTGCTAGCTTCACAACATTCCCCACTGCTGGTGTCGGAAGTGAGCATCATGTTAACATCCTGATCACAAGATTTACCAAGACATTGAAGACCCAGCACTGGAACCACATCGTGTCTAAGCCTTCCTACACTACTTCTATAAACAGGCTGAACATGTGAATGGTGCCCTGCACCTGGAGTGTTTATTCAGTGGACTGTACCATTCTTATATTGCTCAGCAGCTTCTAGATCTTTGATGGCATCATAGAGGTTGTCCCTGGCCATCACAGCAGATCTCCAAAGAAGGAAGCTATTGTCCAAGTCTTGAAATTCGTTCAGATTTACCGCCTGATTTTCCTCCCCGGACACTGGAAGAAAATGATTTGAGTATTAGACCATCAGAATGTGGGAAGAGCGAAGGGCATTCAGACCATCACAACCCCAGTCCCCATCCCGTTCACCTGGGACCCACATCCAATTTTTCTACATCAGACTCCATCTGAAAGCTATTTTTCCTGAACTATTTTGCATTGGTATCTCATATTAAGATAATGTTTTTGTTCTGTACCCCAGTGAGAGTCAGTGTCTGTAAACTTAATATCCATGGAAGCTATGCATTTCAATGAGAGTTGGTGTCTGTGCAACTATACTCAAAGATCCAGCATCTTTTATAATAATCACAACTATAACTTTTCATTTTTACAACATCTTTAACAAAGTAAATTACATGAAGGCATACAGGACTGTTATCAAAGGAAATTGGGACACGTAAGATGTGAATTTGAAGTATGGTGTTAAAGGAGGAGCAACAGTCAGAGGTGGAGAGATGAATGCGGAGAGTTTCAGAGTTTGGACCACCCATGGAAGAGTGAACTGTTCGTACTGGAGGAACGCAGAGGGCCGGAGGAGTTATTGAGGGAGACAGTTTGGGCCCATGGGGGATTTGAAAACAGGAATAAGAATTTCAAAGTCAGGCAGTGTTGGGCTGGGGTCAATGTGAGTCCAGGAGTGCAGGGGAGATGTGTGATCAGGGCTCAAGGCAGATAAAGGGACGGGTCTCAGTTGTTTAGATAAGGTCTGGTGAACTGACAGGGAAGGACAGTCAGGAGAGTTTTGGAACGGTCGTGCGATTAAACTTATGGAGGAGGTTTCAGGAATGCATGTTTCATAACTTCCACATAAATTGGAAACAAAAGGGAAGCAAGTAAATAAAAACAAAACTGCTCCCAGCTTTGGTATGTGAATCAGGGAAGAAATCCCACAGGATATTAAATGCAGTAACACTGAAGCCAGGGTTTAAAATCACCAGTCTATATTTTTGATTAATGCAAGCAATTGCATTCTATAGGGAGTAAATAGAATGGCAATTGAATTGTAGCAACTGAACTCTGTACCCTAGCTGGAAATATGATTCTGGTCTTTAAATAGAGAAATGGAAATATAAACTGAAGTTAGCTTCTGAATCGGTCCCAAACTCACTTTGTACAATTGGGTCTCTAAACCAAACATCTGTTTCAAAGTTAGAATAGATCTTAACCTCATCCTTTTCAGGAATGCTGTCCTACACTAAACAATAGATTTATTATTAACCGATATATAAACTCTGGACTACAACATTTACGTACACATACTTATACAAGCATAACTATTATTTATTTATAACTCACAATAACACAAGAAAAAATAAAAAGAAAGGTATGTATTTATATAGCACCTTTCACCACTGCAGGACGTCCAAAAATACTCTACTAAAATATTTTTGCAGCGAACTCATAGTTCTAATGTACGATACATGGCAACCAAATGGTGCACTGCAATGTGATAATGACCAGATAGTCCATTTTGGTGATGTTAGCTGAAGGATGCCTGATAATCAAAACATCTAAGAGAATTGCCGGCTCTTCGTCAAATTGTAAGGTGAGATCTGAAAAGCCATTGAAAAGACAGTACATCCAACTATGTCATACACCCTGCAACCAAGTGCCTTAACCTGGTACTTTTCACACTGAGGTATGGAGATGGAGAAATGATGATGGGGACATACGAAAGAGCTCAGTACAAGCTTTCCTCAACCCCTTCAACCCACTTTCCCTCCCCAAGCTCTGCTTACCTGCTCTGTACCTGGAGTCTGCCACGGGGATAGCAAAGACATAGTATCCACTGAGAAGCAACACACCAGCCAGAAGCACCAAGGACATGATGAAAAGGGACTGGGAAACAACGTGCGTGTGGGAGCAAGAACAGGAGTGTGTACCCAGTGCACCACATGGACTTTATATACCCTGCTACCCCTTCCCTATCACAAAAAACAGAGCAAGATCAATAAATTACCTTGAGGTGTCGGATCCAATCAACACTTTATTCTGACTCATCTTCAAGGATAAAACAAGAAAGCAGATGGGACACAGATTTACTGCCCCTCACTAACAGTTACAGAGAACAAACACATCTAATTTACCTCTCTGTCAAACCCCAAACTTAAAGAGCTATTTATCATTCACAAGGAAAGTGACGCAGCTTTATCCAAGAGGATTTGAAATGATATGTAGGTATTATTGAATGAATTAAACACTTGCTCTTCTTAAAAAAATATTGCTTTGAAAATCTCTTAAAGACCCATCTCCCTGTCTTCTCACTTCCCTTACACTATCCTGTTATCCAATTCAGCTCCTTTTTTTGTATTTAAATATTTCTAAATATGCTCCACACCCTACTTCATCTTATTACTTCAGAGTAAATGCTTTAACCTTTCTCTTTGGATAATCTGGCTTCTTCCTAAACACATCTGTGCTATCTGCCTCAAACACCTCCTGTACTGAGTTTTTGCCACTTTCCAGGTGATGAAGTTTCATTCCAATTCCCTATTGGATGTGAAATAAAGAAAGAAATTACTGGAGATACCCAGGAGGTCAAAGGTGCTCCCTGGAGAGAGAAACAAAGTTAGCATTTCAGGTTGGAGACACAAGAGATGCAGACGCTGGAGTCTGGAGCAACAAATTGTTGGAGGAACTCAGCGGGTCAGGCAGCAGCTGTGGAGGGAAATGGACAGTTGACGTTTCAGGTTGAGACCCTTCATCTGGACTGGGGTTTTTTAGCACTTCATGTTGATGACTATTCATCAGAAGTTGTTTTTTGTTAAGAAGGAAAGCAGAAAGCAAAGAAGGTGAATAAAGTGAAAGAGAAATCCATCAGTGGAGAGCAGACTTTCTTCAAGATGGGAATTCCTGGAAGAGAAATAGGATTGAATTTAACAAAATGATTAAACAAAAGGTAACCAACAGTGCTGATGAAAGGTCATCGACCTGAAAAGTATCCATTTCTCTCTCCACATTTCCTGCCTGACCTCCTGAGTATTTCCAACATGTTGTATTTCAGATTTCCAGCATCTGTAGATTTTCCCCTTCCTGTTACATTTATTGGATTTATGATCTTATATTGACACCTCTAGTCCTGTTATCTCTCACCTTCTCTCCCCCATCCAACCACTTAGTGGTTTTAAGGAACACTATTGGAACGTCCTTCAGCATGTTCTGTTCAAAGATATGGAGTCTGTTCGATCTTTCCTAACCATTTCAGTCTCTCAGTTCTGATATCAACCTGAGAGAATGTTTGTCCACCTTCTCCACTCTCTCCAAATCCTTGTTGATAATATGGAGGACAGAACTGTTGACAGTGCTCCACGCATGGTCTAACTCAATGTTCCAAATAAATTTCACATAGCTTTTCTGCCTTGCAATTTTATTCTTCTCGAATGTATTGTTGGTACTTTTTATTTGCTTGTTAACTTACCTTGCTGCTTTGGTAATTTGTGAATCTATACCCCTTCTTTCCTTTGATCTTCTCCCCAACTAAACATTGATTAGGCAGACTAGGTAAGAAACTCAGTACCTCCTGGTCTGTTTGACCAAGCTTCTCACTAAACTATGTTGGCCTGCAACTTCAATCCACATTATTGCCTCTGTGCTGGTGCACAGCTTCATTATATATTACAATCGTAATATATCTTCATCTTATTAAATGAAGATGAAACTAAAACGTAAACAGAATAAATAAGTAGGACAGCCAAAAGTCAGTAAAGTTTAATTTCTCTGACTTTTACAGCAGGTTGCTTGTACCTACGTCTAAATACCTCTCATATTTCTCAATAAAATATAAAATAGATGCATCAGCCACACCTGCGCCAGAAAACCTAGGCAATATTTCTGTTGTTATAAGGAGTAATAAATATGTAGCACTGGTGTGAATAAATGATATTCAGATGTCATGTTCTGCAATAAATCTGCTAAAATGGGGACTATAAATGAAATTAAAGGAAACAAGGTAAAAAGTAAGAGGAACACAATGTTACCTTTGGTTGAGCTTTTAAATCAAGGTGCTGACAGCTGGAGTGGATGAATCTACAGTGGTGAATTAGAGGAACAATGAAACTGACTCTTACCCTGCCACAGGTTTCCATCGCTTCTGTCAAGTATCAGCTTGCTGTCCTTGGCTCCTGAAGGGCATTAGTTTCTGGTGGGAGGCAGTTCCAAAGGTCCAGATAACCACTTGTAACTTTGGTCACAAGTAAGGGGTCTTTTGTCCAAGTATTTGCAGGACATGGCCATCACTGAGAGCAGCATTTAATGCTTATGTCTAGTTGCCTGGTATAACAGCATGGCTTGTTACGTCCATATTAGGATGCACCTTGGTTGTATTTGGGTTGTTAATCCAATGCAGTCTAATGAATTAGGTCTTCAGTCATTTTTTTTACTATAATCTAGAAATGTACCCACCCTGGGCTATTCTGTAAATGACACAAGAGTTTCTCTATAATCTACACAAGTAATGAGAACCTTTGAGGCCCTTTTCCCCAATGTATTCCCAGTCAAAAGAAACCAATTATGGCAACAGATTCCCATCTGTCAGCTCCTGACCATGTCTCCATCAGCTGAATGTCTATGCCCTGGACCTCAATGTCCTCTCTCAGGATGCCTTGGTCTTTAGTTGCCACTGTGAAACATCCTGGAGGATCATCTTGGGGGCCCAACATACTCAACACCCCTTCATCCTAAGTTGTATTTGGGTCTCCTGATTATACTGGTGCAGATCGAATGGTGCACCATTGCAGTCAGGGCAATGCACCAATGTAAATAGGGCATAAAATCACAACAAATAAAATGAAGTGCAGTGTAAAAAGAATCACACCATTGCAGCTGGGATGGTCAGCAATTCAGAAAGGGTTGCGTGCCAGTGCAGCTGGGTAACGTGTAAGTGCATGGATTTAAACTAAGGCAATTTCATGAAGATGGAAGTGGGTGCTCTTGATGGTGGAGCATATATAAGATGGCATCTATTTAATTTCAAACACAAAATCATGGTTGTGTAAACTGGCGAAGCTGAAACACAAGACTATGTGCGTGGTAGGCAGGTGCGGGGGAGGAGGGGAGAGCAGATCCACCGGGTGATGGGTCAAAGGTAAGAAGGATAAAAAGTGGGGTAGAAAAAAGAAAGAGAGATGAGTGACCCAACTTCTGAGCTCCTCAAGGCATACAGGAGTGTGATGGAATACATACTACGATGCACCTCCAACAACACTCAAGAACGTTTACACCATACAGGACAAAGCTGCCCCTTGACTGTCACCACCCTAACCCTCAACTTCCATCACTCTGTAGCTGCAGTGTGAACCATCCAGAGAAGGCATGGCACTTGCCTCGGTTACTGTGACAGGATCTCCCAAATCCACAATCCCTACCAATAAAAGTGCAACAGGCACTCGGGAGCACCACCCCCACATAGTTCCCCTCCAGGTCACACACCATCCTGATTTGGAAATGTAGCACCGTTCCTTTATTGTCACTGGGGCGAAATCCTGGAACTCTGTCCACAACAGCACTGGGGAGTACCTTTACTAGACAGACTGCAATAATTCAAGAAGGTGGCTCAGCACCAACTTTCCGAAAGCAGTTAGGGATGGGAAATAAGTGTTGGTCTTGCCGGTGACAATCCGGCCCCATAAATGAAACATGAAAGAAAAACTCTTCTTCAGCCACAGACAGTGATCAGGGAGGGTGACTTTTGGGGCACAGACTTTGTGGTGGGCACTGAATTGTCAAACTTCCCAATATGTAGTTGTAAGAAGTTTCTGATTACGTGGGACCGCCCAGTCGCAGTGTGAGAAATCACAAGCTGTGTTGCTCTGCAGCATCTATGGAGCCCGGTGTTGTGTTTTCGGATAATGTTGTGGAGAGACAGCAGAGGGACAAAAAATAGGAGGGACCCAAGATTTACGATCTCTTTATTAGTCACATGTACATCAAAGCACACAGTGAAATGCGTCTGTTTGTGTAGAGCGTTCTGGGGGCAGCCCGCAAGTGTCCCACGCTTCCAGCACCAACATAGCACGCCCACAACTTCCTAACCCACATCTTTGGAATGTGGGAGGAAACCGGAGCACCCGGAGGAAACCCACGCAGACACGGGGAGAACGTACAAACTCCTTACAGACAGCGGCAGGAATTGAACCCAGGTCACTGGCGCTGTAATAGCGTTATGCTAACTGCTACACGATCGTGGATCCCTGACAGACCCCAGAGCCAGAGATGTGGGAGCAGGAAGAGGAGCCATCACAAGGCATTCTCTGGCTGCAAGTGGATAGAGAAGGATGGAATTGGACCTCAGCCAGCAGGTCTGCTGCAGAGAGGCATTGAATGTAAATGGTCCCATTGACTGTGTCAGAGGATGCAGGCAAGAGAGGGATGAGGAGGATTGTTTATCACACAAGAACATAGAGCAGTACAGCACTGTCCATGTAAGAGGTGACAAAGGATGTCATTTATGACTCTGATAAAGACCATTTTGGGGGCAAGTACTGAGAGAAGTGCCAAGTTTTGAAGGGACAGAAACGTGATTGGAGGGATTCAGACAGCATTGTGGGAGAGATGGGTCTACAGATTTCCGTCTGCTGCTCCAGCTGATGGCAAATACCCGGGGACTCATCTGCATAAAGCTCAATCCCTCTACGATAAATCTAATCTTGTTAAACCTGCAACATGCGAGGAGCAACCACCAGGTGGAGCAGTTCACCCCTGCTGAACCAGCGGTGGAAGGAATCAGTCACCCAAAACATGGGTTGGAGTTCAGGAGTGTGAAGTCCACCAGAGGTGGACGTCACCAGAAGCGAGCTGGATGCCGGTTTCCTGTGTCATGTTTGGTTCGTAAGGGCTGGGGGTTCTGGAAAAGACTATTCAAACCCTGTCCCCCCACGGGGACATCTGCCCTTACATTGGAATGTGTGTTTAATCACCACCCTTGGCACCCAGCAACCCTTGGCCCATGCTTCAGCTCCAGTCTTTCCTCTGTCCAGGTGTTGGTACATCAGAGTTCATTCCCAGCACTTTCTGTTTTTAGCAGAAGGTGAAGGCGACAGAAGGCTGCAGAAGGCTTTCTGTTTTTACAGAAAGTCTCGGATAGCCTCTGAATGCCAACTCGGGAGTACAGCCGGGGTATTGGTTCCTCTTCACTCTCACATCGAAATGTCCGTAAACTCAGGCTGATCCAAATCCCTCTGCCTGGGACTTGCCACTTCCCATTTCCCCAGCCGCCCTCTCCTCATTGCCCCACACATCAGCTGCCGGCTCCGCGATACTTCCTTTGCCTCACGGTTTGAATGAGCACATCTCCTGCAGTCACTGCCCGTGTCAGGCACCGGGCCAATGACCTCTCACCCTTGTGTTCGCCTTCCTGCACCGTCCCGTGACCTGCACACCAAATGCCGCAGGGACTCAGCGGGTCGGGCAGCGTCTGTGGAGGGAAATAGTCTCGGGTCGAGACCTTTCATCTGGACCGAAAGGGAGAGGGGAGATAGAGAGGGGAGGGGCAGGAGCTGGCAAGCGATAGGTGGGTCCAGGTGAGGGGGGTGATAGGCAGATGGAGGAGGGAAGGATGGAGAGATGGTGAAGGCGACAGAAGGCTGCAGGTGCTGGCATTAGTTCTGTGACCCTCCTCAGCCTCCAGTTTTCAGCTCTCTTGTGGTCTGACCCCTTGCCCAGACCACCCTGGCAGTGCCTTCAGATGTCCCAAACTCTGGAAGTCCCTCCCTGCAATCTCCCTGAACTCCTAAATAAAGCCCCCCGCACCCCCCACCCGACCCCCAGCTCTCCTCAGAAACCCTTCAGTGATCCTGTGCGGGTTGGTAACGTTTCCGAGAAGCACTTGGGGGGCGGCGGTTAAAGATGTGAATAATTGCAAGTTGGTGGTGGTGTTGACTGCAGGCGGGTGAGGTGAGAGGGGGTGGTGTCTGTTTACCAGCTGGACTATGTCCGTGCGGCACGTTGGCGGGCGGCTCCCCGAGATGTGTAGTTGTCTGTGCGGCGCTCCACAGGCGGCCTCTGTCCTCCAATTCACCACAACAGATGTGTGACAGGATTTTGAATGTGGTTTGGCAGCAGCTGCCCTCCGTAGTCCCAAAGACAACAGCTGTTGGAATCAGAGGTGGAGCATTGAGGGGTGAGGGGTGAGGGGAGAGGAAGAGGGAGAGGGGAGAGGAAGAGGGAGGGGGAGAGGAAGAGGGAGGGGTAGGGGAGAGGAAGAGGGAGGGGTAGGGGGGAGGAAGAGGGAGGGGTAGGGGGGAGGAAGAGGGAGGGGTAGGGGGGAGGGAGGGGTAGGGGGGAGGGAGGGGGAGGGGTAGGGGGGAGGGAGGGGGAGAGGGAGGGGGAGGGGGAGGGGTAGGGGGAGGGAGGGGGGGGGAGGGGGGGGGAGGGGGAGGGAGGGGGGGAGGGGGAGGGAGGTGGGGGGAGGGGGAGGGAGGGGGGGGGGAGGGGGAGGGAGGTAGGGGGGAGGGGGAGGGAGGGGGGGGGGAGGGGGAGGGAGGGGGAGGGAGGGGGGGGAGGGAGGGGAGGGAGGGGGGGAGGGAGGGGGAGGGAGGGGGGAGGGAGGGGGGGAGGGAGGGGGGGAGGGGGGGAGGGAGGGGGGGGAGGGGGGGAGGGAGGGGGAGGGGTAGGGGGGAGGGAGGGGGAGGGGTAGGGGGGAGGGAGGGGGAGAGGGGGGGGGAGGGGTGGGAGGGGGAGAGGGGGGGGGAGGGGTAGGGGGGAGAGGGGGGGGAGGGGTAGGGGGGGGAGGGGGGGGGAGGGAGGGGGAGGGGTAGGGGGAGGGAGGGGGAGGGGTAGGGGGGGGAGGGGTAGGGGGGGGGAGGGGGGGGAAGGGGGAGGAGGGGGAGGGGAGGGGGGAGGAGGGGGGGGGAGGAGGGGGAGGAGGGGGAGGGGAGGGGGAGGAGGGGGAGGGGAGGGGGGGGAGGGGAGGAGGGGGAGGGGGGAGGGGAGAGGGGGGAGGGGGGGGGAGGAGGGGGAGGGGGGAGGGGGGAGGAGGGGGAGAGGGGGGAGGGGGGGGAGAGGGGGGAGGGGGGGAGGAGGGGGAGGGGGGAGGGGGGAAGAGGGGGGAGGAGGAGGAGGGGAGGAGGAGGGGAGGGAGGGGAGAGGGGAGGGGGGAGGAGGGGAGGAGGGGGGAGGGGAGGGGGGAGGGGGGGGAGGGGAGGGGGGAGGGGGGGGAGGGGGAGGGGAGGGGGGGAGGGGAGGGAAGGGGGGGGAGGGGGGGAGGGAAGGGGGGGGAGGGGGGGAGGGAGGGGGGGGGAGGGGGGGAGGGAAGGGGGGGGAGGGGGGGAGGGAAGGGGGGGAGGGGGGGAGGGGGAGGGGAGGGGGGGGAGGGGGGGGAGGGGAAGAGGGGGAGAAGAGGGGGGGGGAAGAGGGAGGGGGGAAGAGGGAGGGGGGGAAGGGGGGAGGGGGGGAAGGGGGGAAGGGGGAGGGGGGAAGGGGGAGGGGGGGAGGGGGGAAGGGGGAGGGGGGGAGGGGGGAAGGGAGGGGGAGGAGGGGGAAGGGAGGGGGAAGGGGGGAGGGGGAGGAGGGGGGAGGGGGAGGAGGGGGGAGTGGGAGGAGAGGGGGGAGGGGGAAAGAGGGAGGGGGGAAGAGGGAGGGACGGGGAGGAGGGGGGAGGAGTGAGGACGAGGGGGGGGACGAGCGAGGGGGGAGGAGGGGGAAAGAGGGAGGGGGAAAGAGGGAGGGGGAGGGGGGACGAGGGGGGGAGGAGGGGGGGACGAGGGAAGGGGGAGGAGGGGGGGAGGGGGGAGGAGGGGGGGAGGGGGGAGGAGGGGGGGAGGGGGGAGGAGGAGGGAGGGGGGAGGAGGGGGGAGGGGGGAGGAGGAGGGAGGGGGGAGGAGGGGGGAAGAGGGAGGGGGAGGAGGGGGGAAGAGAGGGAGGGGGAGGAGGGGGGAAGAGAGGGAGGGGGAGGAGGGGGGAAGAGAGGGAGGGGGAGGAGGGGGGGAGAGGGAGGGGGAGGAGGGGGGGAGAGGGAGGGGGAGGGGGAGGGGAGGAGGGGGGGAGGGGGAGGGGGGAGAGGGAGGGGGAGGGGGGGAGGGAGGGGGAGGGAGAGGGGGGAAGAGGGAGGGGGAGGAGGGGGGAGGGAGAGGGGGGAAGAGGGAGGGGGAGGAGGGAGAGGGGGGAAGAGGGAGGGGGAGGAGGGGGGAGGGAGGGAGGGGGAGGGGGGAGGAGGGGGAGGGAGGGAGGGGGAGGGGGGACGAGGGAGGGGGGAGGGAGGGGGAGGGGGGACGAGGGAGGGGGGAGGGAGGGGGAGGGAGGGGGGAGGGAGGGGGAGGAGGGGACGAGGGGGGAGGGGGGAGGGAGAGGGGGGGAGGGAGAGGGGGGAGGGGAGGGAGGGGGAGAGGGGAGCGGGAGGGGGAGGGGTGAGGAGTGGGGGTAGGGAGGGGGGACTGAGGAGAGGGAGGGGGGAGGAGGGGGGAAGAGGGAGGGGGAGGAGGGGGGAAGAGGGAGGAGGGAGGGGGGAAGAGGGAGGGGAAGGGGGGGGAAGAGGGAGGGGAAGGGGGGAAGAGGGAGGGGAAGGGGGGAAGAGGGAGCGGGAGGGGGAAGAGGGAGCGGGAGGGGGGAAGGGGAGGGGAAGGGGAGGGGGGAGGGGAAGAGGGAGGGAAGGGGAGGGGGGAGGGGAGGAGGGGGAGGGAGGGGGAGGAGGGGGAGGGAGGGGGAGGAGGGGGAGGGAGGGGGGAGGGGAGGAGGGGGAGGGAGGGGGGAGGGGAGGAGGGAGGGGGGAGGGGGAGGGAGGGGGGAGGGGAAGAGGGGGAGGGAGGGGGAGGGGGAGGGAGGGGAGAAGAGGGAGGGGGAGGAGGGGGGAAGAGGGGGGAGGAGGGGGGACGAGGGAGGGGGAGGAGGGGAGACGAGGGAGGGGGAGGAGGGGGTAAGAGGGAGGGGGGAAGAGGGAGGGGGGAAGAGGGAGGGGGGGAAGAGGGAGGGGGGAGGGAAGGGGGTGGGGGGGAGGGAAGGGGGAGGGAAGGGGAGGGGGGGAGGGAAGGGGGAGGGAAGGGGGAGGGGGGGAGGGGGGGGGAGGGAGGGGGAGGGAGGGGGGAGGGAGGGGGAGGGAGGAGGGAGGGAAGGGGGGAGGGAAGGGGGGGAGGGGGGAGGGAAGGGGGGGGAGGGGGGAGGGAGGGGAGGGGGAGGGAGGGAGGGGGAGGAGGGGGGAGGGGGGGAGGGGGGAGGGAGGGGGGGGAGGGGGGAGGGAGGGGGGGGAGGAGGGGGGAGGGAGGAGGGGGGAGGAGGGGGAGGAGGGGGGAGGGAGGGGGAGGAGGGGGGAGGAGGGGGGAGGGAGGGAGGAGGGGAGGGAGGGAGGAGGGAAGAGGGGGAGGGAGGGGGAGGAGGGGGGAGGAGGGGGAGGGGAGCGGGAGGAGGGGGAGGGGAGCGGGAGGAGGGGGAGGGGTGAGGAGTGGGGTGTAGGGAGGGGGGACTGAGGAGAGGGAGGGGGGTGAGGGGAGGAGAGGGAGGGGGAAGAGAGGTATAAAGGGACGAGGAGAGAGAGATAAAAGAGAGAAGGTAGAAAGAGGATGATATAGGGGCAAAGGGAGAGGGTAAATTCTTGAATCAAAGAAAGGGGAGTTCACCGGAGAAGTGGGAGGGAAAGGAGGAGAGAGTGGAGAGTTCACTGGAGAGAGGAGAAAGAGAGAGGGAAAGGAGAAGGGTGAGGGAAAGAGAGAGGGAAAGGAGAAGGGGGAGGGAAAGAGAGAGGAGAGTTCACCGGGGGAGGGGAGGGAGGGGAGGGGAAGGGAAGTGGGGAGAGAGAGAGAGCACAGGGCGATGGCGGTATAAAGCTGGGAGCCTGCACTCCGGTCGGGTGCGGTGAGCGAGCGGCGGGACAACTTCAGTGACTCGGCGAGTTTTGTCCCAACTGTTGCAGCCCGTTCGCCGGCCGAAGGCGGCGGACAGAGAGAAGGCGGGGAGCAGCGGCTGGTAATGAACTGTCCGAACTGGCGGGGGGAGGCTCGGTTTCCGGACTTGCTGATCAAAGTTAAACTCACACTCTGTCCCCCATCGGGTGGCGGAGACTCTGACTGGGGGTTGATCGTTGGGCAGGTTTGCGAAGGACCATTGTTCGGGCTGTGAGCTTGGATTTATTTGTGGGAACCGGCTGTGATGAGCGCGGTCTTCCCCTGCTGTAAGGTCGAGGGCAGGGGGAACGCCGAGTCCCAGACGTGGAAACGTCCCCTCCAGTGACCGGCTCTGCAACCCCACCCAGCACCACAGTCTGTCGCCGTTCGAGGTGGCGGCTCCCCACCAACTTCTTGGGGGGGGGGGTTGGGGGAGGTTAGGGATGGGCAATAAATGCTGGCCCTTCAGTGATGCCCCCATCCCACGGTGAATTGTTGGGATGTGGTGCGCACTCTGGCCGGGTCAGTGTGTGGAAGATCTGCAAAATACCGCAGATGCTGGAAATAAAGCGGTAAATGCTGGAAATGTTCAGTCGGTGGAACAGCCTCTGCGGCGGGAGGAACAGGGTTGCTAACTCTTCATTGTTACGAGAAAAAGCTGGAGGAATGGAGGAGGAGAAAGGGAATCCGTGTTGTGGGTTAGAAGGGAGGAAAGATTGAAGGACAGTAGGAATGGGGATGAATAACTGACAGTCCCAGGAGAAGGTATGCATGGAATTACTGGAACCTTTGCCAAGGGCGGCCATGTGCAAAGTGCCACAGTGGCTCTTGCCCGAATGCCTCGAACCCAGTGCTGAGCCCGGGCTGTCCGGTGCTCTCACTGAGGGAGCTCTCAGTCTGCGGTACCTGCCAGGCATTGACCGCTGCCCTTCCTGGTGGTCCTCATCCTCTGGACCTTGTTTTCCACTGGCAGGATAGGGGCTCACCTTGGTCACCTGCACTGCCTCCCTGCCTCTGCTGGTGTGCTTCACCAGAGTGCAGCTTCACAAGGACAGGTTACTCTCCGCTCACCACCCCATGTGACCAATTCCTCTATAGGCCATTCGACCTGGAGACAGAAGCTTTGGCATTAGGCACACTTCTCTGTTGCAAACGGGTTTGTCCTACCATGTCCTGCTGACCTTCGTTCTCCCACCTCAGGGCTGTGGCCCTGATGGCTGACTTCTGTTTCCATTCTTCCACCATCTTAATGTGTGTACTTAGAAACCTTAGAATTTTAAGATCCACCAGTGGGCTATGAATCCTTTAAGTTTCTACCCATAAAATATTTTTGTGTGTGCTTTCTTTTCCAGACATTTGATTATTTGGATGTTCCCACCCAATCGTGCTCGATCCCAAATCCACAATGAATGAAATCGTGATTGATCAATCCAATCTACCTCGGGTGCGAGAAGGTGAGCAGGAGATGGGGGTGAAGCTTTCCATTTCTAACTTTGTGTGTGTATACTTTTCATATTAACCATATATTCATTTTGCAAGGACCTTTGACGTAGTAAAATATTCCAAGTGTATAAGTAACCCAAAGGTTGTAAGTCATCCCAAGATTAATACTGAGTCAAAGTAAAGTGTTATGATCTAATGATCAAGAGTTTGGTCAGATGTGAATTAGAGGTCTTAGTTTAGGACAAAAATTTCAGAGTTTAGTATCAGAGAGCATTGAGATAACATAGGTACTCAGGAGGGGAGGGCTGAGGACTTGTACTTGCATCGTATGATGGTTGGATGAACGCTGAGCTTGGAATCGGTTAATGCAATAAGTAGATAACATACTGAAACAATACTAAATACTGGAAACTATCTTTCCCTCTTAAGTGAGTTGAGTGTAACTTTATTGAGTTAGTAGCTCATTATCTCACAAAAGGATAAGGGGTGGCAGTAGTGAATAATCTTGGATACAGGATTGGATTTAGTGTTCATGTTTGTTCTTGCATGTACTTAGTCAAGGAAAGTAGAAAATCGATGCAAATCAATTGAGGGACATTGACAGAACAGCTCGGGGAACTTTATTCTATATTTAACCCATTGTGTCCCTACCTACTTGACAGGACATTGATGGTGTAGATGGAATTTCATTCCGTATTTAAGCTATGGTGCTTCTGCCCAGAGAGTGTTTGATGGGATTGTATAGAGTTGCTTTATTCTTTCTAACCTCTTGTTTTGTCTTTTCCATTTCTGTTTCTAGACCCATGCTTTCCCTGCCTTGGGAACGTTTGTTGTGATAACGCAGAAGGAGCTTTACTCTGTTTCTAAACTCTGCCCTATTTGCCCTGATGTTTGATGGGTCAGTGTGGAAAATTTTAGTCCACTTGAATTCAGACTAATGAACCAATCACCCAGGTCTGGAGCAGCTGCCCTGTTGATTCTGGATATTTTATTCCCACCAGAAACTTCCTGAGGAGAGAACTGGTTGGCAGACCCAGTAAAGTATTTAACTTATTTGTTTTAAGTTGGGGTGCAGTGTCCAGAATAAACAGATTGTGAGTTTTCTGCAACACCAGCCTTGTGTGCCCTGTTTGCAGAACTGGAGTTGTTTATTTCATGGCAGGGAGTGGATGTAAACATTAGTAAACTGTCAGCAAATGGCAGCAGTTTTATTCAATGATGTTTAAAATCTATAATGACCCACAGTCTTTATTTCCACTGTCATTGGAGTGAGTGGAACATTCCCAGCATCTTTTCAGTAGTATAACAGGGAGGTGCTCTGTGAGAGGTACTTTCCACGGTGCTTGTGAATATCCTTCAGCTTGTGTTCTGAATGAGGAGGGCGGGTTTCTTAATTCAGCCCTTGCTGCAGTGGGGGAAGGGCAATTTCTGACCCTCCCCTTCCCTGCTAACAGTGGTAAATCCAGTCATCCTTCCCTTCCAGACCTGGTGGATCACTTGGGGATGATGTTGGGAAATGTTCCTTCACACAAAGGCTGGTGAAAATCCAGAGCTTAACAGCTGGGAATTGGCTGAAAATGTCAAAAGTGAGATTAATATTCTTGACTAACAAAAGATTATCATAGGTTCTTGAACTCCGGCTGGTAGACTGGTATGTGATCTAACTGAACAGCACAGCCTGTTCAGATGGCCTTTCCACTAACTCCAGGTTGTTTTCTGTGAAGAATGCAGGATTTTAAGGTGGTTTAGATGTCGGCACTTCAGAGGAGATTACTTGGCCCGTTGTGCCTCTGCCAACTCCATGAAAGTGCTCTCCAATCAGTCCCATTCTCATGCTCTTTCCCCATAGCCGTGGAAATTTTTCCACTCTCTTTATGCACCCAACCCCCTTCTGAAGTTGCTCACAGAGTCATACAACACCGAAACGGGCCTTTTGGCCCAACTGGTCCATGCCAACCAAGATTCCTATTTAAGCTAGTCCTATTTGTGGGAGTTTAGCCCATATCTCTCTAAACCCTCTATCCCTCTCCTTTAAATTTCCCCCTCTTCACCTTAAATCTATGCCCACTAGTTGACGTTTCTACCCTAGAAAAAGATCCTGACTCTCTACCTTGTCTGTGCCTTTCATAATTTTATAAACTTCTGTCAGGTCTCCCCTCAGCCTCCATTCCAGAGAAAACAATCCAAGTTTGTCCAACCTCTCCATATAGCTAGTTTGTTTCCTCAATCCCTTGCATTCCATGATGCAACTTGTCGGTGGAGTGGCAGGATTGGGAGGGTGCTGCACTGGGGCAAGGAAGTGACCCTCCTTAAACGGGCCTTGTCTGGCCTGACCCTTGTGACTGAAAGTGTGGGTGCTAACCTTGTTCCCGAATTAGCTGCTGACTAGTTGCAGGTACAGCCTCCACACTGCTCCTCCTCATTCAATGTGGCCAAGGTCCGCAGGATTCCTGGGCTGCTGTCTGGTCCCGAGCCTGCTCTGCAATGTGACTCCTAAAGCAATGAGTAGGTCAACCTGGCTCTCCCTGACATTGAAGGTAGAATTTTCACATGGTCACGTTAGTGAAGTCTTGTTTCAGACAACACATTCGAAGCCTATCAGTGCTGTGCAGTGAAGGATGCACAGTAAGTGGTGATCCTACTGGTGCTGCTCAGTGTGAGAATGAATCAGAGGGTGCTGCTTTCTAGCCCAGGGCCAGTTTAGCTCCCAGATGTTGTCCTTTGTGGTGGATCAGCCAGGAAAGCATAGGTAAGATTTCAGCAGCAGGAGAGTGGGAAGGGGAAGGAGTCAGGTGGTGATGTAGCACAGACTTGGTGAAGGAGATGATTTGTGATTCTTCTCTTAGACAGAAGAATACTGGTAGTAGAATACGTCTGGGCAAAACAGAGTCGGGCACCTCCATCACACAGCTCCCTCAGCAGATCCCACTCCTTGTTTCAGCCGCCGCCAGCGTCTCCTGGTCCTCCCTCTGTCCCAGTCTCCACCTACAGCCCCTCACTGTTGGTCCCTGGACAGAGGTTTTTTCCAGTTCATCCTGTTACAATTTGGAATCTCTTTCGAAGAGTCCAACCAACCAGCAATCACTGCTGGCCAGCAGCTGGGGTCACAACTCACAATCTCCTTTGACTATCAGAACCAATGTTTGTTGTAAACTAACAGCAGGAGTGAACGTCTCATTTCTACAGTGGTTGTTGGGTGCTGAACCAAATGAGACTTCGGAGGTGTTAACGCAGTCCTGGCTATGTGTGGGCACAGCACCAAACCATTCACTGCAATGTCAGCAATCCCAGCGAGAAAGCTGTGGTTCTGGTGGTGTATGGCTAAGTAACAGACTCATCAGCCAACAAGTGTGAGTCCAGTTTGCATCAAGATGCATTGAGAATCTAAATTCATTACTTTCCAAATAAAAATTGGAGTACAAACTGTCATCAGTACAAGTGACCACTATGCTGCCAGGTTGCTGAAAAGTTAACTGTTATCATCATCCTATAGGGAAGGATTCTTGTTTTTTCTCTCCTAGTCTAGGCTGATATGTGACTCCAACCCCACTCCCACCAGGGCCATCACAGTGAGTGCTTTGACTGCTAACTGCCTTCTGAAGTGACCTAGTGAGGTGATCAGTTGTAACAGACTTCCTTGGCGCAATTAAGGATGCATACATTCCTCTCGCTCTCTCTCTCTATTTGAATATAATCTTCGGCTGAGGACCAGTTTGTGAATTGTTTGACCCATCAGGAAACCATTTGGTACGATTCCTCACACCCACCTCATCCCCTCTTCTCTCACCTTCTGTTTAACCTTTCACAGACCCATTGGATCATTGTGTGCGAGGCTCTAAATTTGGTCTGCCTGCAGTTTCTTTACATAGTCAGCATTTGGTGGCTCCTCATAGCTGGTAGCCGATAGCTAAAAGTTGAAATGTCTGCATTTACAAAATGAGTTTCCACAAGGATTTCACACTCGTTTCGGTTTTGCTGAAGTTAGTGTTTCCAGGCAGGACTTTTATCAAAAAATTTTTTTGTTGATGTTAAGATCTCTGTAGTCTCATGAATCCCAGCCCTCCCTCACCAAACCCCTCTGCAGTGAGTGTTTGTACCTTTGTCTCTGGCCCCATCTGTGAGGAATTAACATGTGAATGAGCTGCTGCACTCTCTCTGACATTCCTTTCCAAGGGATCTGTTCCCAGAGCATCTCCTTCAAAGGACACAAGGGCGAGAGGGCTGGGGCTCCATCCATCTGTTCCTCCCTCGGCTGAACACACATGGGAAGTTTCATTTTCATTTTTTTATTGAGTTGGAATGTTTTGAGGAATAAAAAGTGATCTTTTGATTTCAAAAGTATAGTGGAAGATTGTGGGGTATTTTTACATTATTACTGTATCTCTCACTCCTGTGTGTGTGTTTATTTTCTGTGCTCGCTGGAGTGAGGGGCTTCATACTGATGAAGTAGGTGCCTCCAATTTCAGACGAAATGTTTCAATTACAAAGATTTACAGATCAAGTTAAAGGAAAGTAAATGGCTCCCCTCCTAGGCTACCTAGGCTGTGAATTCCAACATTAGCCTCTGACAAAGACCATATAACACTTATCATATCCTGGTATTTCCGAGCACTGTCACCCATCCTGTGGTCTCTGAGTCAGATTGCCAAATTAGGGGCATTTTTGTTCTGGACTTGCACCCATTACTAATAACTATGGTCAGATGTATAAAGCACTTTAAAAGCAGGAGTATTCCCAAGCACTAAAATTTGATGCCCAATCACCCAAGGAGATATTGAGACAGGTGACTAAAAGCTTAGTTAATGAGTAGGTTTTATGGATCATCTTTAAGGAGAGATGGGATGCAATGTTTAGCAAGTGATTTCCAGAGGTTGGGGCCAGGAGCAGGGGGCATGTGGAAGGCTCAAAAATTGGGGCTGAGCAAATGATCATAACTAAGAGGAGGCCAAGGAGGAGGAGTATGGGCAGACCTGAAATGCAATAACACTGGGTTGGGCCTTGTAGAGTTATTTAAATTTGACATCTGACCAACAGACTTCACCCCAAGTCTGCATTGACCTGGAACTTCTGTTCCATGGGGTAACTCTGCTCTCACTGGCTTCCTGTAGCTCAGTTTCTGATTAGAATTTAATAGGTTTGGGATTCTGTTTACAAATTCATTAATCAAAGGGAGGTAGTTTTTCTAATCTTATAAATACTTGGGTCTGTACTTGTGTACTCTAAAATAAATTAAGTTGCTTATATTTACAGAATTAATTTAACCGTGAAGGAGAGTAACAATCCTTAATCATATCTGTAATCAGGGTAATCCCTACTACCGTATCCTTGGTGAAGAGCTAACGTACTCCTTTGTGCGCTTCTCTCCTTCGGTGGTGACATTCTCTGCAGTCACTCTCTGGGTGGGATGCTCTTCCCCGAGTTACGTTCTGAAACTCTACTCTGTTGACTTCAATCATCACCTTTAAGCCTTCTCCCACCGTTGTTTGGTGTTCAACTTTTCACCTCTGTAGAGCACCTTTGGGACATATCATGTAAACATTCTGCATAAGTGCAGATGAAGTCAGCCCTGGAGAAAACCTGGTTGCTGTTTCTTGAACTTTTCTCAGTGCATCCATATCCCTTCAAAGAACATTGTCCAGAATTGTTACAAAAACCCAATTGCAATTGGACTCACCTGGAAGTTTTATTCAGGAACAAGGGAACCTTCTGTGATGTATGCTTGTGTACCCAGTTCTTGATTCCGTCTGTTGATGGCAGTTCCACTTTGTATCAATTGTTTGTGTTTGAATTGTGCTAGGATCTGTAACAGGAAAAAATACTGAAGCACTGAACACATTTTGAGGAAAGGCTTCAGGAGATTTTAATATGCATCGACGGAATGTGGGTGGGCACTTGAGATATAGTGAACAGTTAGGGCCTGGGATGCATGGTCAGGGGTAGCGATGGTAAGAGATTCAATTGTACTTTTCAAAAGGGAGCTCTAAGTATCTGAAAGAAAAGAATTTGCAGGGCCATGGGGGAGAGAGTGGGACCAGCTGCATTGCTCTTGCATAGAGCCGTATGAAAGCAATGGGGCAAAATGCCTCTCTTCGCACTGTGATCATTCCGTGAACTGAGTTACGTGGAACGATTATTGTAGAAATTAGGTCAATCAAGCATGAAGCAAAGTAACATCTGGGCCAACTAATGTGATGGAAGAAGGAAATGGGGAACTCTGCAGAGAGGACACGTGTTCACACTAGGAAAAAGACCGTGTCAAAAACTTTTCAGTTCTGTGTAACCAAAACGGAATGAGTAGTGGATGGGGCAGTGGGTTTCAAAAGTACAAGTTTGATTGATGGAGTAGGGATTATGGGATTTTCTGGAAAGACTAGACGGAATAGGCTGAATTGGCTCTGTGACTAATTTATGATCTCCTGATCAGGGTAGGATTTGAGTGCATTTGTTGACCAGAGTTTTCCGCTGTAAATCTGTTTGCATTCGCATGCATCCAACTTTCCTCTGCTTACTTTTCCCCTTCTTGTATTACGTTGGAGCAGGTGAGCCTGTTGTTTAAGGGCAATGGGAAGACTTTGGGGAACTCCCTCACCAACAGTACAAGGCTCAGATTGGAAAATTCTTAATATTGATTTCCGTCAGGTCAGATACTTGGAGGTTTAAAGTGTCTAAGCACGCCACTGTCCAAGGTGACCCAGTCTTCCTTCCCATGAACTATCCCTTCAGTTTATTCATTCTTGGCCTGAGTGTGGATGGAAAGGGCAGTGTTCATTGTTCATCTCTTGGACCTGGGAGTGGTTTGACAAAACTGAGTAATTTGCTAGATCACTTCAGATGGGAGTTAAGAGTCAGCTCTGTTGATGTGAGATTGGAGTCACACGGAGCTAGATCAGATAAGGACCATAAGTAGGTAGGCAGTGCAGTGATCTGTGAGCTTTGTGGTCTCCTTTACTAATGCCAACATTACAGTTCCATTTTTTTTGAACTGAATTTTGATTCTGAACCTGCCCTTGAGTGAACTGGCCCTGCACTCTCCAGATAATGAGGCCAGAAACTAAACCATGCACCACCAGAACAGCATCCTTCTCCCTGGGATTGCTGACATTGCTTCTGAATGATTTGGGCCCCAGTGCCCCAAGCCAGAGCAAGGACTGGACTAATACTGCCTGAATCTCATTTAGTCTAACACCCAGCCACTATCAGGGAAAAGGACTTTCAGCCTTGTGGACTGGGGGGCATTACCTCTAATCCAACCGCCCCCATGTTTCTGCTTTGTCTTCAGGACTACTATTGTTTGATCGTACTCGGTGGCTGCTGTTCCACACTTGGTCTATACTGACACCCTGAAGAAGCTGGAATTAATTTGCGAGTTGTACCCCCTGTTCCTTCTGTTGGGAGTGAATTGTTCACAGCATAGAAAATGCTGGCCATTCAGAGGTTTACATGGGTTGTAAATATTTACAGCAAACATTGGTCCAATGCTCAGTGGTGGCTTTGAGTTGATCAGACACCTTGAAAGAGATTCCAAATTGACTTGAAAGAAACTGAAAGAAAGAAAAATGTTTCCTAGGCCTATGAAGTGGATGTGGGAGGGGACAGGCATGGGCTGGGGGGTGTGGGGGCAGGAATGTTTTGGGCGTGTTGGAGTGAAGGGAGGAGTAGGATTTGCTGATGGAGGTGGCCAGACCTGTCCACGTGTGAGTGAGGAGACTATCTAACCAGGGAGGGCAAGATGTGTGCAGCCAGGTGCCATTCTGTTCACCAGACTCCGGATGAAGGTGTAAGTGTCCTGATGGATTATACCTCCTTCCTGGTGTTCCAGTACTCTGGTGTAGACTTGGTTAACTCTGAGCAGGCTGGGAGACCTGGAATGTGGGTGTGTACAGAAATGCAGACTTGTGCCCTTTCAAATAAAGCACCTTTTTTCCCACCTCTTCCTTTAAAAATGAAGCCAAATCTGACCTCAGCCTCTACCTCCCTGTGTTTCCCCCTCAGACCTGTGAAGCCTGTGTATTTCCAAACTTTCCATCGACACATTTCCCTTGGCAGAGGTTGCCAACTCTTAAATGTGTCCATCTGTCTCTGTGGCTACACATGCTTCTGTTCTTCACCCGTCTTTTCCGATGTGGCAGACACACAATCTGTGTTTACAAGCTGCAATTATAGCGCTCTGGCGTTCCTGGAGAAAATCCTCTTAAGCTGCGGTTGTCTCATATGTTTTCAAGTGACTGGGTGCAGTATGTCAAGGGAAGAACACCTCAAATATCACAGTGGGTCTCCTTCCGTTCACCCCCACTCACAGCCCCCCCCCCCACCCCCAACGTGAGGCAAACAAGGGGCCTCCCTGCTCTTTGAGGCTGGTGTGTGTATCCAAGAATTGCTTGGGACTGATGAGCATCATTTTCCCCCTGACAGAGCCAGGATTCCACAGTCAGACCAATGCTGGTTTCTCTGTGGTAACTGCGCTGCTGATGCAATTCCCCCTTGAGCTGTCTCTTGGCCTGTGACAGGCTGGGGTGAGGAGTGCAATCCCACACATGTGAACAACAGAAGGAGTTTTGTGCGATGAATGATCTTTGGCCTGTGCACCTTGTAACAGCCTCCTTTATCCACAGTTGCCACGGCAGCATGCAAATAAATGTCTGGGTTCATTCTGCAGCAGTTGCTGGCGAATTGTCAACACCTCCAGTTCTCAGTGGGGTAGGCAATGAGGAGCCAAGGTGCAACTGTTACAGGAAAAGGAGTCCATTCAGCCCCTTGAGCCTGTTCTACCATCTTATTGGATCATGTGTGTCCTGGGTAATTACTCAGTCTGTCCACTCTGGTTCAGTATCCCTGGGTAGTCCTGCCTGACAAGAATCCATCAGTTCACGTCCTGAACATTTCAGTTGCCCGTCCAGCTGGACAACATTTGATGAGCCTTGGGTTTAAATTCCTGCTCTGTGTAGGGTGAGTCGACCCAGTGGTTTGTTGGCTCAGTCCCCAGTAAAGAACAAACCTGGGATCACACCTCAAAAACAAAACTTTCATTTTCACAACTTCGGCTCTGCAGGCAGAAGTGCTTCTGACATCTGGTCATGGTTGCAATTCAGGCAACATGTTAACCAATGGCACATGGCGAGCATCTACAAACAGCAATAAGGTCAACTGTGAGATCACCTGTTTACAGTGATGTTTTCTGGTTGAGGAATTAAATATTGGCCAAGTCACCAGTTAGAATTCCCTGTTTTGTTTTTAACAGTGCCCTGAGGTCTGTTGGATCCAGCTGAGAGGGCAGAAGAGGCTTTGGTTTGACAGCACTTCTAACAGTGTCAGCTTGGTTAATGGGTAGTCATTGCTTTAAGCAGCAGAGTGACCAAGCCAGCTCTTGGGATTGATTTAAATGATTCACAACCACAACGGGTGTCCTACAGCTGCTAACACTTTGATGTTGAAAGGAGCCCGTTATTTAGCAGAGCTATTAAACATCACCTGCTGGCTCTCGGATTGCTGTGCCCAGCGTAAGGGGTACAGAAAGGGTCCCAGCTTTGGTCCCAGCTTTGGCCTCTGCTCTGTGCATTTCTGGCCTCCTTGAGTAAAAATGAAAGATGTGCGCTTGCCAGAAAGGGAGTGCAGTGAAGGTTCATCCGGTTGGTTCCTGGGATACGAGGTCCATTGTATGAGGGTAGATTGAGTAGCTAGGCCTCTGTTTTCTCATGTTTAGAAGAATTAAGTGATTTCATTGAAAGGTACAAAGAGGGCTTGACGGGATAGATGGCGGGGGGTTGTTCCCCTGGCTGACGAGCCTGGACATGGGGTCAGTATCTCAAAACGAGGGAGAGGCCATTTAGGACTAAAATGAGGGGAATGTCTTCACAGATGGTGATTTGAATCTTTTGAATTCTCTCCCCGAGGGTTGTGGAGGCTCAGTATTGATTTCATTCAAAATGGAGATGAGCAGATCTCTGGATGTTGGAGGAATCGAGGGTTGTGGGAATCGGGTGCACACGGTGTTCAGGTGAACGATCAGCCCTGACCTTTTTGACCGGCGGAGCAGACTCCAGGCGTGGCTCCTCCTCCTCCATTTCTTCTGTCCTTGATCTGGGCTACGTTGCTGCAGGGGTCAAAGGTCAACCCAGATGGTTCTCCGTTACCGCCCACGTGATTTGTCAATTGGGATCGGTGGGGGGGGGGGGTGTGGGTGGTGGGTGGCATGGGAGGAACTGGGATCAATCTTCTCTGTCTCCTCCACAGTCTTTTCCAATTTCACTTAAGCCTTGCCCCTGTGGTTCCCCCCCAACCCCCTCTCTCTTATCCATTTATGCCCTCCCACCCTCTTTTTAAATTTTTACATATATACTTCTAGACCCCCATTCACCCAGTTTTGTTTCCCCCTCTTTCCCCCCCAAAACCTCACCTGGCTCCACCTGCCCACCATCCCTCACTCCCCTAGGTCCACCTATCACCTCCAGCCCCTGTCTCGCCCCTCCCCTCCCCTTTATACTGGCTATTCTCTCTTTACGCTCTGCCCTGATGCAGGGTCTCGACCTGAAACCTGACCTCGACCATTCCTTCCCCCCACAGATGCCACCTGACCCACTGAGTTCCTCCAGCAGCTTGTTTTTTGCTCCAGATTCCAGCATCTTGTTTCTCCATTGAACTGCTCTTTGATAACTCAAAGCTGCCCCATAGCATCTGGCAGGTGGGTGAGGTGGGCCAGAGCCAGCTGGCTTAGACTGTATTCGATGAGAGCCAGATGAATCCCACTTTCAAGACCACCCCTCACCTGCTCGCTGACTCATAGAATTACTGTGTGATTTATTTCCCGATGTCATACTTGCATTTGTTTTTTTTTTGCATTAATTCTGCATTTCACTTGTTTGGGGAATGGTGGACTTCACTCTCCCTATGCCCAGCATCAATATTCCCCACACCACCAGGTGTAGAGACTGCTCTGCTTGACCTTACAGTGCCCTGCAGCCAGATTTCCCTCTGTGCAGCGGGTCTGTGCCAGTCAGCTGCTTACTAATTGGGGGCAGTGTGGTGGGAGGTTGGTGGGGGTCAGACTGCTGTGGTCAGTCCAACGGAGGGTCAGACAGGATTCCCGCTCCTCGTTACCATCCAGTGATCCCCTGGTTTAAAATGCACCAGGACTGGGCTTTGCCAAATGGCTGGGACACTGAAATGGTGAATTTGTCCTGTGGTTACCTGCTGCCCGGAGCAGGCTCCTACGTGAAGAATGACCATTCATATCAGTGTATGTTGGTCCCAATGACTGGAAGTGTTGGGGTGACAAGCCCTTGGAGTGGGGAAAATAGGGAGGGGAAAGAATTGCAGTGTTTCCTATCTATTTATTCACATTAACCCCACTGCACTGCCTCGTTCTTTGCCTGGTCTGGGACAAGTGCTGCTGCACTGAAGTAGAGTCCTATCACTTCACCATCTCTGTCGTCTGACTGCCAGTGAGAGCTGAGCACCAGCAGACCACACAGCTTTCCAGGAAACTCTGTGCAGGCACCATTGGGAGGGTTCCTGCTGCAGCCTCAGGAGTCTGGATTTCAGTGTGTGTCACAAATCAAGTTATCTGATATCTATGAACAGATCCTCTGGAAGTTGTGGGTGTGGCTCAGGTGAGAAGATTCAATCAAGCAAGCCTTGTGTGGGCAGTGAGGTATCTCACGGCATCTTTCACAATAAATGTTCTGCTGTTAATGACAGGAGTGGTAACATGGGAGTAGTAACAATCATTAGTCTCTAGCTAAAAAAGCTCAAGAATCACTGAATCTTGTAACACAGGAGCAGGCCGCTCAGCCCATTTGTGTTGTGCTGGCTCTTTGAGTTCTCCAGTTATTCCTGTTTTCCCTTGCTCCGATTCCACAGAGGTGTGAGTTCCTCCAAGGGGACTGTCTTCAGGAAATCTGTTTTGTTTTTGTGAAAAGTTGCATTTCTTTCTGGCCACTGGCCATCATGTGGAGACCCCGAGGGATCTCGCAGCCAGTGAACTACTTTGTAGTGCAGCTGTTGTTGCAGGAAAACGCAGCTGTCAATTTGTGCACTGCAAGCTCCCGCAAATAACAGTGCAGCAGCCGAACAGATGCCCTGCTTTCGGTGATGTTGGTCGAGGGATAATTCTGCCCAGGATAGCGGGAAGAACTGTCCTGTTCACTTTGGACACACGGGTCATCCACAGGTTACGGCAGGGTTCCGTCGCTGGGAAGTCCAGTTTATTGTGGTGCGCGAGTATGGAGAGGGACAGGTACACTGAACCTGTACCTCACCCTAACCTGAATAATGCGCAAGTTGGAAGTGCGGCCATGAACAGAGTTCCCACACGGCAGGAGATGCCTGCAGGCCCACAGCAGCTGGCAAATCCATTCCCCGTTCTCCCAAACTTTAGTTCACGTGCACGGGCTGTACATAGGTCTGGTGTCTGTAAGCTGGGGGAGGACCTATGGTGCTGTGGGAATCTTTACACTCACCTCAGCGGGCAGGCAAGGCCTCAGCCTAACATTACATTCCCCCACCCCAAGAGACCATCAGTGCAGTGTTGTACTGGCAGTCCGAGAGCAGGGTTTGAACCCAGAACCCTCGGAATCAGCTGGAGTGCAAGCACTGAGCTACACTCGATTGAAGTATTTATCTTGGCCCATTCCTTTCATGCCACAAACTGTGATCCACCAGTTCAAGAATCTGGTGTGGTTAACTGTTTAGCAACCCCCAGTGGGAAAGTGCTGCTGTTTGTGGCTGTGCCTTTAGCACTAGCTCTAGGCTCGGGAATTCCCCACCAATCCTTTCCACCTCCCTTTTCTTGAAGGTGTTCCTCAATACTCCCTATCTGACCACAATTTTAATTGCCTGCCTTACTCATGTGGCTCTTCTGTTAAACTTTGTTGAAGATGGTTCCTGTGAAGAGCCTTGGGAGATTTTCCTGTCAGTGGGTAGATTTTCCATGTAATTGCAACTGGTTGTTACTAACTGCTGGTTAATCAGTTCTTGGGGCAGTTATCTCTTTAAAAAGAGTGTTTTCTTTGAAGGTGATGTGTGTAAGGCACAGACCGTGTGGCGGTGCAAGGTGTTGTAATGTTCTGGGAAGCGGGTCTTGAGCAAGGAGTTGGTGGGGACTGTGGCAGTGTGTCTGACTGGTATCGGCACCGGCTTGGCGGGGATGTTCACCAATGATGGAGGGTGTGACCAGAATCTTTTCTTTCCCCTCCATTGCAGTGTGCCGTGGCTTTGCGGTCTTGGAGGATGGGGCATTGGCACATAATCTTCAGGAGCGAGAGAGTAAGTAGAAGTGGCACCTGTGGATCTGAGAGCAGCCCGCCCCCGACACCCACAGAGGCTGCTCTTGACCGTTTGCTCTTCGGCCGCCCCTTTCAAAGGGCTTCAGGTTTTACACAAGGACAAACTGCAACAACAGTGCTCGATCTCTGAACATCCCCCAACCACCAATCACAATCCCCACCTCTAGACCAGGAGATGCGTGCAGGATGCTGGAGGGGCTCAGGCTTTGTTGCATGAGAGCTGATGGACTGGCACAAGGAGGGGCCACAGCTGACCAAGGTTCCTCCTGCTCCATTCACCCCTGCACATTGCCACAAACTCTGAGCAGCACCGACTGTGTGGCAGCTGAGAGGACGGGTTGGAAGTGTTAAGGGAGGAGGTTACTTGAAGGCAAGGAGGGTGGATCAGGAGAGGTTAGCATGATCCCGTAGTGAAGCACAAGAAGGCTGAAAGCTTTCTTGGTTGTGCTTAGGTTGGGACAGGTGTCCCAAGGTTATGTGGGGAGAGTTCAAATCCGGGACTGGGGAGAGTCTGCAATGAAGGTTCCTGGGGCTGGGGAAATGTATCTCTGGAGATGGGTGGGTGCTGCATCACAGTGGTGAACATAGGAGGGCGAGGGGGTGGAGGCAACGTGGAAGGCACAGCTGAGCAAGGGAGGGGGGAGGTTTGTGTGGTGGCAGTGGTTGGGGGAAGGTCTGGAACTCCCCTGGGTTCTCCTTTTTTGCTTCCTGTTTAAAAAATATAACTGAAGCAGTAGTTTCTAAAGCAAACAGTGAGAGCAGTGTCCCTTTGTTGGTGTCCCCAGTTGAACAGCACTACGCCTCGAACATCGAGAAGAACAAGTTGGTCCGGCAGGATGTCTGTGTGGCCAAGAAGCTGCAGGACGAGGAGGAACTGGAGGCCCAGCACTACAGCCGGGAACATCAGCAGCAGATGTAGGTCCATTGGTTGGGGTGGAGGGGAGCTGAGCTCTGTAGGAGGGTCGGGAAGGCAGGGGGCAGGTGGTGTGGGGAAGCCATCTCAAACATCAATAAGTTCCTAAGATGTTGAATGAAATCCTGCTGAACACTTGACTGAATGATGTCCGTATTTGGAACAAAGTGCCCTCTTTGATCAGCCACCTCTGACCCGGTCACCGGGCTTGGTTGCCGACAGTGACCTGCACGCTGCAGCAGACCATATAATAATGGACGGCGTGCTGCGGCCCTGGCGCTCTCACCGGGATCCCAACAGTGTCCTTGGTTTGGTGTTTTACCATGTGGTGAACTAATGATAGAGCCCATTCTATCCTCGGCTCTGGGTTGGAGCCCCCGTCGTGGAGAGGTGCTGAAACTCCTGACCCCAGCTTCTACCAGGCGTTGAGTCTCATCCAGTGACCAGCCGTCCATTGTGGATTGGCTGGTGTCACAATCACCTCCACCTCCAGGCCCAGGTATCTCCTCCACAGGCCGGGCAGTCAGTCCCACCAGGGCAGAGGGAAACAGTATTGGGGCTGCAGTAGTTCTTCCTCTGGGGAGCCCGAAACAAAGGCTGTGGTGGGTTGAGAGCCCTCTACCTCCTCTTTCTTCCACTCCCCACCCCACCCCACCCCACCTTGGAGCCAGTCAGAACTCTGTGCTGGCAAACAGTGTGAATTAGCTCACAGGCTGCCCTCAGCCCTCCTCATTGAGTTCAGTAGCAGGAAAAGTGTGTTCCTTGAGGAGAGAGCCCACAGAGTGCATGGGGCAGATAGGTGTCGGTCATGCAGCAGCCTGGGTCAGGGTTGCCTCTGCAGATTTTGTGCTCTTTCTCCTGCCCAGAAACATCCCCAGCTCTCGCCTCAGGATATTCAAACCTGTGCAAGTTTAAAGGATGTTTATGGAGTCCAGTGAGAGCTTATGTTTACATTATGGAACTTGCTGCTCCCCTTGGCCTTACCCTGCGCCCCCCCCCAGTTCTCACCCACACTTCCTGCTTCCAGTCATCATCAAAACTCTCTGAGAACTTCTTCCCCTCCCCATCCCAATTCCCACCTCCCCAATTTCTCCCTCGCCTGGCTCCCTGTTAAATTAACCAGGCTCCCTTTCTGCGATAGACTGCAGACCCAGTCCAGCGATGGCCCTTTCACCACTGGGTCACAGAGTCGATCACTAGTCCAGAGACTCAAGCATGTGATCCAGACGAAGGTCGCCAGTGCTGTCCCAAGGAAGTGGTACACTGTCGGAGCAAGTCTTTTGGAGGAGACGCCCACCAGCTAGATGCAAAAGTCCTTGTGGCCACAATTGTAAAGAAGTGGGGGGGGGGGTGCAGGCAGGGAGTCCACTTCTCTGTGTGGTTGACTCCTGATCAAAGTCAAGGTGGAGTTTATTGTTCTGTGCACGTATGCACAGGATCATCACAGCAGCATCACAGGCACATAGCATCAGATATGAAACATTTACAAGAACATCATAAACATATCATTTGTGGGATCTTGCTGTGTTCTTGAGCTGACATTTTTCCAGTGTTCTCACTTCACAGCTAGTGAAACACCTGGACTGTTCCAGATGTGCGAGTCTCTTTCCTGAACTCACCATGGTTTCTGTCTGCAGTGAAGAGCTCGATTCGCAGTACGCCAAAGTTGTGCAGGAGGAGATTGAGAAGCGGGTTGAGGAGAGTCTGCGACGGGAGGCACAGGACAAGGTAGGCCATGTCTCGCACCCACTAATCGGTATTTGCAGGGAGTCTGAGGGTGGGGCGAGGCCTACTGATCCCAAACACCGAACTTCAACCTGTAACTCAGCTGAGAGGAAACTCTCTCTCTCTATGTAATCACATGCTTCCAATTTATCAGTCCTCTGTTCCCACAAGTTCAGTCCTCTCCTGAATCCAAAGTTGATGGCTTGGGTACAAGTCGGGGAGAGGCCCCCTCTCTCCAGTCTATGCAAGACCCACCAGGGCTCTCGTGGCGTCATCATTCTCCAATATCTGCCAACGTAGGAACTGGATCATCATCCTTTGAGTGCCTTATCACAGGCAACAGCTGCACAAATTTGTGAGCAAAGAAGGTGTCTGTGACCTGACCCCCTGGGGCAGCAGATGGCCAGGTGAGGCCTCTGCCCTTGTGCCAGCACTGACCTGGGCAAGGGGTAGCTAACCCTTTTGTTAATTCCTCTCACTTCCTCACCAAACACCACCGGCAACCAGTGGGTTCGAGTGGGAATGATCAACCAACAGGCCAGACCAACAATGCCAGGACTGACTGTCTCTGCTGCTTGTGTCAGACACAGTTTTCCCCCTCCTGCTCTTTCCCCCACCCCACCCCCACACCTCACCCAAACACGTCCTTGTTACAGACACCTTGGGTCGGGGCCGGTTGAGCAGCCTTGGGTGTTGGTTGGGAATAAATATTGGCTAGGCTCCCAGGGAGCACCCTGCCCACTGCCTTCCAAGCGGTGCCATTCAAACGTCTACATCCATCCCAATGTACACATGGGGCCTCTGTTTAACGTCCCATTTGAAAGGCAGAGCTCGATCATTGCAGCACTCCCTCAGTACTGTACTGGAACTCCTGTCTCTGATGGGAGGGGGGCAGTGGGGTATATACAGGGATTGGGGGTGAAGAGCCTATACTTGATGCCATCTACACAGCATCGGGCCAAAATCTGCCTGTTGTAACCAGCAGCAAACAGACTCGAGGATCCTCCTCCCTGACCCTTTCCTCCAAGGAGGGGCACCCCTTTCTAAATTAAATGCACACCGTTTGTTTGGAACAGAGGAGAAACGAAAGTAGGATCGTGTTTGCAGCTGTTGGACCAGGCAGCTGTGGCTCTCAGCCACAGACAGAAGCTTCTAATGCCATGAAGCTCTGTCGACTGAAACCTTAAACCAGTGCCTTTGGGTGAGGAACTGGCAGGCTTACAGATGGGAGGAGCTGTTCCTCCTGAGAACCTGGCAGACACTGCAGTGAAACACGCTGTCAACGTGTCTCATCACTGGTTCTGTTACTGACACCGTATCACAACAGTGAGTGAAGAGAGGCATCTTGACAGGGTGGTAAAGAAGGCGTATGGCATGCTTGCCTTTATTAGTCGAGGAACTGAGTTCAAAAGACAGGAAATTATGTTGCAGCTTTATAAAACTCTGGTTAGGCCGCATCTGGAGTATTGTATTCAGTTCTGGTCACCCCATTATAGGAAGGATGTGCATGCTTTAGAGAGGATGCAGAAGAGGTTTACTAGGATGCTGCCTGGTTTAGAGGGCACGTGCTATGAGAGGTCGGATAAACTTGGGTTGTTTTCTTTGGAGCAGTGGAGGCTGAGGGGAGACCTGATGGAGGTTTATAAGATTGTGAGAGGCATAGATAGAGTAGACAGCCAGTATCTTTTCCCCAGGGCCAGGGTTGAAATGTCTAATACCAGAGGGCATGCCTTTAAGGTGAGGGGGGTAAGTTCAAAGGAGATGTGCAGGGCAAGTTTTTTTTTACACAGAGGGGTGGGTGCCTGGAATATGCTGCCAGGGGTGGTGGTGGAGGCAGATACAATAGAGGCGTTCGAGAGGCTCCTAGATAGGTCCACGAATGTGCAGGAAATGGAGGGATACGGACATTGTGTAGGCAGAAGGGATTAGTTTAGTTGGTAATTTGATAACTAATTAGTTTGGCACAACATCGTGGGCTGAAGGGCCTGTTCCTGTGCTGTACTGGTCTATCTTTTAACCCTTTGGTTGCCTGTGTCGATCTGGTACAGCCCCCACTACCTCTGGGTGACACATGTTGACGATGTGTTTCACTGCAGCGTCTGCCAGGGTCTTGAGCCATAGCTCCTCCCATCTGTAAGCCTGCATATGCCTCACCCAAAGGCGCTGGTCCAAGGTTTCAGTCCAACGTGTTACATGGCATAAGAAGCTTCTGTCTGTGGCTGAGAGCCTGTGTTGGACCTTGTGCAGTGTGAGTGGTGGGACTGGGCTCTCAGCGCCTGCCACTGAGCCTTCTATTTTCCCTCCTCGATTTCTGCAGCTTGCCTTTGAATCCTTCTCTGAAAGTTGCCTCAGTTGATCCTTGTATCATCACCACAAACAGAAGATGATAAGAAATCCCTTTCCCCAGAGAGAGGGTCTGGTTCTGGTCTCCCATACAAACACGAACCTCTCCTCCACTCCGGCCCATCTATTCCTTTCAGACCTCCCTATTGGACATCAGTGTAAACTGGCTCCATGACAGCTGGGCAGATCCTCTCTGATTCCATGAGGCGGATGTTTTAATTTGTAAATCCTCTTGCTACTTTTGTATTCCACAGAGCATTTCCTACAGCAACCAGTGTCGATGTAGTGTGATCAGAAACCTCAGCTCTGGGGGGGCCTGGTGGGGGGTGGTGGTGGATGTTTCTCTGTAGGGGGGCTATTAGTTGTTTTCTCTCCACCATCTCACCCAAGTGACCGCCTCTCACATGTTCTGACGCCTTCAGAGCCCCCAGATCTGTGCAGCACTAACTGAGGCGGGGGCAAGAGTTTGTTGATATTCCAGCTAAAGATTTGTCATATTTTATAAATAATAAAGACAGAATGTAGGTGATAAAATGAGGCTGACCCCTCACCTCCTTCCCTCCAAACCCACTGTATCTGACAAGTTGAGCAGGTAAGAGGATTTACAAAGATCTGCCATGTGAGAGAGTCTCAGGCACGGTGACTGCTTCATCTACAAGTAGTTTGTGGCTGGGTGCCTGCTTACACAAGTAGGAGTCGGAAACACCCTGTGTAATGTTGTTGAGCAGTAGATCAGCAGCCCTCCCTTCTTTGGGTTGCTTTATCTCCACACAGCCACGCTTGTTTTCACCTGAGGTGCTTTTCATCTTACTCGCTCCAAGTGGCTTCCTTCTGTTTCTCCCCCGGCGCAAATCCCTGATTAATCCCAGAATCGCTGCCACAGGCTGGTTCTAATTCTCTTTAACTTTAATGGCCGGTGTGCCTGCCCATTAAGCTGTCCCTGGCTGGGTCCCAACACTCTGCATCCTGCCGTTCACAGCTTGCTGATTGCATTCTTGGCTTTTGCAGGCTTCAGATTTGGTAATCTGGGGGAGTAAATGTGCTGGGGGGGGTGGGGGGGGGGAAGATTGCTGTTTGCCATGAGTCCCAAACCAGGGAATTAAATGCAAGGGAGTCGAGTCAGGACATCCCTTGGTATACAGCAAGGCACTTGCTATGTAGATTACTTGGAGCATTGATGTACTTCAGGTCAGAGGTGGAAGGGAGGTGGGACTGAGCTTGTGTTTGGTGTAAATGTCCACATGGACCAGTTGGGCTGAATGCTCTGCTTTGTGTTACAATCCTCTGCACTGTTTTGATCTCAGCATCAGCTCCCCAATGTTTGGGCTGGTTTATCTGAGCTCACTGCACCGGCATCTTGATGAGAAGGTTGTGGAGTTGAGCCCCCCTGAAGGTGCAACATTCTCTCTGTACCGCACTGGGAATGTCCACCTGGATTATCAGCTGGAGTCCCACCTGCAGAGCACAGCTCACTGAGCCAAATAGGTAGTGATGGCTCCTCCTCTGCACTTGGCTCTGAACTTTTGAGGGGCAATTCTAGGCACCTCACTAGGGATCATTTATTGTTCGCCCTTAAGGTGACCTTGGGGAGCATCACAACTGGGCTTGGTCCTGTTCACACCCGGAGAGTTCCTACCCTGGAGTAATGTCTGGTCTCCTGACACCCTGGCTGCAGGTGACATTGGCTTTCATTCAATCGCCATGGGACAAGACGGGCTCTTGCTACTCTGCATGACGTGGTGGATAAACCCGAGTGGTTTGGGAATCTGGAGTTAGATTTCTGTGGGCAGGAACTTCTAAAGAGTAGATTCACTGAACCGGAAAGCCTTCCTCCACATTAAAGTTCTACATCAGAATATGACATGTAGAGGGCCTCCCTCAAGCCACTTGTGCCACGTTTGCAGCTGACTCTAATGTAGGAGTTGCTTATTTATAATATGGTCAATGAGTTAAGTTATTTTTAAGATTTATTGCTGTAGAATGTGGTGAGCGAGCTGCATTTTCTGAATCCCTGTGCCACTTTCCTACTTGCTCTGGATAATGGGGTCTGCTCAGTGGGATCACGTTGGGTGAGGAACAGGAGGGGCAACTTCAGTGGAGGACGTCTGTTGTATGTGTGACCCAATCATCTATTAACTGGGCAAGGAGCATGACCTGAGCCTTGGTCCTCAGTTACTGAACTATCTGCCCTGATGGAGTTTCAATCTCCAGGCATGTTTAGTGTAAGAACACACATAGGAACAGGAAGAGGCCATTCAACCCCTTGAGTCATTTCCACCATTCAAAAAGATCATGGCTGATCCAGTCCTGGACGACACGACTCTCCTATTCTCTTTCCCTCTCCATGTGCCTTGTCTTCCTTGTAGTGTAACTGTCTGTCAATCTCCATCTTGAACAAAATCAATGATGACAACCCCCCACCCCACACCCCACAGCTTTCTGCAATCGACAATCCCAAAAAGTCATAACTCCCTGAAAGAAGAGATTCTTCCTCATCCCTATCTTGCGGGCAACCCTTCATTCTGAACCTGTGCCTGCACCAAGGGAAGCATCCCCTCAGCACCTACTTATCAACGCACCACCCCCCCCCCCCCCCACAAATTTCGATAAGATCACCTAAATTCCATCGAGGCTCAACCTCTTGTCAATCCGTTCATTCCAGGAGGCAACCTACAGAACCTTCTACCCTTCTACACCCTATTTCCAATGGACATGCCTCATTCCATAACTGCATGTCGTCCTCCAAGTGCTGTCTCACCAGCACCCTGCAACACAGCATGTAAACTTCCCTACTTTTTATAAAGAACAACATTCCATTAGGCTTCCTAATTGTTGTACCTCCAACCTTTTTGGCTCAGCCACCAGACCCCTCTGTACTGCAACATTTTGCAGTGACACTCCACTTAAATAAAAGGAACTTCTCATTGTCCTCTCCAGGGTGATGGCCCGAGTCAGGTTTTGTGGGCTTGGGATTCATGGGACTCTGCTGTGTGAGAGAGACAGGATAGATATATGACTTCTCCTCCCAGCTCCACAACACCACTCCATTAAGCTCGGTTCTGTCAGCGGTGAATCTTCTGGCGCCGATGCTGTAATGCGTCATTGAAGAGAATGGGTCCGGGCACAAAATAAATTGTCCTCCTGCATTTGGTTCAACCTTGCTTGTACATCACTGCTGACACCCTTAATGGGATCTCAACGTTCTCTCTAGATGTCTACAGTTTACTCATGTTTTTGTCGTCATTTCCTCCACAACTCTCAAAGATGCTGATCCTCATGGGTTCAGCTGCCCCTTTCCTCACCCTCTACAGTGCTGGTTCTCGCTGGGGTGAAACCCCTCCAATCCCACCCCTCGACAGTGCTGGCTCTCGCTGGGGTGTAACCCCTCCAATCCCACCCCTTGACAGGGCTGGCTCTCACTGGGGTTTAACCCCTTCACTGTCCCACCAGCCAAGTAATTCGGGTCACGTTACTGCTGCCCTCACCAACACTTAAGTCCCCAGCCTGCTGCTTTCTGCTGCACAGTAAGTGACTCTTTTTACTGTGGACTGATTTTAATCTTGGAGCATAAGTGCCAAAGGAAATGTAGAAAGGAGTTTGGCCTGTCCCATTACTAAAGAACCCAATAAAACATCTTGATGTTTTAAGTAAATGTGATTTAAGATGTGTAATGGCTGGGTAGCACAGGACTGAGTCACGGTGCTGGTTAGAACCTGTAGGCCTTTTATTCTGGGTTGATGGAATGTGTTTCCAATTATAGAACAGCTGTAAAATAAAACACAGAATGCTCGACTTTAAATGGAGAGCCTGGCCATGTGAACTTCCAAGAAGGCTGAGAATTAGAAATGGTTACCGTGAAAGATCGGCGTGAAATTCGTGAACACCAGGGAAATGATATTGGCTCAGGCTGGAGGGGGAGCCCTGGTTTTCAAGCGAACTTTGCCTCTGTTACCCCTACACCACCATTCCAGTCATCACCTTGTTGCCCTGGTGCCCTCCGGCTGCTCTTGGAGAACCTTGCTGCCTGGTGTCTGCAGCCCCCACCCACCCCTCCTCCGCAGCACTGAGCCACACTGGCTCTCCTCTTTACAATGTACAACCCACTGATCTGATTCCACAAATTTGCCCTTTCCCAATATTGCAACCTCCCCAGGCACAGCATTCCTGCCCATCCCCAGTTTATTTGCTTCCCTGTCGGTGGCTGCATCTTCTGGGTCCTAAGTTCTGATGAACCTTTCTGCTTCTTAACCTCATTCCTTTCCTGTCTTCCTACCTGTGTGTAGTCTTGTATCAGGTTAAGTTTGCCCCCTTCATGAAGCAGCTTGGGGCATGTTTTTAGGTTAAACCTCAAGACTCTGGTCATTTGCTTCTTGCTGTCTCTCATCCCTTGTCCATCAGACTGAACCTCCCCAGATGCTCCCTATTGCTCTACTCCTGAAATCACCCTCCCCCTTTGGACTACACCATCTCCCTTATCTCTCTGACTTCACCTAATCCATGACTCCCACCTCCCATTCACTTGATCTCACTCCAATCACACTGACTGCTCTGCTTCTCTTCCCAGCTGCCTCATCCACTGATGTCGCTCGTGGCTCCCTCTCGGGTGAAGGGCACCTTGACTTTACACACGTCATTGACATCCCCTCCCTGAAAACCCACCCTTGCCCCCTTCTGTCCTGGCCAAGCCTGGGCAAGACTTGAAGACCTTCTCCTTGTCCTGTCTACCTGGCCACCATTCCCATCCCTGGAAGTTGTCCAAAGCTGGGCCAGACAGTTCCTGACCTTGGTGGTGCAGCTGTGTTTTCCTCCCTGTTTCCGTGCCATCACTCAGAGAGCCCGTGTGTCCACTGTTAACATTAGCCAGCTCTGCCCTACCACAGCTCATCTACTGTAGCAACCCTCGCCCACACCTCTGTTGCCTGTGGCCTCGGGACTGACCTGCCCTTCCAGGCAGTTTCCCAACTTTCCCCCTGTCCCTCACGTCCTCACTTCAGCCTCGGCAGTCCCTCAGCTGCTGCCTGCCGACGGACCATGGATCCTGCTGTAAACAAGGTCGTGGTCTCAGGCCTCCTCCTCCCACCACAACATCTGAAACCTCTCACAAGCCCTTGCACTTCTGAGCCGCTTGATTTGGACCTCCTGCTCTTTCCTGATTTTTTTTTAAAATCACTCCACCAACGTTTGGCCCTTAAGCTCTGGAACTCTCTAACCCATCTCTGCCTCTCTCCCCGAACATAAACCTACCCCTCCGAGCCAGCCTCAGGCCTTCTCCCCGATGCATTTTTGGGTGCCTTGAGATGCTCTGGACTGTTTCACCGTGTGGGAGATTACACCAAAGGGCAGGGATGTGGTGCATCTGCCGCTTTTTCTTAAAGGTGGTCTCACTTCCCCCAAATTCTGTTTGGGATTGTGTTTTTCATTTTCACCCCAACGCTTGGAATCGCAGACTGGCCGCCTCCTATTCTCCAACAGCCATCTTACCTGTGCCAACTTTATGAAAGCACCATCTAATTAATCCCACTCTGTTCCCGTCGCTCTGTAAACCTCTCCCCCTTTTCAAGTATTTACTCAATTTCCTGTTGAATGTTGTTACTGAATCATGTTTTAAAAACGCTCCCTATATTCCCTCTTTATTTTTGCAAATCGCTTTAATTTATTTGGATATTTTTCACTTGTGGACTTGGCTCTGAGCTCCCGGGTCTGTTTATGAGTGAAAATTGCCGGGGCTGGGGGTTTGCATCGTTTACCAGAGTGCACAGCAGGGGGCGGTGTTCCAGCGTCTGCTGATGCTCCTGCCTGTTCAGCAGCTGGAACTGTGCCAGATGCAGCAAACAGATGTTGATAATTTACTCACCTCTAAACTGGTCCCGGGAGCCAAGAATCCCCCGCCGACCTTCTGGGGAATCGTTGGGTTGCAGGAGGTGTTAATCTGCCCCCGTGAACATTGGGGATGGTTGGGTTGTTGCAACCTACATTAACCCTTAAATGTGTGCTAATGCTGGCCTTGTAAGAATGCCTTGTGAGTGAGGAACAGGTGGAGAAGTTGCAAACCTTTGGAGCTGAATCCCGGCTTCGGGAAGAGAGTGGTGTAAATCAGGATTGTGAAATTGCTGCGTTGCTCTCCCCCGTGTGGTAGAAGATTGAACTGCAGCGCTATATAATCCTAGAACAGTTTCATGATGCAATTGGTAAAGTTCCCCTAACGTTGAATGAGAACAGAAACAATGAGCTGCAGTCAGGTCGACATTATGCACTTAGGCTTCCTTGTAGAAACCCAGTGCTGAGCTTGTGGTTCAATGAAGACTTGTTTCTGTGCCGTGCTCAGTTCTATACCCTCTCCAGAGACACAAGTACGTTCTGGACATTCTACCATCAAGCTCTGGGAGCGCTGCTCTGTCAAAGGTGCTGCCTTTCGAGTAAACCTTAAATCCCAGCTCGGTCTGCCTCTTGGCTGGAAGCAAAAGGTTCCATGGCACGAGTGGAGGAAGAGCTATGCTGTCCTCCCTGGGGCCTGGGTCAGTTGTTCGATCTGAACCAGCATTACCAAAAGACAGATTATCTGTTCATGGGAACTTCATGTGAATCACAGAATCATAGAACATTTCTGATACAGAAGGAGGCTGTTCTGTCCATCATAGTCTATATGATGGTTATAAAAGGACTACCCAGCCTGATCCAACTTCTAGCACTGGGATCACAGCCCTGCAGGTCATAGTTCCTGGTACTGCACCCTTTGAGGCAGGGAGTTCCAGACCCCTACCACTTGCTAGGTGAAATTTATTTTCCTCATTTCCCTACCCCCCCCCCCCCCCCCCCCCCCCGATTTTTCTTTACCTCTCCACTCAGGGAAAGAGATCCTTCCTATTTACTCCATCTGTTCCCCCTAATTTCATATATCTTCGTAGTCCCCACTCCTTGTCTGTTCCGGAGAAAATAACCCTAACCGATCCAGGCATTCCTTGTAACTGCAGTTTACCATTCCTGACAACAACCTCCCAAATCGCCTCTCCTCCCTCCCCCTGTTCTCCCCAGATCCATGGGCCCTGGGAGGGTGAGAGTCTCTGTTTTTTATAGGCAGTTAGTAATATCAGTGAGTAATTACAGCTGCTGATCAGAAGTGGAGGCTGCCAGCCCCCGCGTTATTGTAAGCTTCTTCCTCCGAGATCTGTGGCATCTGTCGCTGGTCCAATCTCGGAGTTTTGGTTTTATTTTGGACCAGACCTCTCTTCCTGGTAAATAAGCTGATCAGTACCTCCTCTGTTTTCTCAGCTTTTCAGTTCCAGTATAACCTTTCTGCTTGTATTCAATGTCTCGGCGAAGAAAGGATAGTGTCCCACATGTCTCTTTAACCACCTTATTGACCTGTCCTACAACCTTTAAGGATCTGTGGACACATACTCCAATTCCTGCACGTTATCCCATATCCTCCCATTTACCATGTATTCCCTTGCCTTTTTTGCACCCTGCCCCCCCCCCAGATTAAACTTCAGTTGCTACTTTACTGCCCAATTGACCTAACCACTTACATCTTTCCCCCTCGCTGTCTACCACCTGGAGTGCGGAGATCTCAGACCTCAGGACCGAGGGAGGTCATGGCGATGGGGAAGCATGAGGAGGCACCTTCTCAGTTCTGTACCTCTCCTGTTAACCCCAGATCCCATGGGCCCCATGAGAACGAGGGTCTCAGTATTTTTATAGCCAGTTAGTAATCTCAGTGAGTAATTCCTGTTGCTGATGTGGTGGTGCTGATCAGAAGTGGGGGCTGTCAGTCCCCACATTATCATAAAGCCTCTTTCTCTGAGACCTCTGTGATCTATCACTGGTCCAGTCTCCTAGTTTTGGTTTTGCTTTGGACAGGCGCAGTGCTACTTCTGAACTCTGCTTCCTGGTAAACAAACTGGTCAGTGTTTCATTTCCCGTCAAAATTTGCTAAAATTCCCCACCAACTGAAAGCTTCACTGTAATCACCGGCTGTCGGGCTGCCTCCCACCTCTTGGTTCTCACTTTCATTCTCCCCCAGTTCTAGCTGTTATGAAATAAGCCGCCCTGTGTCGATCTGAGTCTCCACCCTGAAAATCCTGCAGTTAATCCAATCCTCAACCTTCCCTTGTCAGTGAAAATCAAAAAAAGACTGCACTTGTTGGAAATCTAAAATAAAAACACAAAAAATGCTCAACCTTCCCCTCTCTGGTTAAAGTGTTGGCAAAGGTGCCAACTCTCACTGGGGATCAGCCCCCTTCCCTGAAGGTGCCGACTCTCACTGGGGATCAGCCCCCTCCCCTGAAGGTGCTGACTCTCACTGGGGATCAGCCCCCTTCCCTGAAGGTGCTGACTCTCACTGGGGATCAGCCCCCTCCCCTGAAGGTGCCGACTCTCACTGGGGATCAGCCCCCTCCCCTGAAGGTGCCGACTCTCACTGGGGTTCAGCCTCCTCCCCTGAAGGTGCTGACCCTCATTGGCTGTACGTTGCGGTTGAGCTCCATGTGCTGCCCTGTCAGCTGACCCCATCCCCTTGCCACTGAATGCCCAGCTGGACTGGGCAACTTTGTAGTTTTCTGTCCCCTCCCTGCCTGACCTGATGCACAGTTCATGTTTTGTTTTCAAGTGATGACTGCCCCTTGCAGCATGCATGGGGTTTTCATACTGGTGTCTAGAAATTTGAAGGGGCTTTTTTTGGCGGAGTGTTGCAGAGCGGTGCTGTGACTAATCTGTCCCATGTTTGTGTTGTAGGAAGTGGCCAGGAGGTTACAGGAGGAGGAAGAGCTGAGGAACCGGAGAAAACTCACTCTGGAGGCTGAGGTGTACGGAGCCGGACAGGAGGCATACCGGCAGAGGGGTAAACCATGCCACGTCCTTGCATTTGTACAGCGCCTTTCACAATCTGCAGCCTCAGAGCACATTGCAGCCAATGAAATACTTTAAGTGTTAACCCTGTGATAATGAGGGAGATGTGGCAACAAGTTTGCATACAGCAAGCTCCCACAAGCAGCAATCTAACAAGGTCTCTGCTCTGGTATAAGAACGAGAGAGATAGAAGCCGCTCGAGCCTGCTCCACTATTCAGTAAGATCATGACTGATCTTTTACCTCGGTTCCATTTCCCTCCACGAGCCCCAGGATTTCTTTAATATCCATTCAGCTTTCAACCTCTGCCTTGAATACACACATCAACTGAACTTCCACAGCCCAAAGATTCCCCATCTTCTGGGTGAAGAAATCTCTTCACAAATATCCCATGGCATTATTTTTTTGTCCAGGGTTTAATGCCTTCATCAAAGGTGGCACTACTGACAGTGCAGGGCTCCCCCAGCCCACCACTGCAGCCCCATTTTGGATTCCTGATAGGACTGGAATCATGACCTTCTGACCCTGAGGCCAGGGCACTGCCTACTGAGCCATGGCTGACACCCTGCGGCTGGGAAGGGGGTGAGGTGGTGACCTTCCCCCGATCAACTCATTGAATGTCACCGCATGGAAGAAGGCCATTTGGCCCATTGCAGCAGGGCTAACTCTCCAAGAACCATTTCTGCAGTCCCTCCTCAGACCTTCCCTCAAATCCTTTTCTGCTGCACTCATCTCCCTGTTAAAAGCTTTATCAATGGTCACGGAGGACATCAGGTTCAGGAGGGGTGACTGGGGTCATTGGTTGTGTAGGACTCGGAAGTGACAGGAACGGTTTCCGGGCTGGGTTGTACCACTCTGGAAACTCCACTGGTCACTTCCTGGCAGGGACCATGTTGTGGGGAATGGGCTTGTTCAGACACAATTCCGAGAGCGTTGTTAGCAGGAATCAGGTTCCATGTTTCCACATCGAGGATCCCATTCCCTAATGAAAGAATTCATCACCTCTCTGTCTTGGTGATCTAAAAATTATTCACCAGCAGAATGTGTTATTTATCACTCACCGAGCTTTATACATTTTGAGGCCCACACCCAGACCCCTCCAAGGAAGGGTGAGTTTTGGCACTCTCTCCAACTGATGGATGTTGGTTTAATGGAGGGAGCAGGGACACACCATCAACTGGATTTTGCGTGCACAGCTGAAGTCACGTGGCTGGTGTTTTCCCCGGTGACCACATGTTCACCCTACACCCTGGTGCGTAGCATGTTACGTTAGGAGGGGACAAGGTGGACCCTGGAGAGGGATGGGTCTGGCAACTACATAACCACTGCCATTGGACATCGCAAAGGGCATTACCTTGCAGTATGCAAATAAAACAAACACCCAGAGTTCATTGGCACCTCTCGTGGTGGGTTCCTCGGTCACTGCAGGGTTGTGTTATTTGTTCTGTGGCACAAAGCAGACAAAGGTGTCTGCCCTTTCCAAGTTGTCCTCTAACAAGCCACCTTCCTTCAAACACTGCACCATGTGGGGTGTGTGAACAGGGCGGGAGTGGGCCGTGAGCAATCAGTGGCGGTGGTGGCGTCAGGTCAGGTGTTCGGGGATCTGGGTCGCAAATGACCCAGTGGAGGAGAGTTTGTGAATCGGGCTGGAGTGAGGGTGGTGTTGGGGTATTGGATTGGATGATTGGTGGGTGTGAGGGTCAGTAAGGCGATGGGTGGGGCGGGGGAAGATTTGGGAGATGGTATGGGATGGGAGGTAAGTAGTTTAAAGGGGACCTCCTTGGGTCAGGGGCCCAGGGCGGACCCGGGACCCACTCGGAGAGATCCACTCCAAACCCCACTGCTGCAGTGTGAGAGCCACTACAGAACCACTGTTGGCTGGGCTTACAGGGCCCTGACCACAGACACTGTATGGAACCTGATTCCGGCTAATGATGCTCTCGGAATTGTGTCTACATAAGCCCATCCACACAACATGATTCCTACCCAGGAGTGACCAGTGGAGTTTCCGGTGTGGTGACCCAGCCCGGAAACCATTCCCGTCACTTCCCAGTCCGACAGAAAACCCCAGAGCTGCACAATCAACGTCCCCAGTCACCCCTGGTGACTCTTCCACCACCTCCCACCCACATAATGCCCCATAGGTGGACTTTGCCTGTGATGCCCCCACAGTGAAACAGTCGGGCTCCATTTGTGTGAGAGGAAGAGTGAGTTCAGTTGGTGCCCCGCGATCCTTTGCCCTTCTGCACTAACACAAGTTGCGCGTGTCTGAGGGACCATTGCTAATTGCTTTTTTGCCTTTTGACTTGAACAGGGAAGAGACTGTGGCGTGAGCAGGGTGGGAGCTCTCTGGACAGGAAGGTTGCAGAGCTGAATATCAGAGATTCCTACAGTGCTGATGAGGAGCAGCTCCAGAGGGACGAGGCATTGGCCCGTCTCTTGCAGGAGGAGGAGGAAGTGAGGATGGTACAGCTGGTACGTGGGGGCAATTGGAGCGCTCGGGGTTTAACGCTGTTGATCGGTCCATCACCAATCATGAGGTGCTGGGCTGGGCTGTCAAATAGCCTCGGGTTGTTGTCACGGTCATTAACTGTTTCCTGAGAGTTTCCTCAACCCTCCTCCGGCCCTGCTAGCATCAAGTACCGGAGGGGCAGACTTGGTTCAGTAGGGAGTGCAGGCGCATGCTGCAAGGCAAAGCCCAGAGTGAGGTAGCAACACAGTGAATCAGTAATACAGGACCACCTGCAGTCTAAACAGCACGCAGTAGATGTGATGCCACCTCCACCGATTGGCTCAGCAGTCCTGTTTGTAGCTCGTCACGCATGGTGGTGGTCAGTTAAACAGCCAGTAGGAGGAGCAGGAAGAGGTTCCAAGGACCTTCCCATCCTCCGCAATGGTGGGGCCCAGTAACTGAGCAACAACATCAAGCAGAAGCATTTGTCAATGAAGTGATCTGTCTTGGCTTCCTCCTGAGATCCCCACCACATCATTGTGGAAGCCAGTCTGCAGCTGATTCAGTTAACTCCACGTGAGACTGCAGGTTGCAGTGAAGGTTATGGGAAAAGATAAGATGCCAGCCATTGTAGGGAAGTCTAGGACTAGCTGTGCCTGTAGCCAAGCTGTTCCAGTATAGTTGCAATACCAGCATTTCCTTGACCAATGTGGAAAGTTAACCAGTGCGCTCTGTCCATCAGTGGTAGAATGACCAGTCCTGCTACTTATCACCGAATCAGCCTTCTCTCCATCCACAGCAAGGTGAGGAAAGCTGTCGTCGGCAGGGCTGCCAAGCAGCACTCGCCAATGACCTGTTCGCCAATGACCTGTTTGGGTTTTGCCAGGATGCCTTAGCTCCCAATCTCCTCAAAGCCTTGGTCTGAACGAGGACCAGAGGGCTGAATTCCGGAGGTGAGGAGAGAGTGACTGCTCTTGACGCCAAGGCAGCACTTGACTGAGTATGTCATCGAGGAGCTCTGATAAAATGGAGGCCAGTGGGTACCAAAGGGCAAACTGGCCAGTGGTTGGAGGTATACCTCCACCCAAATGAAGATGGAACTCCTCAGCAAATGAAGCAGTCCATGCCTACGTATAGCAAGAGCTGGACAACATTCAGGCATGGGCTGTTTAGAGGCAAGAAGCATTTGTGTCACAGTGCCAGGCAATGGCCATTTCCCACAGAATCTAACCACCCACCCTTAACGTTGACTGGCATTACCACCACCGTCCCCTCCCTCAACATCCTGGAGGTTGCCATTGACCAGAAACTCAGCTGGACCAGCCTCGTAGGGCTACAACAGCAGGGCAGATGGGTGAGTGACCCATCTCCTGTGCTCCCAAGGTCTTGCCTCAAGCTGTGCAGAAGCGTGATGTTGGAGTTGGATTATACCAGCCAGGACAAAGCAGCCTGTATGATTTGCACCCTTTTTGCCACCCTAAACATTAATTCCCTCCACCTCCGTCACTGTGTGGCTGCAGTGTGTACCATTTACAGAATACATTGCAGTTACTCACCTCTTCTGTTATTACAGCACCTCCCAAACCCACAGCCACGACACTTGAAGAGGACAAGGACACCCCACCACCTGTAGGTTCCTCTGCAGGACACTCAGCACCAGTCCTTCTTCATTGCTGTGTCTAAATCGTGGAACTCCTTATCCAACAGCACAGTGGGAGTCCCTTCACTAGAAGGACTGAAACAGTTCAAGGAGTTGGCTCACCACTACTTTGCTGAGGGATACTAAGGATGGGCAATGGATGCGGCATTGTTAGGAAGGCCCCAATCCCAAGGAGTGGACAAACAACCCTGTGAAATCTCTACACTCCAGTTCTGGCCTCCTGGCCCTCAGTGAATTGCTTCACAACTCGAGGCTGTGGCTGGGCTCCAGCTCTGGGAATCCCTCCCAGAACTTCTGTGCCACTCTCTCCCTCATTCTTTAACCCATCCCCACCACTTTAAATCCTATTATTTGCTCACCTTTCCTAATTTTCCAATGTTGATACGCTTTGGGAAGTTGTTCTCTGCGAATGCTTTTATGCTTTAAAGGAAGCACAGATGGGGTCTGACCTGTGTTGAGGTTTTACTGTGGATCTACATTAGGTAGAGGAGAAAAAGGGAGTGTTGCTTTTCCTCAGAGTGATGCTCGGGACCTGAGTTGGTCAGTCATGGAAAGTGGGAGAGGCTTAGTTACAGTATCATGCTTTGCTTTCAGTGCCAATAGTTTGTATCTCACTTGTAAATTCAAGCTTAAGTTCAAGAAAAATCTCTTACAGAAATCAAGGAGCCAAAAGAATCAGGAAGAGGACTTTCGCACTGCACAGGTCGCACAGGATGAGGTAAATCTTGCAGGATGGGGCATCACTCACAGGGTGGTGGGAGGTATTGTTTGTACAGGTTTGCTGCACAAGGTGGGTAGATATTGCCCAGGAGCAGGTCTGTACTGACGTTCCACACTCCCGGTCAGGGTGAGTATGGCTGGTGTTACTGAGCCTGAGTCTCATTGCCCGATGTAATCAGTGTGCTGTGGACAGGAGGGGTGAACTCTCAGACAGAACCTCCACCAGGTACTGTCCCTCAGTTGTGTTAGAGTCAACAGGCCCAACTGATCTATGCCAACCAAGATACTCACCTAAACTAGTCCCATTTGCCAGTGTTTAGCCCATATCCTTCTAAACCTTTCCCATCCATGTACCTGTCCAAGCATTGACTCTGGATCATGCAGTGGCCTGGACACATCACAGAGGCAGCTGGTGAGGTTCGATGTCCAGCAGGGTTCCTGGGTGGGGTGTGCCAGTAGGAGAGAGTGCGGTGTGCCCTGGTGGGTGGGGCATACCCAAGCAGGTGTGGACAGTGGTCAGCTTTGAATGGTCTCCCAAACACTGAATCTGGGATTAGCTGCAGCGATTCTCACTGTATGGACTGCAGCTGAGGAGCCGGTATCTTGCCCTGATGAAAAACACTATGATGCTGGAGGAACTCAGCAGGCCAGGCAGCGTCCGTGGAGAAAAGCAGGCGGTCATAGTTTCCAGTCAGGACCCTTCTTCTGGACTGAAGGTATGAAAAGGGCAAGGCCAATATTTAGGAGGGAAAAGTAAAGCAGTGATAGATGGACAAAAGAGGGGAGGTGGGGTGGGCACAAGGTGGTGATAGGTAGATGCAGGTAAGAGATAGTGATAGGCAGGTACGGGGGAGGTGGGGAGAGCAGATCCATGGGGGATGGATCAAGGGGAAGGAGAGAAAGGAAAAAAAGAGAGGCTAGGAAAGGGAAGAAGCATGGTGGGGTGGGTTGTGGGGGGGGGGGGGTGGGGATTACTTAAAGTGGGAGAATTCAACTTGGGCTGATGGTTCCCTCTCTCGTGGCTTCGCCCTTGACACAATGGCAGGTGCCAGCCTTTGCCCAGTGAGTAACACTGTCACAGATCCAGGTCTGGCTGCAGGGACGCGGGCCATTGCTGTAACTTCTACATATTTTGTTGTGAGAATTCCATTCTTAGTCATCACCTGGGACATTGTAAAGTGAGCTTTGCTCTGTATCCAACCCATGCTGTAATTGTCCCAGGAGTGTTTGATGGGATAATGTATCCAAACCCTGTACCTCCCCTGTGCAGGTTTCATAACACAGAGATCACTTTGGAGGATTTCTAGTCTTCCATTGGCTGCCTGTATTTGTAGTTTCTGGATTTATTGCAAAATCCTTTGCAGAAACATTAACTTCAAACAGTAACAAAAAACAGGCTGCTAGAGGAACTCAGCGGGTCAGGCAGCCTCTGTGGAGGCAGAGAGATGGCCTACGTTTTGGGTCGAGACTATAAACTGGTTGTGTGTGCCAGTGTTGGTGATGCACCGCAAAGATTTAAGGTTTTGGAATGAACACGCATCAGCAGGGGAAAAGTTGCCTAATTTAAGAATATCCTGGTTTATGTGTGATGCACGAGAAAATGTCACAGTCCCTGCTGGTTTAAGATTTTTAGTGGCAAATTAAACTTTCATTCCCTCATCCTGGCCACGGAAGATGGGCAATGATTACTGAGTCAGTTCCAGGAAGTGACTCAGCCCACTTCAATCCTCTGGGCTCCCCCAGAGGGTCTTGCAGCGAATGCTACACTGGCTAGAAATGAAGAGAAGTTGAGGCGCATCTGCTCCCACAGGTGGGCAGAAAGATCCCACGACACGATTTTAGCGGAGAGCTGGGGAGGTTTCCCTTGGTCCTGATCAACCTTCACTTGATCAGCAGTATGGAGGTAAACAAGCTGGACTTTGAGCGCGTTTGTCTGAGAGGTGGTGTTGCCAGCCAAACGGCTGGCAGGCTTCCTTCATCAGTGGTGAGATGTTTGTGCTCGATGTGGCAAAAGGCTGGAGGGGTTTTTCTTGTATGTTTGCCTGGGAATTAGTTTTTAAAAAAAAACACATCTATTCTTCGTAAGTAAATCATGCGTAACAAGCAACTTTCATATCTTTTAGAAATACCTATGCCCATTTTCTGTCAACTGCTGCCTATCGGACAGTTGGATCAGGCACTTCCTGACACAGTTTCCCCCTAACAGGTTCCCCACCATGTTACCTTTGTCGCCCTGCGCCCACACTACAACGTTCCGCGCCCGCCATGGTGCCGAGCTCTTCTGTTGCCTCCGTCTCCAGGCCTACCTCTTCAGCAAGGATTCCCCACTCCCACTGATGACCCCTTCTCCCACCTTGAGCCCTCCCTCGTCCTGGCCTTCTGCCCACTCTGGATCTCTTCACCTCCAACTGCCGACGGGACGTTAACCGTCTCAACTTCACCACTCCCGTTACCTATTCCAGCCTCACCCCCTCTGAACGCACTGCCTTCCACTCTCTCCATACTAATCCAAATCTTGCTATCAAACCTGCAGACGACGGGGTGCTGTTGTAGTCTGGCGGACTGACCCTCACATCGCCGAGGCCAGATGACAACTCTCGGACACCTCCTCTTGCTTATCCCTCAACCTGGACCCCACCAAGGAGCATCAGGCCATTGTCTCCTGCACCATCACCAACCTCATCACCTCTGGAGATCTCCCCTCTGCAGCCTCCAACCTCATAGTTCCCCTACCCCACACTGCCCGTTTCTACCTCCTACCTAAGGTCCATAAACCCAACTGCCTGGGTAGGCACATTGTTTCTGCCTGTTCCTGCCTTGTATCTTGATTCCATTTTGTCCCCCTTAGTCCAGTCCCTTCCCACCTATGTCCATGACACTTCACGTGCCCTCTGTCACTTCAACAACTTTCAGTTCCCCGGCTCTGACCGCCTCATTTTCACCATGGACGTCGAGTCTTTGTACACTTCTGTCCCCCATCAGGAAGGCCTTAAGGCTCTCTGTTTCTTTCTCGATAACAGACCCAACCAGTTCCCCTCCACCGCCACCCTGCTCTGTCTGGCAGAACTGGTGCTCACCCTTTTCTTTTGGCCCCCCCCCCCTCCCATGTTCTCCAAACTAAAGGTGTATCTGTGGGCACTCACATGGGCCCCAGCTCTGCCTGCCTTTTCATCGGCTGCGTGGAACAGTCCATGTTCCAAGCCTACACCGTTAACGCCCCCAACTCTTTCTCCGCTACATTGATGACTGCATTGGGGCTGCTTCCTGCACCCGTGCTGAGCTCGTCAATGTCATCAACTTTGCCTCCAACTTCCACCCTGCCCTCAGATTCACTTGGTCCACCTCCGACACCTTGCTCCCTTTTCTGGATCTCTCTGTCTCTGTCTCCAGAGACAGATTAACCACCGACTCCCACAGTTACGTTAACGACACCTCTTCCCACCCTGTCACTTTCAAGGACGCCATCCCCTTCTCCCAGTTCCTCTGCCTCCATGGCATCTGTTCCCATGATAAGGCTTTCCACTCCAGGACATCCGAGATGTCCTCCTTTTTCAGTGGTCGGGGTTTCCCTTCCACCATCAATGCCGCCCTCACCCGCATCTCCTCCATTTCCCGCACATCTGCCCTTGCCCCCTCCCCCCCCCCCAACATAACAGGGACAGGGTTCCCCTTGTCCTCACCTACCACCCCACAAGCCTCTGTATCCAACACATCATTCTCTGCAACTTCTGCCACCTCCAATAGATTCCACCACCAGGCACATCTTCCCCTCACACCCCCCCTGCTTTCTGCAGGGGTCGCTCTCTCCGCGACTCCCTTGTCCACTTGTCCCTCCCCACTGACGACCCTCCCAGCACTTATCCCTGCAACCACTTCAGGGCCCTAGACAGTCTTCAGGGTGAGGTACCGCTTCACCTGTGAATCCGAGGGTGTCGTTTATTGCATCCGGTGAGACCCGGCGCAGATTGGGTGACCGCTTCGTCGAGCACCTTCACTCCATCCGCCGCAACAGCCAGGATCTCCTGTTGGCCAGCCACTTCAATTCCACATCCCACACCCATACTGACCTGTCCATCCATGGCCTCGTCGACTGCCACGTTGAGGCCAGATGCAGGTTGGAGGAACACCACCTCATATTCAACCGGACGGCCACAACATCAATTTCTCTAACTTCCAGTAACCCTCCCCCTCTTTCCCCTCCCCCCTCCCTTTGTCTTCCCTCATTCCTGTGGCTCCATCACCCCTTCTCTTCCAAACCCCCCCCCCCCCCCACCATCTACTCCCCACCTCCTTCCCTTTTTTCCATGGTCTACTGTCCTCTCCTACCAGATTTCTCCTTCAGCCCTTTGCCTCTTCTACCTATCGCCTCTCTGCTTCTTGCATCTTCCCCCCTCCCCCACCCACCTCCCTTCCCCCTCTAAGCTGGACTCACCTATCACCTGCCAGCCTGTGCTCCTCCCCTTCCCCCGACCTTCCTATTCTGGCTTCTGCCCTTTTCCTTTCCAGTCCCGATGAAGGGTCTCGGCCCGAAACGTCGACTGTTTATTTCCCTCCATAGATGCTGCCTGACCCGCTGAGTTCCTCCAGTATTTCATGTGTGTTGCTCCAGATTCCCAGTATCTGCAGAATCTCGTGTCCCCACTATATCTGCTGCTCACGATGACATCAACACGCTCATTAACACCTTACCCACAGAAGTTAGATTGATCTTGAGTTTCCATTTTGTTTTACACACAATAAAAGAAGAAGCAAATAGCACATGAAGTTGCAAATAAGATGTGGTTTGAAGTGTCATCTCTGGATATAAAAATTCCCTCGAGTCATTTCACTCTCATGAAAATGTAATAGCTGTCAGCACTAACCACAGATTTAAACATCTGTGCACTGAACTGGTCACTTTGTGTGGTTTGAGGCCTCTTTACTCTAGGGTAGCATGGGAGGCCTCCCTCGAGACACAAGAACTCCTGGATCCCTCCTCCCCACAACCCTATTTTCCACCTTGTCCCACCCCACCAAATGATCCCCCTCGCTCCAACTTGCAAGCAGCTGTTCCTTTTGCATTGATTTCGATGCCAAAAACAGCCTTATCCAAGACCAAATTTGTTTCTCTCAGGAAATCGCTCGGTACATCCAGAGACAGGAACTGAAAGCCCACAAGCAGTCCAAGGGGCTCAGGAGAGCATGTTCTGGAGACAGCAACAATTCCTCAGAGAGGTGGGAGAGACGGGTAAGGAAGAGTGTGCCAAGTCCAGCGGGAGGAACATTGAAACTTGGAAAATTCGGAGCAGGGGTTTGAGCCTGCTTCGCCATTCAGTACAACCATGACTGATTCTCTGTCTCTGCCAGATTCCTGCTCTCTCCAGAAATCCCTAGGCTCCTTTTGTGTCAAGAAATCTATCTGCCTCTTAAATGTATTCATGAACCTGGCCTCCAGTACCTTCTGTGGAAGAGAATTCCACAAGTTCATCACCCTCTGAGTGGAGAAATTTCTCCTCATCTCAGTGAAACATCTCCCCTGACTTCCTGAGACCAAGTCCCCACTTCTATATCGCACAGCCAGGAGAAACATTCTACACCGCACAACCAGGAAAAACACCATACTATAACACAGCACGGGAACAGGCCCTTCGGCCCACCAAGTCCATGCCAGCCATCAACCACCATTTACAATAAACTTGTATGAATCCCATTCTTTTTACTCTCCCCACATTCTCATCAACTTCCCCTCAACCCCCCCCCCCACCCCTGAGATTCTGCCACTCACTTACCCCGCCGTCTTTGCGATGTGGAAGGAAACCAGAGCACCTGGAGAAAACCCATGTAGTCTCAGAGAGAACTCACAAACTCAACACAGACAGTACCCAAAGTCAGGATTGAACCTGGGTCTCTGGTGCTGCAAGGTGAAGGCACTGCTAGCTGTACCACTGGGCTGCACACCCTCCCTGCATCCAGTCTGTTGAGCCCTGTCAAAATTTTATACATTTTAACAAGATCTACTCTCATGCTTCTAAACTCCAGTAAGTACGGGTCTGGTCAATCCAATCTTTCCTCATCAGGCAACCCCACCATGCCGGAATCAGTACAGTGAAACTTCATTGAGCTCCTCCAATGGGAAGTATATAGAAAAGCTCAAACCTGCACACAGTACTCCAGCTGTGGTCTCACTGAGACCCTGTCTAATTATAATAAAACACCTTTACACCAGTACTCCAAACCTCTTGCAGTGAAGGCCAACATACTATTTGCATGTTTGCTTTCAGTGGCTGGTGTACAAGGACACACAGATTCCTTTGAGCATCAACATTTCCTGGTCTATTGTCACTAAATTAATGCTCTGCCTTTGTTTATTCCTACCAACATAGATAACTTATATTTGACCATGTTATACTGCATTTATTCTTCCATTCACTCAACTTATCAAAACACCCTGAACCCCTTTCTATATTCCTATCAAATCACAATTCCACCCAGTTTGTGTCATTATTAAATTTAGAAATATTTTTCAGTCTCTGATCTTTGTTGTCAATAGCTGGGGCTTAACACTGATCTCTGTGCTACCTGCTACACTGAGACATACCCATTTACTCCTGTTTCTTGTCTTCCAACCAATTTCCAATCCCTGCCACTATATTACCTCCAATCCCTTTTATACACTAATCTCTTATCTGGACTTTATTAGAGGCCTTCTGAAAATCCAAACACACCACATCCACTGGTTCTCCTTGATCTGTTCTATCAGTTACTTCCTCAAAAAAAAACTCCAGTAGGTTTACCAAACATCATCTCCCTTTCATAGATCCAAGTTAACTTTGTTTAATTCTCTTGGTATTTTCTAGGTGCTCTGTTATCACATGCTCTATGATAGATTGTAGCATTTCCCCCACTACTGGGTCTATACTTCCCTGTTTACTCTCCCATCCTCTTTAAATATTTGGATCATATTTGCCACTCTCCAATCTGCAGAAACCATTCCATAATTAATAGAACTTTGGAAGATTACAATGGCCCCCTCTTCCATGGCTCCGGGATGCAGACTATCAGGTCCTGGGATTTAATGGCTGTCAGTTCCATTAATTCCTGCAGCACTGTTGTATACTAGCTCTATTTTGCTATAATTCCTCCTTTTCATTAGAATCTTGGATCCCCCAGTCTGAGAAGTTATTAATGTCCTCTTCCTTGAAGACTGAACCAAAGTATTTGTTTAATTGCTTTGCCATATCTTTGTTCTCCATTTTCCCATTTCTGACTGTAATGGATGTATATTTGTTCTTTAATTGTTTTCATTTTGTATACTTGTAGAAGCTTTTACCATCCACTTTTATGTTCCTTGCAAATTTACCCTTCTCTATTTTTGCTCTCTTCACCAATCTCTTGGTTCATTTTTGCTGAATTCAAAACTGTTCCCAATCCTCAGAGTTGTAACTTGTTCTGACGATTTTCTACAACACCTCTGGATTTTGATAACCATGGTTGGGTTGCTCTATTTTGTGTCCTTCACACTGGAAAGGATTGTGGAACTGTTGGAGTTAAACTCACCAGTTACTGTGGTGTCCACACTGTACGTGTCCCTAATTTCCTGATTGCTGCTGTCTCTATGTTACCACTACTGTTTGAAGGCTGAAGTACAATTCTCGGCCGTGTTGCTTCTTGGCCCTACCCAGACTGATCCTACGTTTTGATTTTCCAAGGCAATGTTATTTCTCACTATTCTGATTTCCTCCTTTAGTGGCAACACCACCTTACCACCTTTTTCCTTTTTGACCATCTTTCCTAATTGTTCCTGGACAACAAGCTCCAGCTGTTGGCTTGAGATAGATGAGCTCAGCTTGGCCAAGGGCCCAGAGCTGGGATGAGTGGTCTGGACGCTTTGGTTCCTCTGTGAATGAACTCACCAAGTGGCAGGGATGGGGTTCACTCCAGATACTCTCCGTAACTCAATACTGAGTGGGGGGTGTTCAACCAGAGGCTTCCTTCATTTGTACGGCTCCTTTACCAAATGAAATGATTGGGGGATGAGGGTTGAACTCGCGCTGTGTGGGTGAATTGGTCTTGACTGGATCACCTTCTACCTTTAGAGTCAAACGGGCTTCTCTCGCCAAGAATGGCTGAATTCGGAAGAATTCCCATCTCCAAGTGGTGGGAAGAGCCCAGAGAGAGGGTCGTCACCCACAGAACAGCTGCAGCAGACCAGGTACATGTTCACAGGAAGGGAGGCAAGCAGCAGCTTCAGTCTCTGTCACACTGAGGGGGACTTCATGAATCCCCCCCACTTCATCCCGAAACTCTCCTCCTGAAGCCGCTGACTGCCTCTCTCCCTACGAGTATTCCAAGTTATCTACAATGGTGTAATCATTGTTGAAAGAAATAAATAGTTCCACCTACAGACTATATGAGAAACCTGCCAGTCTAAATATAGCTGGTGCTGGGGGCGGTTCGTACAGTCATAGTTTCCATAGTTACTGCTTTGAGGTATTCATCAGCGTCTCAAAGTACATTTTTTAATGCTTTTTAAAAATTTTGCTGCAGGTATCTGTTCCCAAGAAATATCGCAGAGGAGCTAGATCCGACCTTTAAAACCAAAAATGCCGAGTGTTCATCGGAGTCGGTCCGTCCTATTCCACCAGGTAACATCATACAGGGCAAGAGCTGTGTGTATCAATCATCCCTGCCCCTTAATCCAACTCTAACCTGTATCTCACTGCCAGCTCATCCATTATCCTCCATATTGATCCTGCCTGCTGGCTAAACGGTAACTTGTACACTTGTTCCTGCCGCAGGATTGCCTCGCTCCCGTGCTATGCCGCCAGATGGTTTCTACGACTACCTGGATGAGCCCTCCGAGCCCACGTTTGTTCCACCAACCAGACGGCAGGAAGAGAAGTTGGTGAGACAGAAATCAAAGGAGAAGAAGGAAGGATGTAAGCAACAGTGAGAGTGGTCTGTGCTGTGCAACAGGCTGATACATCTGAGAAGCCTCTGTCACACACTTGTGCACAAGTGCCACACACACACACACTTTTCTTCATATAAATTCCAGGTTTCCACTGCACACTTTGCTTGAAGCACTCGAACTATTTGCGTTAGTGCCTCTGGAGCCTGCAGCTGTAGGTTGTCCTGAGTCACACGTCTCACTGATTCCAGTGGATCTACACCTGCAGGCTCCAGTGCACCAACCTGGAGTGAGCAAAAGGCAGCTGGTGTAGGGCCTGCCTCTGATCCTGGTGCAAACAGCAGCCTGGCAGCAATCTGTTGCACTTTAGTGTCAGTGAAGGGAAGGGGTGATCCCCAGGTCCAAGAACCTGCCTCAAGTTTGAATGACACAACATGGAAATGGTCATTGATGAAACCAGCAGGTGTGGATTTGAGTGCCCCTTCCTCTCTTTTTCTATTTGAGGCTGAGGTAGAGAGACTGATCAAACAGGCTGCACCTCACTGGTCATGATAGGAGTGCCTGCCATAACTGTTCTTGTACGCAGTGCTTTTGGTTGAAAGTGAGAGCTGAGAGTGGCACCTTCGCACCTCTGGCCTGGAGCCTTCCTGGACAAGGTGAAGAATGACTCTCCCTTTTATAATTCTCCTCACTGCTCTTGTGTATGGGCAGGATTGACGGATGCCAGGAGCAGGGGCCAATGATCTCACTCCCGGCCCAGTTACACACACAGTGCCCAAACTCACCACTAGAGGCCGTACAAACTCAGATCTCGATCGCCAGCGTGTTCCTGCGGCTCCCCACACGAGTTGTGCCTCTGGCTCACTCCAACTTTGTACAGACCCTCACTGAGCCCTCTGCAGCATCTCCTTGTACATCGCAATCCAAAGAACCCGGCCCCGAGGGAAGGGCTGAACATTCCAGTAATTTAATCTTTGCCTATTTTGATGTATTTAATAATGCTGGAATTTCTTTGTTGATCATTACTTTGGACAATGAAAGGGAACTTTAATCTGTATCTGGCTCATGCTGTACTTGTCCCAGGAGTGTTTGATGGGACAATCTGAGGAGAGTTTTGCTTTGTATCCAGCCTCTGTGTCTAACCCTAGGAATGTTTCATAAAACAGAGATTGCTTTGCAGGATTTCGTGTCTCTCATTGGCTGCCTGTATTTGCAGCTGTTGGATTTATTTATTTAACTCCTTTCCGTAAACATTACCTTTAACCTCTAAACTGGCTGTGTGTGTGCCAGCATTTGGGGTAGCATCTCAAAGGTTTAAGTTTTGTATTATTAGTACTGCCCATAAAGAGTTTGTAGGACTGTGCGTGCACTAACAGGGGAAATGCTGTCTAATTTAAGAATGCCTTGGTACACGTGACGCATGAGGAAATGTCACATTCCATACTGACATTTTAAGAATCATGCTACATTAACTTTTCATGTCAGGTTGAAGTTGCATTTCCCAATACCATCCATGTGATTGTCTGGTCAGTGCAGAGAGAGTCAGCCCAGGGGGAAGTGACTCGGGCTCGTTCTGTTCTTGGGGCTCCCACCTTGGAGGCAAGAGGCTGTTCCATATCAGTGAAGAGGTGGGGTCTACAGCAGCCTCCCTTGAAGACTTCTCTGATGTTATTCCAGGTGCCGGTTGTCTTTGTCCCCAATAACTGGATTTCCTAAAACCACGACTTCCTCTTCTACCAAGACGCTCTGTCCTACACTTCACCCTTCATTACTGAACTATCACTGACCAGGGCCAGGTGTGTGTGGGATCTCGCACTGTAAACCCTGCCAATGGCTAGTTGATGGTAAAGCCAGTTACCAAACAAAAAGCAGTGACTGTTGTTACAGGAAGTGCATTGTCAGTGTACAGGGTAGATACTGAGAGCTACCTGCTCAGTGGACACAGGCGTTGATCCTGATTCTGTAAGTGGAGGTCGGTCTGTGTTCATGACCCCAGGCCTCTCTCCACCCACCTGACCCTTTCAGGTTTAAGAGGCTTTTTGCTTTTCTTTTACTGAACTGTGGAGCCCAGGGCTCCTTGATTATTGTCACTATGGAAACCATCTCCAGGGAGCCCTGTGCAGCCAAGGTAACCAGTCAAAGCTGGCAGGGAGGCTGGAACCTGTGATCACCATAGAAAACTCTCAGATATGAAAGGGGAGTTCTAGGGAAAGTTCCAAGGTTGACACAGCTGCTGCCTTGGGTTTCTTTTTTTAGAAATCCCAATGTTAATCCAAATTATCTCAAGTCAAAAAAGCGTGGAAAAGCCCCACTCTGAGGGCTGGCCATGTCATTCATCACTCTGTCAGAATTCTTCCCCAACTCCCCAAGGTTCAGAATCATGCTCCTCGAGTTTCTCTCCTGAAATATTTTAAAATCTCACCCCCCCCCCCACCCCGTGCCTGCTCACTGTGATTTGAAGGACTGTGCGTTTAATGAGGGACTCCATCTTCTCCTTTCCTGTCAGTCAGCCTCTCCTTGTCAAAGGGTGGTACCCAGTGACTCACGGTGCCCTTCCTCTAAGAGTTCTTGCTTCCTGAACCCTGAACTGAACAAACGAGCGGCTACAGGTGTGTCTCCCAGTGCCAGCACAACATGTTTCCTCACTCCTCCTCCCTCGAAGCCTCACACTGACTGACACGAGGTTTGCTAGAGTGAGGGTCAAAGTGACATCCTGGGATTGGGAACAAGTTACATGCCCAATGTACACTTAATATTGCTGATGTTCTCTTTTGTTTCTGCATCTAACCTCAAAGATGGGGCATTTATCAAGCACAAGGCTACCATCTTATGGTTTTCCAAGAATGAATGACGAACGTGTAGCTCCTGTTTTCCTAATGGGGAGCCCCGACCATGTGATCTTCACGTGAAGGATGACTCAGCACTGAAATGGCTCATTTACCAACCCATGACCTGTAGTCACATTCACTGACCTTCCAACCCATGACGTGTAGTCACATTCACTGACCTTCCAACCCATGACCTGTAGTCACATTCACTGACCTTCCAACCCACGACCTGTAGTCACATTCACTGACCTTCCAACCCATGACCTGTAGTCACATTCACTGACCTTCCAACCCACGACCTGTAGTCACATTCACTGACCTTCCAACCCACGACCTGTAGTCACATTCACTGACCTTCCAACCCACGACCTGTAGTCACATTCACTGACCTTCCAACCCATGACCTGTAGTCACATTCACTGACCTTCCAACCCACGACCTGTAGTCACATTCACTGACCTTCCAACCCACGACCTGTAGTCACATTCACTGACCTTCCAACCCATGACCTGTATTCACATTCACTGACCTTCCAACCCATGACCTGTAGTCACATTCACTGACCTTCCAACCCACGACCTGTAGTCACATTCACTGACCTTCCAACCCATGACCTGTAGTCACATTCACTGACCTTCCAACCCACGACCTGTAGTCACATTCACTGACCTTCCAACCCACGACCTGTAGTCACATTCACTGACCTTCCAACCCATGACCTGTATTCACATTCACTGACCTTCCAACCCATGACCTGTAGTCACATTCACTGACCTTCCAACCCATGACCTGTAGCTGCATTCACTGACCTTTCAGCCAGATTAACGGCTCTGCTCAATCCCAAAGGGTAGCTGGAGACACAAGAGACTGCAGATGCTGGAATCTGGAGCAACACACACTGCTGGAAGAACTCAACAGGTTGAACAGCATCTATGGGGTGGAAAAGAATTGTTGAAGTTTCGGGTCAAAACCCTGCATCAAGACTGGTGCAGGGTTTGGACCTGAAACGTCGACAATTCCTTACCTCCCACAGATGCTGCTCGACCCATTCTCCCAGCAGGTTGTTTGGTGCCCCAAGGGTCAGCTTTCATTCACGTGTTTCATCTGTGTAACTTTTAACATTTTCTTAAAATTTAAGTGCTTTCTTGGCTCTTTTTATTCTAATGTCCTATCTGGAGTTCTCTCCCACTAATTTGGTGCACGTCCTGCCCCAGAGCTGATACCCAGTCCCAGGTTGTTGACTGTACATTGGGAGCTGTGTCTGAACCATAGGCTGCCCCAGAGTAGCTCAGGAATGACGAGTGAAATTCTGCTTCATTTTCTCGAAAACTGCCAGTTCTCTCCAGAAAGAAGCTGTACCTTTCCAGTTTCTTTCAAGTGAGCCTCCTGCCTTTTCCTGGCAGGAAGTGAGGTGGAAAGGGTCTTGCCCTATTAAGATCCATTAAAATACTCCCTCTCAAAACTACACTAGCAGGTGGTCCTGTCTTCAGTCTGAGGATTCCGGGTCATTCTGAGGAAAGGTTGCATAATTTTCATTGGTTTTGGGTCAGATGGTAACTGATTTTCCCCTGTCCACACCAGCAGTTCTGTATTATTTTTCTATGTATTACTCTGTATATAATTAAAGAAAATGGAACCCTGCACACCCAGGCCTGGTCTCTAGGGTCTTTGATCTTTGGAACTTGTTTCATGGCCTGCCTTTGCATGGTTTGCAATATGTTTTTTATTCATTTTTATGGAATGTGGGTTTCATAGACACAGCCAGCATTTATTATTCTTTATTTCTTTATTTTGAGGATTGGGCTACAAAGCCAAAAACAGCAACATGGTTAAAGGTAGGTCCTCATTCTGCCCCATGGTGGTAAGTGGTTCTACAGAAATCACACCCGGCAATATTTGCAGAACAAATTGGAAATCCATGGTCACGATTATAGAAGTGTCTATTTTTATGGCCCCACGTCCCCTGTCTGGGAGTGAGGAACAAAGAAGTGACCATTAATAAAGGGTTGGTAGTGAAGCAATGAAACCTTTCTGACCTGATAGGGGTTTAAAAAGCCTGCTAAAAAGATGATGAGCAGATCAATTTTGATGTTCCAGAAGCCTCCACAGTTTAGAAGATCACCATAGACTGGAAGGTAACAATTTTAATCTTGTTATTCCAGAGAGGAAGGAAAGAAAGAAGCAGTGAGCTATAAGCCAGACAGTGATAGGAAAAATGCTTTCATATCACAAGGACTTGGTAATGCTGCAGCAAATCAGCCTCTGACTGGGCAAAGTCAACTCAGAATTATGAATGGAAATTTTATTTGACTAATCTATCAGTTTTTGAAGGTTAGATCTAGCAGTGTAGATAAGGGAAACCAAAGTTCATGATGAATTTTTTAAATGTTTTTGATAAAATGTCTATTTAGTTACGTCCTCAAAGAACTCTAATACAATTGTAAAATATGATTTGTTTCATAAAACCATATTGATTCTGCTGTCTGATTGTATTATGATTTTTAAAATGCTCTGCCATTACTTCCTTAATAATGGCTTCTAGCATTTTCCCGATGACAGATATTAAGCTAACACCGCTTCTGTTTCCTGCTTTCTGTTATCTGTTTTTCTTGAATAGGGGAATTACATTTACTGGGACCTTTCCAGAATACAGGGAATTTTGGAAGATCGCAAACAATGCATCCACTATCTCTGCAACCAATTCTTTTGATTCAGGGAAATCTCTATGACACAGAAGGCGGCTATTTGGCTCATATCCAGCTCTGACCCGTTGAGATTTCCAGCACTTTGTTTCAACTTGTGGTTCTAAGTAGCTACAAATTCTTTGTTTTCCTTTCTTCCACCTGTGCACCCCTTTTTAGTGTCTTCCCCGTTACTATCCACTTCCTCCACAATTTACTACATTGATGTTGTACATCAGCTACCTGGATCTCCGAGTGAGTGTGCACAGCATCCATTGTCGATCCTTTCTCCTCCTCTCCCCTTTCATCGATCTCTCTAGAAATGCAGCCTTTTCCTGCAACCTTTGACCATTTCCTGCAGCTTTTAATCCTTTTGCAGAAGCTTTTCTTTTCTAGCCCCCCCCCCCCCCCCCCCCCCCCAGTGTTCCTGCACTAACGGCTGTGTTCTTGGCCCAGAAGCTAACAAGCACACAGGTCTTAGCCATTTTCAATCTTTCTTAGCCATAGGAGTTTCCACCCATTCTTCATCCTTTTCCTTTGGGATACATATTCATTCATTTTTGAATGTTAACTTTCCACTCAAGTGCTGGTCTAACTTAACTCCTGTTTTCCCTAATTCAACTCCATCCTGGGCACCAGATCAGTCAATTGGTGCCTCTTACACTTATTCTGAGAAGCTGGTCTGTGTTGCTCCAGGCAGGTGGAACTAGCCAAGGCTACAGAGCAACACAACCAGAATCCACTTAAAAGTTTAAGACTGAGTAAATAATGCAAGTAAAATAATATAAATACAAGTACTGCAAATAATGCAACACATTACAAGAAATATACGATAGTTATGATAGTGGTGAAGTATTTTTTGATATAAAGTACTACAAAAGGCTGTGTACCATTGTGACCTCTGTACTCAAATGACTACACAGTTTCCACTGAACTGTAACTTGAACTTGCATGATCTCTTCTTGAACATTGAGTGCAATTCACTCCAGTGATCACTCGAAGGATCTTGTTCCCATCTGTACAGATGATCATTTGCCTCTGCCATTCCCTTTTGAAGTGCCTTTTAACTTTAAGTATTACTTGCTTATGCTTCTCTTTAACTCTGAATTATTTCCAGTGTAACTTGTCCTGGTGGTCACTTGGAGAAGGAATCTGTTCCCTTGTGTAATCCTGTCTGCACCTTCCTTGTAAGTTGATAATACAAAACTCACTCAGGGCAACTTATTTGACATTTCCTCTTCCCTTCCACAATTTTGGTTTTGCCATCTTTATCGTGTCTGTCTATTCTGTGTGTCAGAGAATTAATCCATTGTCCTCTGAAGGGAAGATGATGTTTTGACCAAACAAGGTTTAGATGGGAAAAGTTCTGGGTTTCTCAGCATCTAGAAAAGATGAATGAAGAGCAGTAACATTTCCAAAGGTTACAGAGGTGAATGCAGACTTAGTGGAATGAAAGTTGCTGCTCCTCAGTGGATTTGTAAATCCACTAGGCAGCCAGACCACTGGTATTAAGAGAAAGAAACAGACAGCTCATTTCCTTCAGCTCATTTTAGAAGTTCATTGAAAAAGTCGTTTGGCTCCTTGTGGCACACTGGGATATGAAGTTTGGTTGAATTTTAGTCGGTGTTGGTTTATCATGAGTTAGATGCATTCTTGCTGCAGGTTTGGTGATACAGCAAAGCAAACCAAAAAAGGATGCTAGTTTATTAAAATAAACTGGCAAAAAGTACAAAAAAAACATTGTAGGAGCTTCTCCAAGTATCAAAAAGGCTAAAGACTGAGGCTGGGGCATTGATAATGGAGGCGAAAAAGGCAACGGAGGAAACAATAAACAGATTTTTGTATCTGAGATAGCAGGTAATGTGAAAAATCTTCTCAATAATATCAAATCAGGGTGCAATAGATAGGAACTTAAGTGGTGCCATAGAGGCAGGTAACATTGCATGGGTTTGGGATGAAATCAGGGGAACGAAGTCAGGTGGGAGTGGTCTCTAGGACCCCAAAATGTGACCTCCAGGACAGAGCATTTATGGGGAAATATCTAGGGCATTCTTGAAGGGGACAGCCTGGTCATGGGCGATTTTAATCTACATATTGATTGAATGAGCCAAACTGGCAAGGGTATTTGAGAAGAAGAATTTGTGGAGTGAGTCAGGGGTTGCTTCTCAGCACGGTATGTTAAGACACTACTTGGAAAAAGGCTATTTTAGATTTGGTCATGAGCAATGAGGAAGGATTAAAAAGATCTTATGATTAAAGATCACCTACGTGCTGGTGACCACAATGTGATAAAATTTCAGGTACAGTTTGAGGGTGAACACCACAAGACCAAAACCACTGTCTTGAACTTGAGTAAGGGCAATTATAGTGGTATGAAGGTGGAGTTGTCTCAGGTGGATGGGAAAATAGCTAAGAGACAGGTCAGTGGACAAATCGTGACAGGTATTCAAGCAGCTGGATCATAACACTCAGCAGGAATTTATCCCAATTAGAGGGATTCCATGAGAAAGAGGCACAATCTGTGGTTAACAAAGGAGGCCAAGGATAACGTTAAATTGAAAAGTAGGGCATACAAAGTGGCAAGGGCTGGTGGTAGCCAGAGGGCTGGGAGGTTTTTTGGGATCCAGCAGCAAAAGACTAAGAAGCTCATAAGAAATTGATTTTGAGAAATAACTTGTGTGTAATATCAAAACAAACAGAGTTTCTATGGATATGTAAAGAGGAAGGAGGCAGCTAAGGTAAGTGTGACACCTCTAGAGAACGAGGCTGGTGAATCGATAACAGGAAACAGAGAAATGGCAGATGATAAGTCATTTTTCTGCATCAGTCTTCCCCATGGAGAACACTGCAAAAATCCCTAAGATAACAGATGGACTAATTCCAAATAGCAGGGAGGAATTTGTAAAAATTCCAATCACAAGGGATAAAGTATTAGAGAAACTCATGGGGATAAAAGTGAACAAATCACTGAGACCCAATGGCCTAAACCCCAGGGGTTTGAAGGAAGTGGTTGCAGAGATGGTGGGCCCATTGGTTGAAAATTTTCAAAACTCACTAAATTCCAGGAGGGTATCAGAAGATTGGAAAACAGCCCTTGTGACTCCTTTATTCAAAAGGGAGAAAAACAGAAGGCAGGGAACAATATGCCATTTAGTTTAACATCTAACATTGACAAGGTGGTAAAGTCAATAATCAAAGAGAAAATAACTAATCATTTAGGAAAACTGAATATAATCAAACCAAGTCAACACGGTTTTAGGAAAGGCTTCGACAAACTTTCAACAAATCATTTTTGACAAATTTGATTGAATTCCTTGAAGATGTGACAAGGAGAGTTGATTGGGAGAGGGAGGGATCCTGTAGATGTAGTGTATTTAGATTTCCAAAAGTTATTTGATAAGATGCATAAATTAAGAGCCCTAGATATTGGAGGAAGTGTGTTAGCATGGACTGAAAACTAACAGTTGGAATAAATGGTTACTTTTCAGGCTGAACGGATGTAACTAGTGGACTATCCCAGGATTGGTTCTTGGCCCTCAATTGCTTACTATTTACATTAATGACCTGGCGAAGGGAATGAACTGCAAGGTTTCCAAGTGTGCCAATGTTATTGTGATGAGGACATCGTAATTCTGCAATGGGTCATAGATAGAAAACCTAGCAAATGCAGTATAGTGTGGGGAAGTAAGAGAACTTTGGTAAGAGAAAAAAGGCAGATCATTATCTAAGTGGAGAGAAACTGCAACTGATGAAGTTCAGAGGGGTCTAGATATTCTAGTGCATGAATCGCAGAAAGTTAGCAGGCAGATCCAACCAGTAGTTAAGAAGACAAACAGCATGTTGGCCTTTATTGTGAAAGCATTGGAGTTCAAAAACCTGGAGTTTTTGTTACTTTTGTACAGGGTGTTGAGGCCACACCTGGAATACTGTGCACAGTTTTGTTCCCCTTACCTCACAAGGGATAATAGCAGCATTGGAGACGGTCCAAAGGAGATTCACCAGGCTAATTCCTGGAGTGACGGGTTTGTCCTATTGAGAGACACTGGACAGTTTGCTTCTCTATTCCTTGGAGTTTGTAAGAATGAGGGGTGACATTATTCAAACATACAAGATCTTAAGGGAGCTTGACAGGGTAGATGTTGCCATGTTTCCACTAGTGGGAGAGTCATGAACAAGGGGATATAGCTACAAAATAATGGACCACTCATTTAAAACTGAGGAGCATAGAAAGTTCTTCTCTCAGATGGTAATGAGCCGCTGAAGTTTTATGCCCCTGAGGGGATGGAGGTCAGATGACTGAATGTATTTAAGATGGAGATGGATAAATATTTGAAATATCAAGGAACTGAGAGTTATGGGCAATTGGCACGAAAGAGGAGTTGAGGCCAGAATGGATCATCCATGATCATGTTGAATGGTGGGGCAGGTTTGAGGGACGCGGTGACCTTGTATTCTTGTTCTAAAACAATCAATATCACCAGAGAAAGGGTTTGAGGCAAACGGATGGCCAGCAGACGTCGACCTGATCGTCTCTCTACTGGGTTCTGAAAAGCTTTTTATTCACTTTTAAAAAAACTTAAATCATCCCACAGGACTATGATCCTTGTGTTGGAAGATAGGATTGGGCTGACCAATTGAGTATTGCTCATGTTTTCTGTCCTTATTTCAGATTTCCAGCATCTGCAAATTTTTTGCTCTCCAATTACTTCAAAGCGCTGGTAGCTGAGGTGGGTCAGTGTGACTATAAAGAAGGACCAATAAGAGGCAGCTCTGCTGGACTAACCAAAGTCTTAAGTGTGCCTGGTTCAAGCAGACCTGGGATGACACCAAATAACAGATTAGGGTAGATTGCAGGTATGGAAGAGGTGGTCCATATAAAATCATTGGTGGGGAAGGAGAAACACCCAGAAGTATTTGATAACAGATAGGTGGCCCGTTTTCAAAGCAGAGAGTTAGAATGGTACCAATTGGCTGGAGATGATCTCTATCAACGGTTAAGAGCCGTTCTTGTTGGTACAAAGCTTATTACTAATGCAGCCTTGTCAGGATTTGATCTGGAGATCTAGGCCTGCCAGAGGTCAGTGTTACAGAACTTGATTATACTGTTGGAGGAGGAGCAGGATAGAACCAGGACCGAGGGAGGAAAGCAATCCCAGGCAACTCCAGACTCAGCTGTTGCACTGGGCCTGGGAAGTCAGTGGTGAAATGAAGGAGGCAAGGCACAGGGAAGATTGGGGGTGGGGGGCGGGGGAAACAGGTGTAGGTAATCAATCTAGAGTTAAATGCAAAACTGGAAATAAATGCAATTCCGACAAGGGGATAGATGGGGAAGTCTAGTCTGGGACTCTCTGCATCTTCAGGTCAATGATAGGGCCATAAACAGCCAGCTATAATAACTGTGTCCACCCTATGACAGCCAAGGAAGACTGATCTTGGACCTGATTGTAAAAGGAGAGCGGCGAGAATATCTGGTAGATGCAGTGCTTACAAACATCGATCCAAACATGGGATCTACAGGGGTCCAATTGTCCAGTGGCTGACCCTATATTTTGGTTGGATTTGCAGGAAATACACTGACTGGCACAGTAGCAAAACCCCTTTGTATGCAAAGTCTGGCTAATTGAAACGGGGGTATTCTTATTAATGAATTGGTTCCAGGATGAGAGTGTATTAGAATCAGATTGTTTGGAAGCAAATGACCTTGTGATAGATTTATTCAATCATTGCTAATGGAAGGGTGGTGAATGTCAGTGCTTTCTACAGGATTGGTGGGGAAAGGTGTACTCCCTGGAGAAGAGCACATAACTGGGAGGCTGGAGTGAAGGAAAGCCTGGAGTGGAGGAAAGCCATTATTGAATAGGAGAGGGTGGCCTCATCTGTGGGAGAGTACCAGGAGAGAGGTGGTGGCACAGGGAAAGCCTTTGAAAACCCCAAGAAGATAACATAAAGAGGGAGATTTAGAGGTAGCAGTAAAATCCCTCAAGATGCAAGGGAGTTTACAATGACTGGCTGTGCTTTTAAGAAACTGGATGGATCATGGAGAATGAGGATTGCCTACAGAGCTTTAACTATGAACATCCCAGCATGTACCCAGTGATTACAGCTGTGGTGGATCTACTCACAGTATAATGAGTGCAGCAGCAGTGTTACACAGCGTGGATATTTCTAATGTGTTCTGATCCATTCTGATGAGAAACAAAGATCAGTACAAATTTACCTTTTACACTTTCGGGGCAGCTGGAGGTGCCAGCCACACAGGTCCCCTTGCAGTCCATCCATATCCATCAGTGAATGGCTAAATGTTTTGAAGGTTTTTCTACCAGGAGCAGATCTGCTGCTATTTACAGACACTGCTGAAGAACATATGGTGTTGCTGGTGTAGTTGTTACAGCTCCTAAAACAACGTGGGCTAAAGATGAGACCTAAAAAGGCTCAGATAGGGTGAAAGGACACACAGGTTTGGGGAAACACACAGAAGCAAAGAGAGACGGACATAGACATAGTAAAAAGGAACACAGTGCAGGAGCTACCAATGCCGGAGGGTGTTTCAGCCTTCATGTTGTTTGTGGGACAAGGGATAATTCTGTGAGTTTATTGATGTTTAGCTGGACCTGCTATAGTGTGTTAACATGAAGACAGCTGAATGGGAGTGGACCATAGGATAATAGAATAGAAAGGTTAACAAAAAGTCTCAGAAAGCTCCAAACTTGGGAACAAAAGCCTCTAAGCAGAACTAACAGTGCAGTACTGTTAGAATTAGTCCAGCGCAAACTTGGACTGATGGGATGTACCTCTCATTGTCAATGTGTGCAGGACATCTATTACTTACCTCTCAAGCAGTTAACTACTTTGTTATGTTTACAATAACCTTGGGATCCACTACAGGTGGAGTCACTGAATCACTGACCCTAGCAGTAAACATGGGGTATGTAGGGAACCCACATCAGCGTACAGTCGAAGGAGGTCATAGAGAGACGCAGCACGGAAACAGGCCCTTCGATCCACTGAATCTACACCATCAGGCACCCATTTTCACGCTAATCCTACATTAATCCCATTTTTTAAATTCTCCCCACATTCGTATTAACTACCCCCAGATTCTACCATTCACCTACACACTTGGGGTAATTTGTAGTGGCCAATTAACCTACCAACCTGCACATATTTGGGATGTGGTAGGAAATCGGAGAAATCTACATGATCAGAACCTCGCCCAACATCCAATGAGGGGAACAGATTGAGCCCTTTCCATACAAGGGCAGCTACTACCCTGACCACAGCTAAAGTCTCAATGTGAGTGGTATTCTCTCCTTGGAGAGTCAAGTCAGGTTTCCCTGACTAGTAATGCAAGTGACCTTGAAACTGCTGGGTATTGAAAGGAAGTGCATATAACAGTTAATCTACAGACATCAGGAATTGTCAAATGTATGGATAGAGGTAAAAGAAATTCAGGAACAGACTGGGTGAACAGGAGAAAATTGGGATGAAGTGTTACCGTCAGTGTCAATGAATATCAGGGGATGTACCTCCCACATAATGGGATACACACTCCATGAGTTAATGACAGGGAGACACAGGAGAAAGTTAGTACACATGTTAGTATTTACTCTGACCAAAGGCAGGAGAATGAGGTAACTTGGGACAGAGATGTAAAGATGATTGGAGGAGCTTTATCAACAAGCTGCAGGGAATATTGGTCAAACACATCAAACCATAAGGATGAGGCATAGAGGATTAGGGTAGGAATATCTGTGACGCTATAGGCACTATATGATATCAGTTCCTGCTGCACAATTACCCAAGAAGATAGAAGGGTTTTACATTAATCAAATGATACAATATAAACCTCAAAAGTAACAATGGAGAGCAAAGGACACAGTAGAGGGTACAGTGAAATGGTGGATCTCAGAGGATGATGAGTTAGCTATATGGTAACTGACAGTATCAGCTTCTCAGGGAATGAGTGGGAGATGGGACTTGAGGACCCAAACTTGTAAATACGTATGTAGTTCATTTAATGAACCAGATCTGTGTGGCCCAGATCATTAAAACAGAGTCATGCAGAGTGAAACTTTGTTTTATTTCTACAAGGAAGAACAGAGAGAGTGGTGCCACTTCTGGGGATCGGGTGGAGTGAGATCGTGATCAATGAAGCTGATTGGTGCTCATCAACCATTACTTCCTCAGGGAGTTCTGACAAAGGGGCTCCAACCTGAAACGTTAGCTTTGTTTCCCTTCCCACAGATGCAGCCTGACCTGCTGAGTGCTTCCAACATTTTCTGGCTTTGTTTTAGATTTCCAGCATCTGCAGTTTTTTGGTTTTCACCTTCTCAGGGAGAGCAGCTGAAGTTGGAACATAAAGGATGTACTCACATGTCTTTTTAATACTGATGTCAGTTCTAATTAGGGAAAAGTAGGAGGCAAAGGCAGAAAATCAAAAAAAAAATTGCAGATGCTGGAAATCTAAAATAAAAACAGAAAATGCTGGAAACACTCAGCAGGTCAAGAATGAGAAGCAAGTGACGGACCCTTTACCAGAACTGCGCAGTTCTGGCTTCAATCATGACAAGGGATCTTTGACCTGAAGTGTTAACTCTCTTTCTCTTTCCACAGATATTTCCTGACCTGCTGAGTGTTTCCAGCATTTTCTGCTTTTATTTCAGGATGTAAGAGCAATTTAATTTTGGTTTACATTAATAAGAAAAGAGAAGGAAGAGCAATTTGTGTGAATTGAATCAGCTGCCCACGCCACCAAAATCTCAAGGTGCCACAGATGTAGTACTGCTCACACCTGCACCCAGAAAAATCCCCCGAGGGAAAGCTGAAGGTAGAGTCTGCAGCATTTGCGAAGCTGTTGAAACCAACTATTCTGTTACAAGTGGCATAGGGCCCCAGTGACCAAACTATAAAGTGACATAAAGGCTGTATAATACATTTAGGGACAGGTTGCAGGGACTAGTGTAAGTATGGATGAAATAAATGATCAAACCATAACTAGCATCAGTTAGTAGCGAATACCCAGAGCACACTAATAAAATTCCTTAAAGTATCCAAAACAGATACCATGACCTAAAAATGGCCCAGCAACTAATCAGATATTATGTCAAGATTATGCATTCCCTGACAATTCCAGTTACTTCAGATTAAATCTTTTAGAATTGACGCAAGGTTCAAGGACAGAAAGGTATGATGTCAGTTAGGGGGGGTACAGGGATCTAGGAGGGGATATTACAGGAGCTTCAGTCCCTGCATTTGACCAATAGATTTAAGGCTCTTATGATGTTGGGGTCAAGTGTTGGGGCTGGAGAGAGGATGAGCAAACTAACGATGACACCGTTACAGGAGGCCATTCAAGCGGAGGCTGAGGGGATGGTGAAAGGGAAGGTGGTTGTAGCAGGGAACAGTGTAGTTCGGGGGAAGGTACTGACAAGTGCAACTGGGAGCATGAGACCTGAAGGCTCTGTTGCCTGTGTGTTGCCAGAGTTAGGGACAACTCTGGACTGGAGAGGAACTTAAAGGGGGAGGATCCAGCTATTGTGGTCTGCACAGGTACCACCAACACAGGTGAGACAAAAAAGTGGTCCTGCTGTGGATTATTACCTGAGCCACTAGTAAATTAACACAGGCTTTAGTAAATCAGGGAGATGAATGCGGGGCCCAAAGATTGTTGTGGGTGAAGAGGATTTCAAGTGGTGGGACACTGGCATCCATAACAGGAAAGAGGGAGCTATTCCGTTCAGACAGACTACATGTCCTCCCCAGTTTATGAATGCTTGACATTTAGGAGACTGATGGGACGGATTTGCCGGCTGCCGCCGAAGTGCAGGCATCTTCTGCTGAGTGGGAATTCAGTTCACGGCTGCACTTCCGATTTGTGAAATATCTGGGTTATAAACAGTTCACAGGAACAGAACCCTGCTGTAACCCGGGGAGGGCCTGTACATCCAATCCACACTGAGACCAGAGTTCTAGCAAATTGAACAGCTGGGAAGGTAGGTAGGACTTTAAACTCAATAGGTGGGGGAGGATCCCAATTAAGAGAAATCAGAATGCTAAAGAGAAAAGATAAGGACTCCCAGATCCCCTCTAAACCTCTCACCCTTTACCTTAAATCAGTGTCCTCTAGTTTTATTCACCTCTGCTATGGGGAAAAGTTTCCTGCATCATCTGTACTCATAACTTTATGTCCCTCAAGCATGTCCCTTCTTAACCTCCATGGAAAATAGACGTCCCCTCCAGTCTCTCCATGTCACTGAAATGCTCCATCCCAGACAACATCCCAGTGAGTCTCCCCTGCACCCTCTCCAGCACAATCACATCTTTCCTGCTGTGTGGTGACCAGAACTGCCACAGTACTCCAGCTGAGGTCTGACCGATGTTTTATAATGTTGGAGCATAACCTTCCTGCTCTTCTGAAGGTGGATGTAAAAGTTTATAGAAATATGTAAAAGGATAAAGATTAGTGAAGGCAAATGTAGATTAGTTACAGTCAGAGATTTATCATGGGAAATAACAGAGCAGTTAAACAAATACTTTGTTGTAGAAGAGGACACTAACAAATTCTTAGAATTGTTAGGAACCAAAAGGCTAATGAGAATGAAAGAATGAAAGCATTTAGTATATCATAAGCTATTATAGTTATATTTATTGTATTTATTCAGAGAGGGGGCAGAGTATACACTTACCATTGACACCTTTCCCCTGCTATTCCTTATTTCCACCCACACTGATTCTACACCCTGCTTCTCTGAGCCAAGGACATTTAATACCACTGCACCCATCTCATTGTTTATTAATCAGAGCCTTATAAGAATTTCCAACACTGTTTTTGTTTCAGATTTTCAGTATGCGCAGTTGTTTTTTTTTTGCTTTTCAGTTCCTAGTCTCTCTGGAGTTGTTTGCACCAAACAGGAAAGTCCTTAATTCTCCAGAAATGGAAAGAGTTGGAGCTGAGTCAGTGGCCTGTTGCTGATCATTGTTGAGTACCCCAACTATTATTATCCCAAGTGTTCTGAGGTGTCAAAGCCCAAATGATGTTGACTCAACGAACAGAGTTCAGCAGCATCGTGGTTAATGTGCCAAACTAGCACCAGAGTTCTGGACTTTTAATCTAAACTCATGAGTTTGAATCACACAAGGAAGCTTGGGGAATACAAACTCAAGTTAATTAAATAAACCTGGAACTTAAACAAAAGTTTAGTTTTAGTATGAGTATCCATTATTTCAATAAATACAGGATTGTCATAAAAACTCATCCAGTTCACTGATGTCCGTCAGTGAGGTTCTGCCAGTCTATTCTGGCCAAATTGGCTCCAGATCAACTATTGTGATTAACTTTCAACTATCTTCTCAGTACAGAAGCAATCATAACTGGACAATAAATCCTGGCATTGCCAGTGACATCTACATCCCATGAATAAATAAAACATGCAGTCAACCGCCCGACCCATTTCAAACCCAACCTGAAAACATGAGCCCAACACTGCAGGAGCAGAATTAACAGAAATTTGTTTATTTCCAACAATGACTTACAAAAAAATTAAAAGTGAATACATTATCCTACATCACACTATTGAAAATAACTTACATGCAGGAAATATTTCCCTACAGTGCCCAGTAAACAGCATGATTGGTGTTACTGAGCATCTGCCTGGGCTAAGCCTGACGCTGATCTCCCAGACCTGGAATATGACAGGGACTCTATGGATACTGTGGGGTGGTTCCCTGAGCAAACTGTCCAAACCATCTGGCAGAATGCCTCATCACCAGAACCCACCAACAAGCACCAAGACCTCACTTGGCTGGTGGGGAAAGGGGCCCTCCTGGCCACATCTTTCCTGTTTGGTCAAAATATCATTCCCAACACACGTTGTCCTCAGTTATCCACCTCTTTGCAGACTGTGGATTTGCTAGGAGCGCGTGGAGAACCTTGTCACGGTTCATCCTGAGTGGCTGTGTAAGAGAGGACTCTTTGATCTATGGGCTGTTCCCACACACAGAGACGCCATCAAGTACTGCTGGAAGATCATCAACCTGGTGAAAGACGTTCCTTAGTCTGCCCAAAACTTGTTGGTCTTCCAGCACAGCGAGATGTCCAGAAAGGAATGCTGCTGACTGGCACAGCCCAGGCTGCAGGAGTACGTGCTGAGGGATGCACTGAAGCTCGGTGCAGCCAATGCAAGGGCCTGCTGGGGAAGGACCACAGTCCAGGCTCCTTCCGCTACTGGACATGGAGGAGCTAAGCCCAGTGGGGATGCCCTTCAAACAATGAAAGGGATGGATTGCCCCAGGGGGCCTCATGAGTGGCAATGATGCTAAAGTTAAAGAAATATGTTAACACTAATGAGTGTATTGACCAAATGAAACTAAGAATGTATTGAGTTTTGCACTGTTTTTCTTTTTGTATATATTATTTTATTAACAATAAAGTTTATTTTTGAAATAAAAGAAGTTGACATCATGATCAAAGTTACCCTTTCCCCATTCCACAGTAAACCCCACCCACTAAATCCTCTCTAATCCCTTCCTTCTCCTAAACACTCCCCTTTTCCATATTGGCTGAATCTTTGCTTTCAGCCAAAGACCCCGCTCTCTCTCTCTTCCTCCTCCAAAAAACAAGCCACAACACAACGGACAGTTTATATGATACAAGACATGACGTTAGAGCTGCTCCTCAGACAGCAAGAGCCTCACCTTTGCTGCAACATGTTGCTTCCAATGGGCTGCTGCACCACCAGTCACTCACCACCTCATTCGACCCCAGTCGTGTACCTACTCCCTCATCCTTATCCGTTCCTTCTCCCCATCCCTTACTTCAGCCACCCTGCCTCACCAATGACTTAGTTATCCCCACTTCTCCTACTCTTTTCCCACAGCTCTACAAAATTCTCTTTCGAAAATACTGATGTAATTCCCTTATTGGAAGTTACCGCTGAATCTGTCTCCACCACTTTCTCAAGCAGTTTACTGTCGATCAGAAGAGGGTGAGTAAACAGTTCTCACCTTTCCCTGGTTCTTTTGCAAATTCTCTTGAATGTGGGACCTTCTTAGCTCACTACCAGACTTGGTCATGAAGAAAGAGAGAATTTTAAGGGCATGCCTTCCATAAGAATCATTTTAAACACCATAATCTCAGGAATGAACAGAAATTGAGGGCCAAAGCTGGGGGGGGGGGCGGGTGGTGGGGGGGAAGGTTATCCATGACTCTGAATGTGATTATTTTCAATCCCACAGAGTTATTGTCCATAACATTTCGAATTCACATAAACACAATGCAAAGGATTTTGAACAATTCTTTCTGGGAGGTTGCATGTTGGGAGTAAAAAGCAGACTGAAGTTTGTTGATCTTGTGTTTCTTCCACTATTGCATAATGCTGCCCCAATCATTTCAAAGACCAGTCCTTGGCCCTGCTGTGCAGGAAGTCTGGGATCACTCTGGAGGTTTCGGGGTGGTCTCTTGCCGCAGCTGCCAGTCTCCCGTCTCCTCTTCTGGAGAGTGACAGCTGCACCGGTCGTCTGTTGTCACCGTCAAGGCAAATGGAAGTTCCTCTAAGACATCTAAGTGGAGAAGAATTGTGAAAAGTAATTCCACTTTACTGCCTATAATTGTTCCTCATCAAAAAATGGCTCTTCCTAAAATTGCTCTCTGCTAAATTCCAGCCCCACTTTTGGTCCAATTTACAACCCCAATGTCTCCAGCAATGTTGGCATGAAGCTCTAGAATTCCCTCCCTAGAGTGGTCCTTTCCCTTGGTACCCCTTAAACCCCACCTTTTTAAACATTAAGAATTTGTGAAACAGCTAGGAACAGTGTCAAGGGTAAATTGCTATTATGGAGCCGTAGAGGACAGATACAGGTCAGTTACACCAGCTGGTCCCTGTTCCACACAGGCCTCCACTCAGCATACTTCACCATGCCCCGTCCTCACACCCGCTGGTCTCCATCTCCCACATGCATTCACCTCTCCCGCCCCATTAAGGTAACTGCTACACAGGTATGGTGGTGTGCAGAGGTGTGCAGAGGTGGTGGTGTGCAGAGGTGTGCAGAGGTGGTGGTGTGCAGAGGTGTGCAGAGGTGGTGGTATGCAGAGGTGGTGTGCCACAATCTTGTCTTTTAAGAGTTAAAATCATGAAAACAAAGATATTGGGCTTGGAAGACAAAGAAATGCTCCATTTCTCAAACACAGATTGCAAGATGTGTCTGAGGCAGTGGGTGTGGAGGTTGGTTGTGCCAATGAAGGACACAGACAGAGGGGAAGTAGGGAGACATGTTCGGAAAAGATCAGATATGTTGCACCTCCCTATCTTTCCTTGCTCATATTAAGCAGGTGTTTGTCTTGGGTGGGTTAAGAGGTGTGAGATGCAGAACATACACTTACCATTGCTTTTCATATCCATTGGGATGGGTTTCTGCTTTCTCTTGGACTGGATCACAACGTACAGAGTGAACGGAATGAAGACACACGGCAGCAATACTATGGCGATAACTGCAACTATCCCATCATTTTTGTTGTCTGGAGAGGGAACAGAGAGCAGCCCACTAGTGATGCAGCAAGTAAGTCTCCTGTTTTCTGTACTAAGTATGGAGCAGTCAAAATAATTTTCTGTAGCAAGTTGTAAACTGCCTTAAAATACAAGTGGATAAGGACACTTGATTGATTGGTTAACTTTGTCAATCAGACCTGGTCACTGCACCAGTCTGATGATTATGCTTCCCACCCCAGGGGAAACATGATCCCATTCTGCAGTTTGACAGGGTAGATTCAGAGATGATGTCTTCTCCACACAGGGTGTCTATGTCTCAAAGTAAGGGATCAGCCATTCTAGATTTAGATGACAAAAAATGTCTTCACACAGAGCCTAGTAAATTGTTGGGATTCTCTACCTATGAGGACTGTGGAAACTTGGTCACTGAGTATATTCCACACAGAGAGTGGTAGGTTTTGGTTTACTTTCGAATCAAGGGATAGGGGGTCATGGCAGGAGACAAAAGGTCGGAGATGATCTTACCAATTATCCAAACAGGCACAAGGAACCAAATACCCTACCCCTGCTTTGATTTCTTATGTTCAAGTCACTGATACACACTGCAGCACCTCACTGGTCACAGCCTCCTAACACAAAAATTACCCATTTATCCTGCTCTCTGCTTTCTGTCCATTAACTAATCCGTGGTCTCTGACAGTATCTTCTCCCCAATCCCATGTGCTCCAATTCTGTTGAAGATCCTCTTGTTTGGTATCCTGGTGAAAGCTTTCTGAAAGTCCAAGTACTTTCCCCTTTACAGTATGCACTCTGCTACTTACAACTTCAAAAAAAAACCAAAAGATTTGACAAATGGGGTTTCCCTTTGATAATTCCATATTGATTCTGCCCAATTCCATTATTATTCAACTGGTTTTACCTTAAATATAACCTCTACCATTTTCCCAGCCAATGGTTTGTATTTTCCCACTTATTCTCTCACTCATTTCTTAAATAGTGAGGTTATAACTGCTGCCTTCTGTAGGAACTGTTCCATGGAACTTCAGGGGATGACAATTTGTGGATCCACTATCTCCATAGCCACTACCTTTCAACATTTTGGGAAACAAGTCACGAGGCCCTGGGTGTTATCAGCTTTCAGACCCTTTAATTTCTCCAATAGCATGTTCTTAACCAATACTAATTTCATGCAGCTCCTCCTTCGCTCTAGTCCTGTTGTTCTCCACTATCTCTGGGAGGTTTTCCATGTCTTCTTCCATGAAGACAGACACAAATGATCTGTCTAATTTTTCAATTATTTCCTTTTCCCTAATATAATTTATTCTGCCTCAGTTTGCAAGGGACCCACACAATCTTTTGCAATTCTTTCCCTCAATACACATCTACAGAAACTTTTACAGCTTTTACTGTTTCTAGCTAGCCTAGAATTCTTCTTTCCCTTTCCTTATCAATGTTTTGGTCCTCCTTTGCTGAATTCTGAACTTATACCAAGCTTCAAGCTTATCCTTCTTTTAGACAACATTATAAACCTTTTGCTTTGATCAAATACTATCTTTAACTTCTCACATTAGCTATAGCTGGACCACTTTTCCTCTGGGTTCTTGATCTTTAAAAAGGTATATATAAAAGGTATAAACTATGTACTAATTCTTTAAATGTTAGCCATAGCTTGCTCCCATATCTTTTAATGTAGTCTCAAAATTAACTGTAGCCAACTTATAACTCATACCTTGGTAGTTTGTTTTCAATTTAAGGCCCTGATTTCAGATTGAACCAAATCACTTTCAATGTTTGTATAAAATTTTATCACATAAGATCATTCTTCCATGAAGGGACCACAACTACTAATGAGTTCTTTGTCATTGCACAGTACCAGATCTAAATAGCCTGTGGCTTCATTGCTTCTTCGGTACACTCCATGTAGATTAAAATTCCCCATGATTATTGTATTAGCTTTGTTGTATGTTCCTCTATTTTCTTGATGTATATCACCCTCTACATTAACACTGCTGCTTGGGAACTTATAGACAACTCTCAGCAACGTTTTCTGCTCCTTACTGTTCCTTAGCTACGGCCCTTCCATCAGTGCTACCCCTCCTCCTTTTCCACTTTTCTGATCTCCTCTAAAGGTTAACCATCCTGGACTATTTTAATTCCCGACATTGGTCACTTTGCAATCTCAAAGCTGGATACAACTTGTCCTACTCCATCAGTGCCAGTTAGTTATGACATTTAACCTTCACGTTTGGGAAAGTTGTTAAGCATTCCTACCTTGGATCTTCGGACGGTCTGGCTGTGTCGGGGTTCTGGGTTTGAACCATCCTGGGTTGGTTATAGGCACTGGAGTTGTCAGGGGAGACCCGCACATTACATTCTCCGACCTGGAACCATTCCTCACCACTTGGAGGCCTTTTGCTGAACAGCTAGAATGATAAACATCCAAAGGGGATTACATGTACAGACTGCAAATGTGAATTCACTCATGGTTTGCTCAATGAATTCTCTCTGGAAACTTATGCAATGACTGGTCTTATCTGTAGGAGGTCCTGTGTTTAAAGTGGTTGAGATGATATCTGATTTTCTTTTACACTCTACAACACGTGTTTCCTGACTTTACAGTTACAGTATCGCAAGTGAACCATCAGCTTCTGAACAGTGATGTTAATTCAGCCCTAGTTTCACTGTGTTGAGAGAGGGAGGGTATGATGAGTTCGATTGCTGCCTGTGGGTAGGAGTGGAATTTTTAATTTTCCATCAGCAGCTCGGGCTCTAGGCCGCCAGTTCACATGTGAGTAACACCAACCGCGGGTGCTTAAAGGGACACCAATCCCCCAATAAGGTTCTCCTTGGAGATCCTCTTAAAGGAACAATGCAGTGCAGTGAAGCAACCCATGGAGTCTCTCACGAAAGCAGTAGCTGGTACAATAAACCACGACACAACGTTGGGTTAAAGAACAGAGTGACCTCCAAGTCACATCGTCTTACACTCAGTTTACACACTTTGCCTTATCAGCTCCCTCTGCAATTGCCCAACACCCTTTTTTAAAGAAAATTGACCCAGAGTCTTTTTCCTCCGAAGGACGAGGCTCTCACTGAGCACCTGCACAAGTGGCTTTTCTTCATCATCACCCGTGACAAGGGACATCACTCTCGAATGACCCATCCACAACACTCCCACAGGCACCTGAGCCGCCCTCCCATGGTCTCCCTGCCCAGTGCTCAGGGCAGAAGCTGGTGAGTTCAGCACTGACCTGGCTCAAGGTTGCTGCTGTTCTGGCTCAGCTGCAGCCAAACAATTCGGTCATGCTCTATTGCCTTGACTGGTCCCTAGCCCGAGGGTGTCTGTGTCCTCCAATGCCCCCCCCTCCCACTACACCCACACCATCCCCAACCCTGTCTGACTTTCCTCATTTAGAGGGGTCTCACCCTCCCCAGCCCTGTGAATCCACACTTCCCCAGTCCCAACCTCGTACCCCGATCCCAAATCACTCCACAGTCACTGCCAATGCTGTCAACCACCTCCACCCCAGCCTCTGGAATTCCCTTCCTAGATAGCACTACCTCTGTCTCTCCCTACTCCTGGCACTTGCCCCTCAGCAACTACTTCATCACCTGCTTTTGTGGCTCAAGGTCAAGTCCTAGCACAACTCTGCAGAGATCTGTCAGATTTTTTTTGCTTTAAGGATGACCCATAAGTTGACATGGTTTCTATTATCATTAACATTTCTTTCAGGAAATCTGTTGTTCCAAAGCCCCAGTCACATCCCCCTCACTCATCTATCAGACATTGCTCTTCCTCATGCTCTCTGCACACCTCTGAGGGAGAACTCACTCTGTCCAGGGTTTGCAGACACCATCCACTGTGTCAGAGTATGTGCCGCTCTTGCAGTCCTTGCACTTTGTGTCCCTGAATGAGTCGCCTGTTAGAGAAAAGCAGAGAGGATTCGGTTAGTTGTGCCTCCGAGACTGGGTGGCAGAGGCTTATCCGGAAATATTCACTTCCCACGCTACTACATGTGGGGTTAAAGTGAATGTTTCATGGAGAAAATCGCAGGAGTCAACAAAAAAAATGTGATCCAGTACTCGGGGCCAGAGGGAGACAGAGAGGTTACAAGAGACCGGGTCACACAGTGGGTACAACAGTGCGCGGGTCACACATAGTGGGTATAACAGGGAGCGGGTCACACACAGTGGGTATAACAGGGGGCAGGTCACACAGTGGGTACAACAGTGAGCGGGTCATACACAGTGGGTATAACAGGGAGCAGGTCATACACAGTGGGTACAGCAGGGAGCGGGTCACACACAGTGGATACAACAGGGAGCGGGTCACACACAGTGGGTACAACATGGTTCAGGTATGGGAGGACTGGATCTCACAGAGCAGGTACAGAAATGTTAGAAGCCCTCACAAAGTGGTGTCGACGGTAATGCCAAGCAGTACATGGGGACTGAAGAACTGGGATTAGAATCACATGGTGGGGATTACACAGGGTGGCACAGGGATCACAGAGTGTGTACAGTGATTTGGAGTGTACGGAGGGTTAGTGGCTCCAGGACCAGTTCCGTGCGAGAGGAAGACTCGGATCAAACTGCTGATGCCTGACTGTGCTAAGGAATTGAGGGGTCCCAAAGAAACAGACTGCATTCTGTCATAGTCCAGCCAAGGGCATCAAAGCTTTCATTTCCCTAAATAAATCCTGTGAACATCCCACTTCCAGCCAGAGCAGCAATGGAAATGTAACATGGGATGGCCCAGTAATAGCCCAGAGGGCAAGATGCTGGGACATAGGCCCCAACCCAAAGATCCAGTGCTCAATGCCCTCATCAGTGCCCCAAAGCCCAGACCCTGAGCCGATGCCTCGTCCCAAACCTAGCCCTCACCCAGCACGGATCACCACTAAGACTGAGTCACAACTGATCTCAGATGATATAGAGCAGACAGTACCAGACAAGACTGGAACATTCTCACCTACTTACACGAACGTATTGGCCAAGAGGAAGTGGCTTTGGTGATGATGTGTTTTCTCTGGTGATTCAGCTGGTTGTGATGTCAGCACCAACAGCGCACTCAAGGGTCCCTTCTACCTCGCAAGATCAGTGGTGAGAGGTGTTTAAAGGGGCCAAATATTACGTTATGGTCTGATGGTCCAATCCAAAATGAATAACAAGCTGATAATATCCCAGAATGGACTCATTGGCTCACTAATCCTGCAAAGTGTGGTACGGAGTACGCTGACCAGATAAGGTGCCATTGGAGTATACTGATTGGACAATACTCTGACTGAAGCAACTGGAAAATGCTCCAATTATATTGACTGTACTTAACAGGCAATCCTCAGGATATGAAGAATTATACAGACTTTATTTTTATTCACTTGTTAGATGTGGGCATCACGGCAAAGGCCAACATTTATTGTCCCCATTTCATTGCCCTTGAGAAGGTGGTGAGCATTTTTAAACCATTAGTGTCCTTGTGGTGAATGCCATTGGGTAGGGAATTCCACGACCCAATGACAGTGAAGGACCTCTGATATATTTCCGTGTCAGGATGGTGCACGACTTGGTGAGGAATTTGCGGGATTTCCCCATGCATCTGTTGTCCTTAGCACCTCCCAGTGATAAAGGTTATACGTTTGGGAGGTGCTGTCAATTGGATAATGTTGATTAGATAACATTCAAATTATACAGGTGTCTACAGACCATACTTGTAAATTGTCACAATATCTTCGAAGTAACTAATAAACATGAACAAATATTTGAAAAGAAGACTGTTCAGAATAGCCTTACCCTTTTGTTCCACCTCCTGTCCCTTCTTACACTTCATATGCGGCTTGCAAGATTTACAGTCTTTCCCTGTGCACATGAATCCCTGTTTACAGCCACAGACGGTGTTGGAGGTCGCCAAGCAGGGATGTAGGATTTCAAATTTACCTTTCAAAAGCAAAAACACATGTCACTGAGGATTGTTGATGATGAAGGAAGGTCATCGACCTGAAATGTTAATTCTTATTTCCCTCTCCACAGTTGCTGCCTGACCTGCTGAGTGTCTCCAGTGCTTTCTGTTGCTACTTCAATATCACTGAGACATTGTAGGAGATGGCAGGAGAATGAAAAAGGCAGAAACGGGGATGAAGAACTGAGCTACTGAAACAGAAATAGAAAAGCAAAGGGAAAATGAGAGAACCAAAGAACGGGGAAGAGAAATTTAGAGAGAGAGAAAGACAGACAGACAGACAGAGACAGAGACACAGAGACACAGAGACACAGAGAGAGAGAGAAACGGAGAGAAACAGGGAGAGACAGAGAGCAGGAGAGGCAGGGAGAGACAGTAAAATTTATGAAGCGAGTTGGTAGCCCAGTGGTGCTCACCAAGGGTGCTGTAAGAAACATGGACCCAGGCAAAGTGTAACTAAAACCACTGATACCCCAGTAAGTTACCTGGAATTACATCATTTTTTAGTGTAGTGCGAGTGGTGTGCAGGCATGGGCAGGAGAGGCTGTGTCTCCGGGATGGGGGTCCCATGTAGCAATTCTTTCAAGGTCAAGGGTATCTCTCATCTTTCTTCCTTTCCCCACTTCCTCCCCCCTTCTATCTCATCCTTTCTTCCTTCTCCTCCTTTACACTCTCTCCCCTCTTCCCCCACTCCTGTTTCCTCCTCTTTCTCCCCCTCCCCATATCTTCCCCAACCCTCTCACTTCCCTTCCTCCACCCTGCTCCTTTCCCATCTCCCCTCTCTCCCCTATGTACTCCCCGTCAGAACCAGGACCTGATGCCACTGTCCAGCGGGCTGTGTATGTGTCGGAGGCACCTACCTCCGGTACACATTCGACACCTGCTGCACTGCGACTGGTTGTTCGGGCTGACTGAGTATGTCGTTGCTGGGCAAGGTGAGCACTGGCCGGTGTGAATATTCCGAAATGAGCCTGTCAACAAGAAAGACATTGGACTGTTAGTTTAGCTGAACAGGATTGATTTCCTCTCAGGACCCAACGCTGCCCAAATCTACCCCACCCACCATCCAGTACCTCACACAAACTCTCTCCTAACCCGACTCAGGAGTTTGGAGGATACCAGGGGTGATCCAAAGTGTGGGTGAAGTACCAATCTGAGAGCCAGGGTGGGCCAGGTGCATCACCTGTCCCCTAGCTGATCCTCCTCCGCATGTGAGCCCACTCTCGTTTGAACAGCCTGTGGGCACACTGGTGTAGCTGGCACTCGATGGTGATTGGGGGAATTTAAAACAAGCTAGTATTGTGTCCTGAGACACTGCTCTGTCAGATCTGCAATTGGAAATGAATCCTCCTCCCACAGGGGCCAAGAGGAAAGGAAAACACCAGAGATTCCCGACCGATCCTCAGCAAACAGACTTTGACTTCACTGAATTACCAAGGGAAAACAAACCTAGGCCTAACCCAGACCCCTCAATTCAATTCTCTCCTGCCCTCTCTCTCAGCCTTCACCTCTCCTTCCCACCCCCTCCACCTCATCAACTGCCCCTCCTTCCCTTGTGAAGTGGGGAGGGTCAGTTGCTGGCAAAATTCGCCATTCCTAAATTATTTCCACAATGACCCCAAAAGTAACATCCACACCTCAGGTAGCGCAGGAGAGGTGAGGATACAGTCTCAGCTGGAAGTTTCCAGGACGTACTGAGGGAGAGCTGCACTGTCGGTGGTGCCATCCCTTGGGTGAGATGTTAAACCGACAGCCCAGCTGCCCTCTCAGGTGGAAGCAGACAGCTCACTGCACAGTTGGGCTGTTTCAGGGATGGATTGAGGCAGATCTTCCGGACATTAAAATGCCTTGTGTGGAATCTTGCTGTGCACAAACTGGCAGTTCTCTTTCCTCATTGCACCAGTAACTAGATCTGAAATAGGTACCTTATTGGCTGGGAGATGAAGTGGAACATCCCGAGGTTGTGAAAGGCACTACAGAAATGCAAATTCTTTCCTTCCTTGACTTAAAGACTCAAATCCCCAACTCAGACAACCGACAAAATTTTCAAAAAATTTTTGCAGAATCAGATTGACAAAAAATAGTTCTTAAGAAATGTAAATAATCTCAAGTCCATAATGAATCACGAAACCCCTGAAAACTCCCTGTGAGGAAGCTCAGTCAGTAAGTTATTGCCCATCAGTGAGGTCTGTGGTTTATCCTCTCAGCTGCCAGCAGGGTCTTGACAACAAACGTGGTGTAAGGTGGCACTTCAACCTGTCCACACCCGCCCCCTGGGCCCCTCCTCACCTACCCTGACTCCCCACACCCTCTCAGCTCCAACCTTGCAAACTCCCAGCTGTCTGCAAACCCCAAAACCCCTCACCCCATGTGACCTCTACAACCCCACACCCCCTCCACACACCCTCCCCCTCCACACACCCTCACCCCTCCACAGACCCTCACCCCTCTGCAGTCCCTCCCCCCTCTGCAAACCCTCCACAATCCCTCAGCTCTCTGTTAGCCTTCTCCCCTTCACACCCCCAATGCAAAGCTTCCACCAACTCCCGTTCCTCTGCAAGCCTTCCAGTTCTCCTTCCAACCCCTCTGACCCCACTGCCTCTCACAACTCCAATTATTTAGTGACCAATCTGACAATTCAGTAACAAGCAGAATTGCTGAGGCCCAACAGCTGCAAATAGGAACATTGTCTAACAGAAAAAAAATCCAACGAAGTTCATGAATCTGCAGTTTTCCTCCTTCTTTCCCTCTTCCTCACCAGGCTGAGTGTAGGATTCAAGGTAAAATGGTCAAGGGTTCAGGGCACAAATGGGACGGAGCAAAAATAGGCAAAATGAGTGATGCTTTGAAAAGGGACATTATGCAACATTTCCTTCAGAACCTGTGGCAAAGAGCTCGTCTTCTATTTGCTCTCACCAGTGTAAACATACCTTTCACATTTATGAATGAAAGAGCTAGATTTCCTGTCTCTCTTTTCAAAATGAATAAGAGAGAGATCTCTAGTGTTGAACCAACAATGCTCCAGTCCACTGAGTGAGGGAGCTGCATATCTTAAGTTTTAGTTTGAAAATTACGCAAAAATAGAAACCCCAAAACAAACAATGAGTGAAAGATGGAATAAACCAGAACAGAGAGAGAAGTTAGTGTTCAACGCAGTCTTCCCTGAGAGAGGGAAGCTGCTAGAAAGCGAATTAGGATGAAAGACTGAGGCAAGTAAATAAACCAAAGTGGGGCAGAGGAAAAGCACAGAGAAGCAAAAGACGGCAGACGTTGGAAATCTGCAATAAAAGCAGAGAATGCCGATAATCAACAGGTCGGGCAGCATCTGTGGGGAGAGAAACAGATGTTGAACGATCATCCCAAAGGATGTGTTTCTCTCTGCATAGATCCTGCCTGAGTTGTTGAATATCTCCGGCGTTTCTCATTCAAATAAGCAGGAAGGACTATCACGTGTACAAGGTAATACAGCACGAATCTGCAGTCACAGTTTGGCGCCCAGGAGTGCATCACTCGAACAGTAGTTAGAACCATCAGAAGTGTAGAGGACAGAGGGAAATCCGAGAGGTTGACGAGGAGCTGCAGACTGAACGGACCCGGGACTCGTTCCCTACCTGCAGGACAGCTGCTGTCAGCGACCACGGTTGCCAGCACGGCGAACATCAGCACTGCAGGTCCCGACACCATCCTGTCCCGACGGCGCCCCACACCACACTGAGTGAAACCTCCTCCCTCCCCGTGTTTAATCGCGCTTGACGTACTTGGAGGGAAGGGGGGGGGGGAATTCCCAAAACGTGAGAGGGCTGCTGATGAGCATCGGATCTGCTGTCCGCCCCCGTCTACCCCCGCACAGGGCAGCGGCAGCAGCAGCAGCAGCTCCGGCTGGGCCCCCGACCCCAGCCCACGGCCGAGGGGAGGGGCGTGTGTGGCTGAGCCCTCGGCTCCCGGAGCCCCTCCACAGTCTTCAGGTCTAGCGTCGTCCGCGGAGTTTCCCTCCCATTAGACATGGCATTTCCAGTAAACTCTCAATGATGCGAGGTAACAGATATTTAATTTTGAGATTCAGGGTCCCCGAGGGGTTACGTGGGGGTTTCCGGGTTGACAGCGGGAGCAGATCCCAAACGCTCCTGAAGCTGTCCAGAGACACGGTGCCCTGCTGGAATCTGGAGCCGTGTGACTTCCTTCTCTGCAGTAAAGAGACAGTCCAGCTCTCGGACCAGAGATTGGTTCGTGCATGTGAATGGTCGGATGGCACAGTTGGGGACAATATCTTGGCCCACGGCCGCCCCTCGTTTACCAGCAGTCAGGCACGTTATCCGGTGAATGCCCCACAACTTGCTGCATGCACGTCGTTGTATTTCCAAGATTGCAACAGCTATCTCGTTTCCAAATAATTCCACATTTCCTTACGGTACGGAAGGAGGCCGTTCAGCCCAGCAAGTCTATACCGGGCCACAGAAAAATCCCATTCCCTCACCAATTTTCCAGGTAATCTATTTACCTCCCCCCCTCCATTCCCATCAACTGCCCAGAAATTTTACCAGTCACCAACTCACTAACGGAATTGAGATTAAAAAAATCATTTGATCCCAGCATCTACATCCCTTCGGGGAAAGAATTCTAGGTTTCCATTTTCTTTTGTGTGGGAAAGTGCTTCCTGATTTCTCTCTTGGAACGTGTTGGTTTCATATCTGTTATCATTTGACACACCTTGATAAGCACAAAATTAAAATCCAGGAAGGAGAACTGTACCAAATATCTTTGCTTCCCTTTTTCTTTGCTGTTTGCTCTTCCCTCTTTGCTGAGGTGAACCCTTCTAAGCATCATTTTAGCTGGAAATGTGAAAAACAGTGCATTAATTAAGATGTTCATTCTCCAGACATTCTGCACTTTTTCAAAACAGGTGATATTTATGGATGGTCCCTTAAACTCCATTTAAGACTGCGGTTCCTCACATCATTTAATCTTCATTGTTGTGGTTTCTTCTGTAGTTAACGGCCTGCTAGTGTTTGCTGATCTCCTTGCAGTCTTGTATTATAGTCCTTATGTCCATTCTGTTGTTGACCTAACCTATAATTGAAATGGGTGTTAAACCCAAGGTCACCAGGTGGGAGAGTCTGCCCCAGTCAGAAAAATTAAGGACATTTGTAAATGCATCAGCAACGCGCCAGTAAACACTGAGTCAGTTTTATCTCTTACATTCCTGTAACACTCCTACAGTCTGTGTTAGCGTCATAGTCACAACTTATGAACTTAAAAAATTATGAGACTCACAATTGTAATTAAAATTGGGAATGAAATGTTCAGCAATGAGTCAGCTGGTAAAGGTTGAATGATGATTTGTGTCAAGAGACAGTGGAGATTTTTATTTAATCTTAATGCTTGTGACCTAAGGAGAGAAAATCAACCAAGATTCTTGCTCATGACTTTCTTGCCCATTACATTAAAGCCATGCCCTCTTGTATTGAGCATTGGTGCCCTGGGAAAGAGGCGCTGGCTGTCCACTCTATCTATTCCTCTTAATATTTTGTACACCTCTATCATGTCTCCTCTTATCCTCCTTCTCTCCAATGAGTAAAGCCCTAGCTCCCTTAGTCTCTCCTCATAATGCGTATTCTCTAAACCAGGCAGCATCCTGGTAAATCTCCTCTACACCCATTCCAATGCTTCCACATCCTTCCTATAATGAGGTGACCAGAACTGGACACAGTACTCTTGTGTGGTCTAACCAGAGTTTTATAGAGCTGCATCATTACCTCACAGCTCTTAAACTCAATCTCTCAATTTATGAAAGCTAACACCCCATAAGCTTTCTTAACTACCCAATCCACCTGTGAGGCAACTTTCAGGGATCTGTGGATATGGACCCCCAGATCCCTCTGCTCCTCCACACTACCAAGAATCCTGCCTTGGAGTTTGTCCTTCCAAAGTGTACCACCTCACACTTCTCCAGATTGAACTTCATCTGCCACTTCTCAGCCCAGCTCTGCATCCTATCAATGTCCCTCTGCAATCTTCAACAATCCTCTACACTATCCACAACACCACCAACCTTTGTGTTGTCTGCAAACTTGCCAACCCACCCTTCTACCCCCTCATCCAAGTCATTAATAAAAATCACGAAAAGCAGAGGTCCCAGAACCGATCCTTGTGGGACACCGCTAGTCACAGCCCTCCAATCTGAATGCACTCCCTCCACCACAACCCTCTGCTTTCTACAAGCAAGCCAATTCTGAATCCACACGGCCAAGCTTCCCTGGATCCTATGCCCTCTGACCTTCTGAAGAAGCCTACCATGTAGAACCTTGTCAAATACCTTACTAAAATCCATGTTGACCACATCTACTGCACTACCCTCATCAATCTGTCTGGACACCTCCTCAAGGAATACTATCAGGCTTGTGAGACATGATCTGCCCTTCACAAAGCCATGCTGGCTGTCCCTGATCAGACCAAGATTCTCTAAATGCCCATAGATCCTATCTCTAAGAATCCTTTCCAACAGCTTGCCCACCACAGATGCAAGGCTCACTGGTCTATAATTCCCTGGACTATCCCTACTACCTTTTTTGAATAAGGGGACAACATTTGTCACCCTCCAATCCTCCGGTACCATTCTCGTGTACAAAGAGGACTCATTAAAGATCCTAGCCAAAGGCTCAGCAATCTCCTCCCTGGCCTCGCAGAGCAGCTTGGGGAATATTCTGTCAGGCCCTGGGGACTTATCTGTCCTAATATTTTCTAACAGCTCCAACACATCCTCTCTCTTGATATCAACATGCTCTAGAACATTACCCTTACCAACACTGTCCTCAGTGTCATCAAGGCCCCTCTCCTTGGTGAATACTGAAGAGAAGTATTCATTGAGGACCTCACCCACTTCCACAGCTTCCAGCCTAATCTTCCCACCTTTGTCTCCAATCGATCCTACCTTTACTCCCGTCATCCTTCTGCTCTTCACATAAGTGAAAAGTGCCTCGGGGTCTTCCTTAACCCTACTCGCCAAGGCCTTTTCATGTCCTTCTTAAATGGAGCACAGTTCTCTGCTGCAACCTCTTGTTGCAGAAAGTAAGCTCCATATTTTCTTTACTCTCTGAATAATGATCTTGCCCTTAAATTCCTTATTTGATGTGATAGTTTTTACCCTATGTTTTTGCTGCCTTGACCTGGGCTCAGCTAACACAGAAATGGTTTCTCCCCATCCACCCTGTCAACCTACTTTGTAATTTTAAAGATCTCTCAGCTCCTTCCTCAGCCTTCCCTTCTTCAGAGGAAAGGGCTGCTGGTCTTTTATTCTTTCCTGTACTTTTTCCTGGTGCTGCAATAGTACAATATCTCTTGACTACAAATAGTACAAACTCTCTGAGCAAGTACAGACTAGAAGCCGCCACATCCTTATTCCCTGTACAATAACCTGGCACTTGTGGAACCTAGTAACAATAGAACTGTCCCTCATTTACTGCACTAGTGAGACAGAAAGTAGAAGTGATACTGGTTCAGCTCAGGTTACTGAAGCTCTCATGGAAACGTTTTAAGAATTACTAATTGGCTGCATTAGTTCCAGGAAGAATGGATTCATTCCCTAGTCAGTCACTGCCGTAAGTGAAGTGATATCATCCATATTATGTAGCTATCCTCCACTAACTATAATTTACTGAAAAAGTAATTTTGCTCTTGGAGCTTTGCAAGAGTTTCAGTCATGAAATCTGGCTCCTGTATTTGGGTTGAATGCTGATCAAATAGATGCTGGTTGCTGGTTGTTGAGTAAATAACCTTTGCTGTGATATGGTCCTTTTACTGTAAGTCCTATCATAAATTTAACCCTATCTCCAATCCATTACTTATACAAATTGGAAAGGAACAGGGAACTTTGCACGGAAGAGAATGACTAACAATCTGCAGAAAAGTCCACCATATACATCCTCCACTTCACAGCACTTCTCTTCCCCATTGGTTAGTTCCTGCTTCATTCTTGATGATTTTGTCCCCTCCTCTGACCCACTGCAATTCTCGTTCCAAAGGCATTGCATGTCCTTCTATGTCTTGTCTTGGTGACTTCAAGGCAATAACATTAAACATGAGATATTTGACATTATGTTAATGTAGGATGGAAGTCATGTCATTATTTTTTAATACACCATTTGTGCACATTCCTTCCTTTCCATTTGTTTTGAATGTGCATGTTGTCCCAACCACCCACCCACCACCATCACTCCTTCATACATGAGGGCTGGTTGCCATGATGTTACATAATCAACTGGTAATTTCACTTTCTTTTGAATTTTTGTGGAATTGAAAATGGGGCAGGTGCATATTAGGCTGCTGAAGCAGTAAAGGATTTGTTGTGTGTCATGTGAAAATGTGTATTCATATAGTCAACCCCTGTCCACAATCTCTCCCATGGCAGTAATTGTCCTCTACATGTGGAAATGAAAATTCTTCAAAGCAATGTTACAAGTCACAACAAATCTTTGACCTAATTCTGCTTTTGAATAATAAATACATTGAATGGCACGAGTGGGAGCCACTTATTGAACTTAGAATGGATTGCCTTGTGTGTGTGTGGGCTGTGCAGATTAGGAAGATCCCAGCTGAATCACCGGCCTGTGATGGGGTCACTGATCTCAGCAGAAATGGGCTGCAATTATTGTAAGTAACCTTGAGCTAGACAAGTTAAAATGCCTTGCTGCCCACTGCCTGCAAAGGTCTTGCTCCTCTATCTACACAAATAGTGTTTACGCAGTGCACTGTTCTATCAAATGATGAATTCATACTCACAATGCACAATTAATAGAATAATGGAATTGACAAGATACAGAAGAAGGCCATTTGGCCCATTGAGTGTATTCCAGCTCCTCAAAGAGCAATCCTACTGTCCCCCACGCTTCGCTCATATTCCTGCACCTTATTTTCTCTCAAATGCCTCCCTTTTGAAGCTCTGATGATGTTTCCACCATCGACACAGTCCAGATCAGAACTGCTGTCTGAGTAAAAAGCTTCTCCTTGTACCTTTTATCCAAATCTGTCCCCATGCTTCTCCTTGAACCTCTATCTACCTTTATCTACCCTGCCTAGACTAGTCCTGACCTTGTATACGTCTGTCTGATCTCCTCTCAGCCTTCTTTTTCCTAAGGCAATTTTTCTGCACCCTTTCTTGGAATTGTTTACGAACCCCCAGCTGTAGGTAGCCAATGCTTTATACAGTTTCAACATAATTTATCCGCTTTTTGATTAAACTCTGTCTCTACATGAACTGATACATTAAAGGACTTTGTACAAACCCTGGTCCCTCCCTCCCTGTGTCATTTAGTTTATATTTTGTCCCCATATTCTTTGTGCTAAAGTGTATCATCTTACAATACTCTATACCAAATTTCATCAACCATTTACCTGCTCATTCAGCCAGATTGTCTATGCCATCCTCCCTATTTGTCACAGTTCCAAGCTTTGTGACGTCCAATAATGAGCATCTTAATTCTGGCTACTTAGTGTATGAGATAGAGAGGATTTTCTGGACCACTCAGTTCCTTTCAGAGCAGCTGAATCCATACCTCATACACTAATCAATCTTTCTGGAGGATGAGAGGAGGAAGCAGGAAGGGAATGGAGGGAGGGAGGAGAGAGAATTGGGATGGTTTGGGATCTCGCCATCCATCCTTTGTGGATAAGGCTCCCCAAGAGTTACCAATCCCAAAATTACTCATCTGGGAAACATAAGTAGTTAACTGTTTTGGCCAATGTGGAAGGAACTTTACAAATTTACAAAGCAGGACAAAGAAGGATGAACTGATCCTTCCAGTGCATCAGGTGATCTGTGAGCTACGGGACTATCAACCTTCCTTGTCTTCCTATCTCCCGAGAGAGACACATACACAGAATATGAAACAGTCATAACTTCAGGAAAGCAACGCCCAGCTTCTGGACATCTCACTGCTCCTTACAACTGATGAAGTACTGCAGAAGCGCAATAATGGCTGCAGAAAATGTGGCAGTCAATAAATAGCAAGTTACTGCAAACAGCAGCAACTGGACAATGAGCAGATAAATACAGAGCAGGGAGTCGGTAAGAACTGACTGTTCTTGAAATAGTGCTTTGGATCTTTTACAGCTACCTTGCATGCAGTTTAGCAGCAGAAAATCTTTCTGTCAGTACCGCACAGAGTGCCAATCAGGATTACGTGTTGATGTCACTGGGGTGGGCTTGGACCCATTGTTCTGGGCCTCACTGCTACACTGCAGTCACATTCTGACGCAGTTAACACAATGAATACCTCAACGAAACAGAGGTTAGGTGTGAAGCAAAAGCGCAGTCGTGGTGGGTGGGGGTAGTGAAAGCAGCTTAACGTGTGAACTATGGACCAATGTGAATCAGCAGCGCTGGGGGAGGCAGGTAGGAAATGCTTTGCCGTAAGCGGGGCTGGGGGAAAAATCCGATGGCCCTACATCGACTGCACTGTAAGGAGCCTTCGTGTGAGTATTTAAAACTTATTATTTAGTTTCCTGCTTGTGTAAGATTGTTGCTTTTTTTAAACAGTTCCTTGTGGTTTGAGACAGGAAGGTGGTGCGGAGCTATCTCAGCGACTTGAGCTGCCTGAGCACCCGAGCTGACAGGAGGCCGCTGCAGAGGGGGAAGGTGGTCCTGTCGGTGATGTCACAGGGCTAATATTCATTGTGTGAGTAATAACTGCCTGTTCTCAACTGCATGTTCATCCCCTCAAATGCCTGCTCGCTCTGCTACAACTGCACGTTCTGTACAGTCACCCAGCATTGGTGCCTTTGCTGAGGTCACTCTTCAAGGCTCATTCAACGTTCAACCAATTCCCCCAATTCGGGCGACTGGTGAACAAAGCAGGTTCTCAGGCTGGGAACTTTGCCATATCTCCATGAAAGGATTTCACTCATACAATACGAATATGGTTTCAATTTTGTAGATTTTTTGGATTGAATAAATTTAATCTATCAAGTCCCATTCAATCTAATTTTTTCTTTTATCCATCCAGAGTTGACTCAGCTTTTTCCATATGGAAAATGAAGGGAATAGTATGTTTTCATGATTTATTCATTGATAACTGTTTTTCATCTTTTGAACAATTGTCTAACAAATACAATTTGCCTAGATCACACTTTTTTCAATATTTGCAAATTAGAATTTTTTTAAAAGCTACTATACCCTCTTTTCCCACACCTTATAAAACTGAAATTATGGAAAAAATTTTTGGTTTTAATCCTTGTCAGAAGGGCTTGATAGCAATAATTTATGATTTAATTATGAAAATTCATTCAGAACCACTGGACAAAATCAAGAATGAATGGGAAAGTGAACTCCAGACATCTTCACCTACAGAGACTTGGAAGAAAATTCTTCATTTAGTTAATACATCTTCAATGTGTGCCAGACATTCTTTGATACAGTTTAAGGTAGTTCACAGGACCCATATGTCAAAAGATAAGCCAGCTCGTTTTTATCAACATATAAATCCTATATGTGACAGATGTAAATCGAATGTGGCTTCTTTGACACATATGTTTTGGTCCTGTCCTCTTTTGGAAAAATATTGGAAAGATATTTTTAACATTATTTCAAATGTATTGAAAATTGATTTACAACCTCATCCTATCACTGCAATTTTTGGATTACCAAGGATAGAGTCTGGCCATCTATCTGCCTCCACTAACCGTATGATTGCCTTTGTTACATTAATGGCCAAATGATCCATTTTGCTTAAATGGAAGGATCCAATCCCCCCTACTACTTTTCAATGGTTCTCTCAAACTATATCATGTTTAAACTTGGAAAAAATTAGGAGTGGTACTGTTGATCCTTCGCTTAAATTTGAGGAAGTTTGGAGTCCATTTATTCAATATTTTCACATGATATAGATCCCCTTATAATAACCTTTCAATTTAGAGGAACGGAGCTGACGACATAATATTGCTCTGTTTCTATTGAGAAATTTTAGTCCAGTTTTTTTTGTTTTTTTTAAATTCTTTTTCTTTAGCTTAGTTTGGTTTGATATATTGTTTATAATTTTTCTTATTGTTTTGGGGATTTTTTTTCTTTCTTTTATATTTTAAAATGAATATTTTTCTTTCATATTACATTCCTTCACTAACAGATTGTTGGATCTACAGATTTTTTTTATACTTCATTGTTCTTTATGATTATCCATGTCATGATTGTTCTCTTGATCTCTTTGTATTACATGTATAAACATTGATATATTAATCTGTATTCATTTGAAAACCAATAAAAAGATTGAAAAAGAAAGAAAGGATTTCACAAGCAGGTTTGTGCCCCAAATGAGGAAACTACTTGTAAAAGTTTCCTCCTTTTACCACCATATAGTACCAATGTGTGTACCATTAGGTGTAATAAAGTATATTCTGCATGTATTGTGGACACCAAGAACATCCACCACACATATACATCAATTTAACTTGTATACAATGACTAAAATTTGTGTCATGGATTTGGCATGGACGTACCACAAATATAATATTTACACTGTGCATGAATGTATGTTATGAATCTAACAAGGACATCAATGAATTTAACATGGATATAGTAAAACTCCGATAATCCAACACGTTTGGGACCTTGGTGATGACAAGCTAGCAGATTTTCTGGACTATCGGAAGTTACTCCCGTTAATATCCAAACACACCTTTATTTCACTTTTTTACATGTTACACAGCAGTATAATACATTTTCCAGTGAACTCAGGAAGTTTAAAAGGAAGCAAGAAATGTACAAGCGCTTCAGACGTGACTCTGGCCACAAACCCCTCCCCACGTTCCCTGACCCCTGGTGCTCTGGACCCCAACCCTGGCTCTGGCCATACCCTTGACTGACAGTCTGGGCCCCAACCCCCTTCTGTGTTGTGGAACCCCTGGCTCTGGCTGCACACCCACTCATTCCGGAACCCCGGCTCATATTCCAGAGTTACGGCTGAGCAGATGCCGAACCATCAGGATTTGTGAACAACCAGATGCCGGATTATTGGAGGTTAATTACACATGACTGTGACATATGTATATCACCAGTATAATGGGTATTCCATGAATGTCAATAAACAAAGAATAACATAAAAAAAGATTCTTGGATTCTGCTGACACTGTACATTTCTTCAGGATTCATGAGCTCTTTGCAACCAATGACGTGTGGTTACTGTCGTGCTGTGTTAAAGTTAGTTGAGGCAGAGAAGGAGTACTGTGTCTGACCGCAGTGGCCCTGGGGAGGAGAACCTGGCAGCTTTGCTCCTGATTTCCAGTGGCAGTGGGCCGATTCTGGCCGAGGACAGCAACAGGGCTCAGCAAGGACGGAGCCTGGATTTAAGGTTGCTGATATGATGATTTTTTTTTAGGGCTATTTAAAAATCATGAAGTGATGATATGTAGCAAATAGAAGCAGTCTATCTCCAGTGGCCAAGGGGAAATAGATATAGTGTAAATATAGAATTATAAAAAGGAAAGGTTTTTTTCACCGAAGAGTCTGCCCAAAAATTGTAAAACCACAGTTAGTGACTGAATAAAGTTCATATCAATTTTAAAGAATACATTAGATGGATAACTGAAGGAAAGTGGGATAAATTGGTTTGTATGGGAAGGGGGTGAGGACTCCTGCTCATGTGCTCTATACCCACAGGGGCTGGTTCATCTGCAGGGTCCCCAACTGTGCTGTAATTCAACGTGCTCCTGGCAACACCCACTGACTGGCCCAACATTTAAATCTCACAAAGAGTCAGCACCTTCAGAAGAGCAACAGAGAGAATTATCCAACAAAAAGAATGTGGACAAAAGTGATTCTTATTGGGCATGAAGCAGGGGCAGATGCAGGTGATCCTGTTTTTCTGGTTAGACATTAAATCAAGATCCTTCAGCCTCTCGAGTGAAAATGAAAGATCAGCAGGATATCCGAGAAAGAGCTGGGAAATCTTCTTGGCATTCTGACCACTTATTTCTAAATCATAATTATTTAAAACTACTTATCGAGGCAAAATCATGTTGCTGATTGATAGAACTTGAAGAATGCAAATTGGCTGCTGTTTTTCCTAATTACAACATTAGATTCATAGCTTTGTTTTTTCCATCTGAAAATACAAGATTGTTTTGACAAGAAGGACCAGGAGATTCAGAAAGTAATTAACCAGAAATGAAGATTTTCTTGGATTAGAAATGCATCTGTGTTTCAAGGAAAACAAAACAACTCTACAGATATCTGGAAGACAAGGTTCAACAAGAAACCTGTGACAAAGGACAGGTGGTGGGTGCATCAAGCAGAGGAGGTCCCTCACAATGTGTGCAGGTTCTTCAGCACTGTCAATACCATCAGTGACCCAAACCCAAGGCACAGCCTGCTGAGAGCCAAAAATACACACAAACCTATCAAGGATACAGAGGCAGGTAGAGCCCGCTCATATCAATGACAAATCTGCCTTTGACTTGAGTGCCCTTATCTCCATCCCACAGCAAACTGTCCGGTCCAGTCTTACTGCCACTCCAGACCGACAAAAACAAGACGTCAGGTCCCAGCTGAAGTTCCAAAACTTGGCAGAGGGGAACTCAAGTCACAAATGTTTGGGAAGAAGAGGACGTGTCAGAAACACTGCAATCATGGCCATCTTCTAGAATGGAAATAAATCCAACTGCAGTAACAACAGAGGAGTCTCTCTGCTGTCTGCCACTGGAATAGACATCAGCAGAATGCTTGGAAGCCACCTCTTCCTGATGGCTGAGGAGGAGGCTCCCCAAATCTAGGTATGGATTCCATCCACTAAGAGGAACAGTGGACGTGAACTTCAATGCGCATGAACTCCTAGAGAAGAGCAAGAAACAGCCTCGGATGGCCTGGAAGTGACTTGGGGCACCCCCTTCAAATTTGGCTGCCTGCAGAAACCTTACATCTGCTACATGTGGTGATCGGAACCCCAACGCTACAACACACCTTTCCACGACTGCATAATCACCTCGACGTTCTTCTTAATCATTCCTACCATAATATTGCACCTCACCTCAGCAGCTTCCCGGTGGAACAGAACAAATCTAGGACAAATGGGAGTTGTTCATTTGACAATAGCTCCACTCCAGAACCAAGGTCACCCAATTTCAGTCTTTTAAAATACACATATGTACTTGCACATCCAGAGGCTGAGCTCCAAGTCCCTGTCAACTTGCTCATAGATGCATATAAGGGAATGGGCCTTATACTATACATCTGCCAAACCAAGGTCTCTGACCTACTGATCAACCTCTGATGATAAAGTGCCTTTCCTGCTATCTATATTTACGGCAGGCTGGTAACTGAACTATCACTGAATGTGCTTGAGGGTGTATAAGCAAATGACAAAAGAAATGCCGATTTTGAGATGAGAGTTTACAGTAACCTTATGCAACAGCCTACACTAAGATAACCATCCCTTTTCCTCTAGCTGAATCCTGCATACATTCACGACTGCCAATCTGATAACAATCCCATGCGGCACAACTTCTGGTGACTGACTGAATCACTGCCTTCCTGACCGTAGCCCTGGCTCAACAATCTACCTGCCAACATCTGCTGCCAACCAACCAACCAACCAGTTCAGCCTTCCTGACTGCAGTAACTCTGAAAGCTCTTGTGTTTATGCTAAAACTTCACTGCTAAAAGCAACCACTGCTGCTTCTGCTTTGTAAGGTTCTCACTGCCCCTCTGCTCACCTGGCCTGGGTGTACAGAACTTCAGCTCCTTCCTGCCTGCTAGCTGTGTCAGGTGTTTGACAGTTTTTAACGTTACAAGTCATACTTTTGAATGACCCACCCAGTTCACATCGGGATACGTTTTAGCTGAAGAAACAGAAGCTTTAACATCTCCTAGCACCTGCTGTGTTGTTGAAGCAAGCTAACTCCATATTGACATGGGTAAGTAAACAATCCCTGCATAACAGGATTGCTTAGGACAAAACACCTCCATCCTAATGGGCCACACGTAGGGATGAGCAGATTATTACCCGCCACCTTCCCTTCTCCAGCCCCAATTCCCATCAACTCTCCACAAAATACCACTACCACATCATCACCAGACTCCAGAAACAGACACTTTAATCTGAACTGCATCTTGACAAGAGATTGCCAGGTGGACAGAGGAAACAATTCAAGGATGTTCTCTTCAAAAAATTTAACATCCCCACTGAATCACAGTAATCCCTAGCCCATCTCCACTCAAAAAGGAGGACGACCTTTTAGAATGCCACTGAGAATCTTGAGTTCATTTGTCATGAGTACAACAGAAATGGCAGAAGACCTTCCCAAAACCCCTTCCCCTACCATCCATCCATCCGTCAAACACCTCCTGCCCCACTGATGGCAGAGTCTGTGGGTCCCACAAAAGTCTCATCATCCATCTCAGTACCCACAGAACTGGAGTGAAAAGCAAATCATCCTCAATCCTGGAGGTCTGCCTAAGAAGATTGCAACAGTCACCACACTCCAAAAGTACTCTATTGATTGATAAACATTTGGAAACTTCTGAGAATGTGAAAGGCATAATTCTAATGCAGAGCTTTCTTTCTGACGAAGGGTCTCTGATCTGAAACCTTGGCTCTGTTGCTCTTTCCACAGACACTCTGGCCCAATGAGTGTTTTCAGCATTTTCTTTCTGTTTTGTTTCATTTCTTTGATTTTCACTTTCTTCTTTGTCGTTAACCGGTCATTGAACTGGTGTCATTTGGTCTGAAGAGGAGGACATGAAAATTCATTGTGACAGTCACTTTAAAATGATTCAGAGTATTCGAAGCATCTGAATCTGTTTCTGAGAAATGTGTCAAGATGACTGTATAAATATAATCTCCCTTCAGCAGTAATAAGTTGCTCACCCTTACAGTTAGGACTGGGGTGTTGGGGGTAGCTACTTTGTGGGTGTTTATGCATGGTCATACCTACTGATTATCTTTTGGATCAACTGCTTAATATTTACCTCACCATGGTGATCTAGATGGTAAGAAACACAGGGTTTTTAAGGGCACTTATAGAATAGTGATGTGTGACTGATCGGCTGTATCAGACACCTAGAGATGCAAGTTTCATTGCAAACCATGAACAAGGGCTTAATGGTGTGAAAAGTTGTAGTTTAATGCCAACAGCCTGCTCACTGTCTGTTGCCTAACTCATAAAGGGCTCCACATGAGAAGGAAGAGTTGGACCAATTGCGTGGTTCTTTCAAAGAGCTGACACAAACACAATGGGCTGAATGACCTCCTTCTGCAATGTATGATTCACTAACAGATACACACTAATCCCATTTTTATTCTCCCCACATTCTACCACTTAACTACTGATGGGGCAAATAGAATGGCTGGTTACCCTACCAACCCACACATCCTTTAAGATGTGCGAGGAAACTGGATCACCCGGGAGGATCCCACACGGTCACAGGGAATTCATGCAAACTTCACCCAGACAGCACTGGAGGTCAGGATTGAACCTCGGTCACTGGAGCTGTGAGGCAGCAGCTCCAGCAGCTGCCTGTTTGTGTACTGCAATAGGTCACTCCCACTTCACTTTCTGGGAATAAAACACCTAAAAGACCAACATATATATAGTGCCTCTTACCAGTGCAAGATGCCCCACACCGTTTTACAGTCAATGAAGAATATTAGCAGTGCACTCACTGTTGAATGCTGGCAATACAACTGCACACAGCAAGCATCCACAAACAATGAGAATGGCCATATGATCTTTGATAGTGAAACCTGTGAAAAGATATATATTGGCAGGACATCAGGGAGAAATCTCTGCCTTCCTTGTGTAGTTCCATGGGATCATATCACATTCCCCAGAGATGGCAGATGAACTTTTAACATTTCATTTGGGAGAAGCGAACCTGGGTCACTGGAGCTGAGAAACAGCTGCACTAACTGCTGCATCTCTCTGCCAACCACCTTTGTATTATGGTCCCTGCTGGTCCATCTTTCTTACTTCCAGACTTTTACACAGAATCTAAATTGCCAAATTGCCACAATAGCAGATCTCCCTGCCTTCCTGACTTACAACTTTGTAAATAACCACTATACTACATCTGTAAGTCCAGGATTTGGTTTATCATGATGCTGGTGGAAGTGGGTAGAACTTGGGGGCTGGACCTGATCTTCCCCACCTGCCCCTCCATAAGTTCCTGTCTAATTGGGCAAGAGCCATCAGAAGGTGAGGCAGCATTGGAGGGAGAGCCAATCTATTACTGGATCCAGGAAATTCAACCCAGCTCAGCAACCGACAGGCCAAGCAAGAACACAAGAACATAGGAGCAGGAGTAGCCCATTTGGCCCCTCAAGCCTGCCCCACCATTCAATATAACCATGGCTGATCTATGCTGGCCTTAACTCCCCTTCCGTGCCAGTTCCCAACAACTCTTAATTCCTCAATCTTTCAAATATTTATCCATCTCCTCTTTAAATATATCTAATGATCTGGCCTCCACTACCCTCTAGGCAGTGAACTCCAGAGATTCACTACCCTCTGAGAGAAGAAAATTCTACGTCTTAAATGATTGTCCCATATTTTGTAGCCATATCCCCTTGTTCATGTCTCTCCCACCAGTGGAAACATCTGAACATCTCAGTCCTGAAGAAGGGTCCTGACCCGAAATGTTGACCACCTGCTTTTCTCCACAGATGCTGCCTGGCCTGCTGACTTCCTCCAGCATCATTGTGTTTTTCATCTAGATTCCAGCATCTGCAGTCCTTTGTTTCTCAACATTTACCCTGTCAAGCTCCCTTTGGAACTTATATGTTTGAATAAGGTCATCCCTCATTCTTCCAAACTCCAATAAATATAGACCTAGACTGTCTAGCCCTAGTCTTGACAGGACAACCCTCTCATCCCAGAAATTAGCCAGTTGAATCCCCTTTGAACTGCTGCCTCATTGTCCACTGGGTACTGGTTTGACCCAAATTTCAATCATAACCTCCATTTGAAACATTGAAGTGCAACTTGCAGGAGCTATCAAACTTAAGTTGTCTGGCTCTGTGAAAAGCAGAAAGAAACCTCCCCCCCCCCCCCCCACAGCAGAACTTTTTAAGGGGCTCCTCAATAATGTGTAGCAGTGTTGGAGACTGGGTCAGAGGTGACATTGTTCAGCAGTTTGAGGTGAGGTGTGTTGTCACAGTGCAAGATGAACGAGCTGTCATTGTAGATCTACTGATCTCCAACCTGAATATGAGCAAGAGGGCCTGACGGCAGAGCTTCCTTGTGGAGGAGGGTGGAGGAAGGGGAAGATCGGCTCTGGCCAGGAGACCGCACCCCTGGAGTTTGGTTCCCTATATTTCTACTCCAGCTCCTGGAAGAGCAATGTGTCCAAGGGCTAAAATTCTCAGAGTGTCAGCCTCTGTGATCAACCATCTGCCTGGCAGAACTTCAGCTATGAGCTAAACCTGGACAGCTCTGCCTGGTAACTCCACCCTCAACTTCTTGCCTTCTGATTCATTCAGGCGGGGGGGGGGGGCAGGGGGAGGGGAGGGGGCGGTGTCAGGCTGCTCTCCGTGATTCCACCAATTACAGAGGGACTCTTTATCCCTGAGTGTACAGCTGGTGGTGTAGGTACGTGGATCTGCGTAGATCGGGATGGTTAAGGGTTATGGAGGGAAGGCAGGAGAATGGGGTTGGGAAAAAAACAGCCACCATTGAGTGGCAGAGCAGACTCAATGGACTGAGTGGCCTAATTCTGCTCCTGTATCTTATGGTCTTATGTTTCCCATGGTTCAGGGAGTGATGGACTCCACTCATGGGGCGGTAATGGCTCCACACAGGGACCCAGCCTGTTCATGACATTGTTCCATCGATGTCACACACCCACCATGGCTGGCATGTCCTGCCACTGATCTCAGCATGCCATTTCTCCGATCTTGTCAGAGTGTCACACTGATATCACCACCTTTCTGCACCACCGTCAACACCTTTGCAATTCATTTGAGAAATTCTTCCACCAATACTTCTACAGATAAGAATATATTGTTGCACTGACATTAGCGCCTGTCCTGCAGTGTGTGCCCAGTACTTTGTGTTAACAGTAAACCATTCACCATGTAAACCCACCAGTACAGTATCCCTCTGCCACCACCCACATCTCATAATCTTCATGGCCCTAGAAGCGGCTTCATCAGACGTTCAGACTATCAGTTCTTCTGCTAATGGGGAAATCACTCAATACAATGAATTTCATCCTCTGGGCAATCCCCGTGGGAGTTTCTTCCTTAATTTTAAAACTGAGTGAGGTGGCGAAAATCTCAACCCTTCCCGATGTAGGTGTTCTGATACTCGTGAAGTATCCAATGTCCCACCATAGCCCGGGCTTGGTGCGTCCACCAATTTACCATCTTGTGATAATTCAGGAGGATCCGCCAGCGACAATAGTCCCCCATTCAACTCCGCAAACCGCGCCCAGGAGTAATCTGCCAGAATCCGCGGGGAATAAATGGGGCTCCCGGTTTTCGAGATACGCGGCCGTTTCGGGAACGGATTCCCCGCGAAGGTTAAGAGTTCAACGCGTAAACACTGTAGTTGTCTGAGAGGCGGGCAGCGAGTGTCGGTGAAGACCACGGTTACCGCCAGTGCCAGGAATGTGAAGGCTCAGGCCGCCTGCGGTTCCCCCGGGCAAATTCAATCCGCGCAATTGTTCCTCCAGTGAGAGAATCGAACCGTGGGCCCCGCACCGGGAGAGATTGCAACGTGAATTTTAATTTTCAACATTCTAATTTTAATAAGATAATTATTCCTCGCTTTAGTTATAAAATACAACGTCCTCACATGGCATTGCGTTAGAAGTGGGTGTCAACAGCATGGGAAAGAGGCCGTCCAGGGATATGGATAAGGGAAGAGAAAGAGTATTGGTAGGAGGGGGCAGGCCCATGGCAAATGTTGGGAGCAGGGCAGTGGGAGTGAATGCAGGTAGAGCAGAGTTGGAGATGGGGAGGTGGTGGGGGGTCTGATGGAGCAGGGAGTGTAGGGGTGGAGGAGAGGTAGGGCAGAGTAAGTGAAGATCAGGATGGGGCAGGGGTAGTTTTATAGTCATGTTAAGATGGGGCAGGATGGTCAGAGGTGGTGTTAGGTAGAAAAGGGCTGTCATTGGCGACAGGGTAGATAGGATGGTATTTCCATAACTCAGAGGATGAATAGGGATGGTGTCTTTTCTCATCAGTATTCACCAGAGAAAGGGATGTGGGGGATGAAAAGTTAGGGGAGGGGTATGCTGATATTCTGGAGCATGTCTATTAAAGATGTTGGCACACATTAAACTGAGTAATTCCCCAGGGATTGATGAGATCTCATCCAGGATACTATGGAAAGAAAGGGAGGAAATTGCTGGGGCTGATGGAGATTTTTACATCTCTGTTAACTTCAGGTAAGGCACCAAAAGACTGGAGCATAGCAAATGTTGTTCCTTTATTCAAAAACGGCAGTGGGGAAAAGCAGGGAAACTACAGGCCAGTGAGCCGCACATCAGTGGTAGGGAAATTATTGGGGAAAAAAATTAAGAGACAGAATGAATGTTCACTTGGAAAGGCAGGGCCTGACTCGGGGAATCAGGATGGGTTTGTGCAGGGGATATCCTCTCACAAACCTGGTTGAGTTTTTAAGGAGGTAGCTAAGAAAAACGATGAAGACAGAGTGGTAAACGTGGAAAACATGGACTGCAGCAAGGCTTTTGGTAAAATTCAGCACAGTGGGCTGATCTAGAAGATTAAATGGTATCCGAGGTGTGTAGGCAAACTGGATCAAAAATTGGCTTGATGATAGGAGGCAGAGGTTGGTTGTGGATGGGTGTTTTTCTGACTGGAAATCTGTAACCAGTGATGTACCACAGGGATTGGTGCTGGGATCTTCGTGAATTGTTACACATATAGGTGACTTGGATGAGAATATAGGTGGTTTGATTAGTAAGTTTGCTGATGACACAAAAACTGGTGGAGTTGTAGAAAGCGAAGAGAGTTGTCTAAGGTTGTAGAGGGACATGGATTAGCTGAAAAGCTGGGTGGAGCAGTGGCAGGTGGAATTTAATTCAGTCAAGTCCGAGGTAATGCAACTTGAATGATCAAATGAAGGCGGAACGTATACAGTAAATGGCAGGGACTTTAGGAGTATTGATGTACAGAGAGATCTTGGGGTACAAGTTCATAATTCTCTGAAGTTGGTGACACAGGTGACTAGGTAGTGAAGCATGCTTGCCTTCATAAACTGAGGCATTGAGAATAAGAGATGGGATGTCATGTTGCAGCTGTACAAAACATTGGTTACGATGCACTTGTGTATGATTTTGGTCACAAGATCACAAGATCACAAGACAAGGGAGCAGAAGTAGGCCATTCGGCCCATCGAGTCTGCTCCAAAGAAAAGGGGAAAAGAAATGAGAAATTGGGGGGGGGGCAAGAAAAAACTAACCCCAATTTCCGGCCTTATCCCCATATCCCTTGATACCCCGACTATTTAGATATCTATCTATCTCTTCCTTAAACGCCTCCAATGATCTGGCCTCCACTGCTGTACGTGGCAAGGAATTCCACAAATTCACCACCCTCTGGCTAAAGAAATTTCTCCTCATCTCTGTTTTAAACCTGTACCCTCTAATTCTAAGATTGTGCCCTCTGGTCCTGGACTCACCCACCAAGGGAAACAGCTTGGCCACATCTACTCTGTCCAGTCCTTTCAACATTTTAAATGTTTCTATGAGGTCCCCTCTCATTCTTCTGTACTCCAGTGAGTACAGTCCAAGAGCCAACAAATGCTCATCATATGTAAGCCCTTTCATTCCGGGAATCATCCTCATAAATCTCCTCTGAACCCTCTCCAACATCAGCACATCTTTCCTAAGATATGGGGCCCAAAACTGTGCACAGTATTCCAAATGAGGCCTCAGTAGTGCCCCGTAGAGCCTCATCAATACTTCCTTACTTTTATATACTATACCTCTAGAAATGAATGCCAACATAGCATTCGCTTTCTTTACCATCGATCCGACCTGGTGGTTAACCTTTAAGGTATCCTGCATGAGTACCCCCAAGTCCCTTTGTACTTCTATACTTCGAATTTTCTCTCCTTCTAGATAATAATCTGCCCGTTTATTTCTGTTTCCAAAGTGTACAACTGCACATTTCTCAACATTGAATCTCATCTACCATTTCCTCGCCCATTCTCCTAAACTATCTAGGTCTCTCTGTAACCTTCCTGTCTCCTCAATACTCTCTACTCCTCCACCTATCTTGGTGTCATCCGCAAACTTAGCCACAAAACCATTTACTCCATCATCTAAATCGTTAATGCACAAGGTAAAAAGAAGCGGCCCCAACACCGATCCCTGCAGAACACCACTAGTAACCGGTAGCCAACCAGAACAAGGTCCTTTTATTCCCACCCTTCGTTTCCTGCCAACCAGCCAATGCTCCACCCATTCTGTTATCCCACCTGTAATTCCATGACCTCTCATCTTATTAATCAGTCTTTTGTGCGGCACCTCGTCAACGGCCTTTTGAAAGTCTAAATACACAGCATCTACCGCCTCTCCCTTATCCACCCTACCTGTGATTTCTTCAAAAAACTCCAATAGGTTGGTCAGGCAGGATCTTCCCTTCACAAAACCATGTTGGCTTGGACCTATCTTTCCTTGCACCTCTAGGTATTCCATAACCCCATCCTTGAGGATCGATTCCAATAACTTTCCCACCACTGACGTCAGACTAATAGGTCTGTAATTTCCTTTATGCTGCCTCCCATCTTTCTTATGCAGCGGAACTACATTTGCGACCCTCCAGTCCTCCGGAACCATGCCGGAGTCTATCGATTCCTGGAAAATTATCACCAATGCCTCCGCTATCTCTAAAGCCACCACCTTCAGAACCCGGGGATGCACCTCATCCGGTCTGGGAGACTTATCAGTCTTTAGCCCATTTAGTTTTCCTAGCACCTTCTCTCTAGTAATCTTAACTGAACTCAGTTCCATTCCATGAGACCCCTGACTAACCAGTATATTGCTGATGTCCTCCACAGTGAAGACCGATGCAAAATACTCATTTAGTTCCTCTGCCATCTCTTTATCATCCATTATAATCTCTCCCGCACCGTTATCGATTGGTCCTATATCAACCAGTGTCACTCTTTTACTCCTTATATATTTAAAAAAAACTCTTAGTATCCTTTCAAATGTTATCTGCCAACTTCCTTTCATAATTCATCTTTTCTTTCCTAATGACCTTCTTAGTTTCTTTCTGCAGGTTTTGAAAAGTTTCCCAGTCTTCTGTTTTCCCTCTAATTTTTGCTTCCTTGTACACCCTCCCTTTTGCTTTTATTTTAGCTTTCACCTCTCTCGTTATCCACATTTGTGCCTTTTTTCCATTCAAAGCCTTCTCTTTTCTTGGAATATATCTATCCTGCATTTTCCTTATTTCTTGTAGAAATTCCTTCCATTTCTGCTCCGCCGTCCCTCCATTCCAGGCAACATCCTGGCAAATCTCTTCTGTACTATTTCTATTGCCGGACTACAGGAAGGATGTGGTGGCAGTAGAAATAGTACAGAAGAGATTTGCCAGGATGTTGCCTGGAATGGAGGGCTTTAGGTAAGGTGAGAGATAGGATGGGCTGGGTTTGTTCTCACTGGAGCGTAGGAGGCTGATGGGTGACCTTCTAAGATTTATAAGATCATACAGCACAGAAACAGGCCCTTCGGCCCAATTGGTCCATACTGACCAAGATGCCCCATCCAAGTTAGTCCCATTTGCCATCACTTGGCCCATAACCTTCTAAACCTTTCCAATCCATGTACTTGTCCAACTGTCTTTTAAAAGTTGTCATTGTACCTGCCTCAACCACTTCCTCTGGCAGCTCATTCCACATTGATACCACCCTTGGTGTAAAAAAAGTTGCTCCTCTAGTTCCTATTTGAGGGGCATTGATGGGATAGATGGGGTAGTCAGAATCTTTTTTCTGAACTAGAGGGCATAAATTTAAGATGAGAAATTTAAAGGAGATCAGAGGGGCAAGTTTTTCCACACAGAGGGCAGTGGTAAAGGCAGATACAATTACAAGATTTAAAGGCATTTGCACAGGAACTTGGATAGGAAAGGAGGAGAGGGATATGGGAGTAAAGCTGGCAAATGGGACTGGTGTAGATAGGCATCTTGCTCGGCATGGACAAGTTAGCCAAAGGGCCTGTTTCTGTGCTGCACAGCTCGAAGGCTATGAAATGACAGCCCAAAGGATATGTTAGTTAGTGCCAGGGTGAGGAATATCTCAAAAAAGCTGGGGGGAAATTTGGAAAATGAAATGAGAGAAATGCACTTGCTGAGGTTCACAGGAGGGAAAGAAATTCTGTTGAAGGACAGTCAGGAGTTGGGAGCTAAAGCATCTCAGTGACCCCCTCTGCAGAATTAGTGAACCTTATGACCCTTCTGTGCACTCCAACAAAGAACTAACAGGCTACAGTCATCACTGCATATTTTCCAACCCTTGAGGCCAAGGATGGCTATTACTCCGAGCCTGAGAAGCCCCTAGTCTGCAACCCATATGGAGCCAAACTGATGCTCCTGGGTGACTTCAATGCCAGGGCAGGAGTGATCAGCAGGGAGGGAGTAGGAAGGTTAACTCCAATGGGCTCCTTCTCTTGAGAAGAAACTTGGAGCATCGGCTCGTCAGATTGAACACCCTGTTCACAGCAGCAAGCCTGTCCACGCTAGGCAGATATCTCATCCAGCAAGCCTGTCCACGCTAGGCAGATATCTCATCCAACAGAGGGATCATGGAGATATCTGCTTCACCCACACATGGACAAACACTGATGACTTCTGGACTGACCACTGCCTAACCCCTTCTATTATCTCCATCAACCTGGCCCCAGAACATCAGCGTCAACAGAAGTGATGTCAAAGCTCACCTTGGAGTTAACCACCTGTCAACTCCAAGCCTACAGGAGCCATAAGGTCTCCACAGTTTATGAGCTTCCCTGAAGCTTGCCAAAATTACACCTCTATAGAGGCTCTTGGCTTCTCTAACAAGAAGAATGAGGATGGTCTTGATGAGAATGACGAGGAAATCAAGAACTAATTATCTCTAAACAAAAGGCATTCCTGGATTGGAAGCTTCACCTTTTCAGTCAAGAATGATAGCAAGGTTGGGTCAAATAAGCTTCTGTTGAATGGAATCATATGTATTCACATCAAGGACAGAGTTGTAGTTGGGGTTGTCTCAAGCCAGTGATGATGACTACCCCTCTGTCCCTGGCAAGTTCAATCCCACTCCTAGCTATCAGTTGTTGGGGCTTTTGATGTTGGGGCTGTAGATATCTTCCTCAGTGCTCATGTCACAGCTGTTAGCAAGTTGCTAAGGTCTCTCCATCCATCCTTCCTCAAGGGAAAAGAAATAGTTTCACAGATCCCTGAAGGCAGAAGTTGAGCAGAAAACCCATGACCTAAAGAACAGATGGAGGATGGAGAGAGCACAGGAGGCTCAACAACTTGCCGATGGCCATGACATGTGTGGGTTCTTCACCACTGTAAGAGCCGTCTCTGGCCCAAACATCTGAGGGATAGGAATGGGGGCGAACAGAAGGACAGTCATCCCTGCTGGAAGGAACATTTCAAAGACCTACATAACCGTGACTCTGTCCTTGACATGACCGTGAAGAGACCATGGCAGTGAAGAGCTTTAGTCACAAATCCACAGCCTCCTCACCTACATCTGGGAAGAGGAGGATATTCCAGAGAATCTCAGAGATGATGTAATTGTGACAATTGAGGCAAGTCCATTTGTGGTGACAACAGAGGGGTTGATCCCTGCAGGATCACACTGCCCTCTGACAATAAACATTGTACACAGAACTCCAGCTGTGGCCTAAACAGTGTTTTATGAAGTTGTGACATAATCTTTCTGCCCTTATATTCTGTGCCTTGGCTAATGAAAACAATAATTCATGTGCCTTCTTCACCACCTTATCTACCTGTGCTGCCACCTTCAAGGATCCTTAGACTTGTACTTCAAGGTCCCTCTGTTACCCAGTACTCCTTAGGGCACAACCATTCATTGTGTATGTCCTAGCCTTATTTGTCCTTCTAAAAAGCATCACAGTTAAGGGGATTAAATTCCATCACCTTTGCTCTGGCCAAGACACCAATATCATCCTGTAGCTTAAGACTACCCTCCTCACTATCAACGGTACCACCAATTCACTGAAAGGATAAGCAAGCCAATGTCAGTGCCCTCTCCCTGATCAATGCCCCTAGTATTGAGGACCTTGCTACACGCAATGTTCGTCAAGCCTTGTCATTCACCTGCCTGACACCAGATTCCCAAAACAGACACTCTTCTCTGAGCTGTGTCATGTGAAGGTATCGCCAGGTGGACAGAGGAAAAGATTTCAGGTTCTGCTCAAAGCCTCTTTGAAGACAAGCAGCATCCCCACTGACTCCTGGGAACCTCTGGCCCATGACTGCTCAGGGTGAAGGAATATTTGGGATGATATCACCTCGAGGCCATGCACTGGGAGCACACAGAAGCTCTGTGTAAGCAACAGTCCACCTCACAATTTACCCACCTACTCACCCCATCAGCCACCATCTGTCCCATCTGTAGAAGGGACCACAGTTCCCACATTTAGCCCTGTTGTCCACCTCAGGGCACACAAACCTAGAGGGGAAGTAAGTCACCCTCGATTGCAAGGGAATGCCTGAAAAGAAGGAACCAATCTGGTAAACCTTGGCTGCACTTCCTCTATGGCAAGTACACCTTTTATGTAAGAAGACCAAAACTGTTCGCAGTTCTCCAGGTGATGTCTCACCAAGGCCCTCTACAGTGCAATGGGGCATCCTTGTCACCACAGGCAGCATTTGAGGCAAATGGTAAGATGTATTTAGGGGGAGGCTACAAAGAATATGAGAGCCAAGGGGATAGAGGGTATGTTGATGGTTAACCAGGAAGGGGTGTCAGCGGTTCACGGCTGCGTGCACTGGTTGAGCTGATTGGTGTGTTTCTGAGAAGTAGCTTCTTTATAATTCTGTGTAAACGGTGGAGTGGGAAAGGTTTAGAGCGGTAACAGGGAGAGGTTAATGTTAGGGAAGCACAGGTTTGTAACGTAATCCTCAGTAAGAGGATTATGTTACAAACCTGTTCAGCAAGAGCAGACCGTTGAAAGGTAGAGTAGTAGAACCTTGAATGTTTCCATTCACCTCATTTGACGTTAAATGTCAGCAGTGATGTTTTCGGTGCAGTTCCGCAAAGTTCAAGTGCTGATTGCGCCCGCATAGTTCGCCAATGCCGCCTTCCTGGGACTGCTTGTTCTTCTGCTAACGTCCACACGGACAGTGGGCAGCATTACAGTGCCAGTTAAATACGAGAGGGGAGGACAGTGAGTTCCCAACAGTCCTGGTCCTGCCTTTGTACAAGGTGTTCCCAAAGCTCGCAAACTGCGGAGTGAATTCTTTGCTGTATTCGCAGGAGCCCGGTAAAAGTCACGGTGAAGCTCTGCGTCATATTCTTTGTAGGGTGGGAGGCAGTGGGGTGCTTTCGCCTCCGCCGAGTGAGAGAGAGAGAGACGTGTAAATTCTACCCTGATAATGAAAGTCCTTTCCTCAAAGTGCTCCTTCCTACTTCGCCTTGGAGCAGCAGCACTGCACTAGGTGAAGAATTCCCCTCGGTGACGCATCTTATGGAGCAGTAGATTTGCTCATTTCCTTTGTCTCCTAACATCCCGAGTTTGACCATCTTGCCGAGCAGCGGACCCACGGCGTCTGAACCACCTGAGAATTGATACTCGGTTTCGTCATGATAGAATTTTTAAAATAAAGAATGAAAGTTCATTCTGGGAACGGGAGTCTTAAGTCTCAACAAATCAGGCAACCAACATATGAGGCGTGAGTTATTCGTGGTGTATTGGGGAAACTACATTCAAATGTATGACAGTAAACAAGTAATGACTAATATTGAATAGCTTACCGTGAATCTATATTCTTGAAGACACAAAGCCCCAGCAGGAAAAGTGGTCCAGCCTTAGTTAATCAGCTAAAGAGATAATATTAGCAAAATAGATAATGGGAAGCAAATAAAGATAACATTACATCAAAGGAAGGGGCTTATAATGTTGCCTGGATGAGACTTAAACCTGAATATTGGAGCAATTTCAGAATTCAGCAAAGAAGGATCATAACTTGTGTTGACTGACTATGCTGTGTAGGAGGCTGAATATTTGGAACTTCAACTTTTTGCAGTGTTATAGGCTACCTAGAACTTGCAAGAATGCTTGAATTATTGTGGAATATGCACATATATTCACACAACTTGGAACGAGTGAGAGTATGTCTCCCTTTAAACTGCTGCTTCAAGGTCTAACAGCACTTGCATTACTTTCTGAAATACTTCTTGTCCAGCCAGGTTTAACCTATTCTACCCCCTCCTCCTGGTCACACAGGCATGCCCTGGCTTCTTCTTCTCAGGTCATGCAAAGGCTGACAGGGACAGTTTTAATTAAAAAAAAACCAAAGGTACTCATTTCCACAGCCATCTTTCACAAACCTGGGATCACCCAGAGAGATTCGCGGATAATGAAGTACTTTTGAGTGTGCTGCATGTTGTGATGCTTGGCCAATCTGTGCACAGCAAGCTCCCATAAACAGCACTGAGAAAATGAGCAGTTAATTGAGTGACAAGTATTGGGCTTCCCCGTCCCTGCTGTCCTTCATAGTACAAAATGTCGGCACAACATTGTGGGCCGAAGGGCCTGTACTGTGCTGTAGTGTTCTATGTAATATTGATAAGGAATTAGAAAGTAGAATGAGAGTAATCTAGCAAGAAGCATAAAAATAGACTGTAAAAGCTTCATTAGAAAGCTACAGCAAAAATTATTGTGGGTCCCTTACAGATGAGACAGGAGAAATTATACAGGGGAAAAGGAAGTGGCAAAAAAATTTGACAAGTTTCTTGTCTTTCTTCATCGAGGAACAATTAGAAAACTTCCTAGAAATAGTGGAGAACAGTGTGTCCAGAATGAATGAGTAACTCCAATACATAAGCATTAGTGAAAAAATAGTACTGGGGGAATTAATGGAACTGAAAAGCAATTAATCCCCAGGATGTGATAATCTGCACCCCAAGCTTTTAAAGGAGAAATAAATTTTGTGGAGAAATAAATTCCCCCAGAATAGAAGGTAGCAAATGTGATCCCAGTACAGGTTGTCCCCAGACTACAAATGCCTGACTTCTGTACAGCCCGTACATATGAGTGAGCACTTGGGAGACTGCCGGGATAGATTTGCCGGATGCTGTGGGGCTGCAGGTATCTTCTGCCACCCGGGAACTCGGTTTGCGGCCGCATTTCCAACTTGCGAAGAGTCAGAATTATGAAGAGTTGACAGGGACAGAGCTCTGTTGTAACCCGGGCAGGACCTGTACTTAACAAAGGAGGGAAGAGAAATTGAGGAATTAGAGATAAGTTAGCCTGACAGTAATAGTAGGGACAATACTAGATCCATTTTAAAGGAAGTGGTAACAGGGCACTTTGAAAATAATAATAGGATTGAGAAGTAAACATGAACGAGAAATCCTGTTCAACAAATCTGAGGTTATAAGTAACAGAAGAGTTAAGGGGGAGCCAATTGAAATCGTATATTTGGACCTCCAGAAGCTTTTTGTTAAGATGTTATTAAACAAGATTAGAGCAGGATAATAAAGTACATGGATTGGTTAACAAACAGAAAACTGAGAGTTGGGTCATTTTTGAGTCGGGAGGCTGAGACCAGTGAGATGCTGCTGGAGTCGGCTCTGGGGATCCAGCTGTTTTCAGTCTATATCAATGGTTTGGATGAGGGAATCAAATGCAATATGTTCAGGTTTACCAATGATACAAAGTGGGGTGGCAGTGTGGGTTAATAGGAGGATGCAAATTGGCTTCAAGAGGATGTAGACAAGGCTAAGTGAATAAGGGAGGACAGGGCAGGCAGAATATATTGTGAAAAAAATTGTGAAGTATCCTTCATATGGTGAGATTGAACAGCGTTGGCGTTCATAGGGAACTTGGTATTCTTGAGCATGAATCACTAAAAATTAACATACAGTTGCAATTAGGAAGGCAAACAATGTGGTTGTTTTTATTGAAAGAGGAATAAGCATGAGAGTAATGACATCTTACTGAAAATATATTGGGGCCTGGTGAAACTACACCTGGAATGCAACGTACATATTTGGTCTCCCTGTCTAAGTAGACTGGTCCCATTCTGTCTCGAGTTTTGAGAGATAACCTCCTTGAAGCATGCAAAATTCTTACAGGGCTTGACAAGGTAGAAGCAGGAAGTGCCAGGGTTCACAGTCTCAAAATAAACAGTCAGCCATTATGTATAGAGAGAAGAAAAAGTTTCAAGAAGAAAAAGAAAAAGAGGGCTGTGGAAGCTCAATTCAAGACAAGGATTGATGGACTTCTGGATATCAAGGGAGTGAAGGGATATGGAGTTAGTGCAGGAAAGTGGTGCTGAGGTAAAAGATCAGACATGTTCTTATTGGTTGGCTGAGCAGGCAGTTGGGAGCTAATGGCCTACCCTTGCTTCTATTCTTACTTATATATGTTCTTAACTCTCTGGACTTTTACAGCCCTACAACCCTTCAAGATCTTTGTAACTTCTTCCAGCCCAATAATCTTCTGCGATCTTTCAATACTCCCCAACCAAGTAACCTTCAAAGATCTCTGTAACCTCCTTCAATTCTGATCCCTTATGAATCGCTGACGCTATTTGCTCCACTATTGGTGGCTACAGCTTTAGCAGTCCAGGCCATAAGCACTGGAAATCTCTTCCTAAACTCTACCTCTCTATTTCTTTTCACTTTAGTTCTTCATTCAAAAAAAAATCCGATCTTAAAATCTTCATTCAAAAAAAAATCTCCTTATGTGTGTTGGTGTCAAACTTTCTTTGATAATTGCCCCTGTGAAGCACCTTAGAATATTTTACCACATTGAAGATGCTCTATAAATGCAATTGTTTTATTACTTTTGAGTTAGTGATTCATATGGCCTGGGGTTGATTGCATAGTTGAGTGAACCTGCTTTGCACTCTGTGAATGTTGATGAAATAATTCTCCTTCCCTCACCCGCCTGCCACCCTCTACTGTGGTTATACTTGTAGATTTCTGGTGCCTATCTTATACAATTCTTCATTGTAGTCATTTGCAGTTAGACATTGAGGCACAGCAATTTCCTTGTAAAATGAAACCTCTTTTAAAAGCCTGGAAATAAAAAGCTGGTATCATTCAGAGTGGCCATGGGGCTGTTGGATTGTGGTAATCTAGAATTAGTTCCCTGACATCCTTTCATGGAAGGAGTTCTGTTACTCAGTTATGCGTCACTAGGGTAATAAGTACTTATCATGCTACCAAAGCACTCCTACCTAATATTACTATCAATAAAAATGTCCTGGAACACGCTACTGGTCATAGCATATTTCAATTCAAGAACAAAATATCGGGATACTGAAAATCTGACAGAAAATGCTGTAAATACTCAGCAAGTCAGGCAGTATCTGAGGAGAGATTATTTTTCTGTTTGCTCTCCATTCTTGCCGGCAGACTCACCAGTGGGTCAGGGTTATTGTTTCATGAGATGATCTTTCATTAAATCATTGACCTGAAGCATTCACTTTGCTTCTCTCTCCACAAATGTTGTCTGAACTGCTGAGTATTTTCTGATTTTATTTGTGATTTCCAGCATCTGCCTTTGAAAAACGACTGTCTGTCATAATTTGCCCACAGATCATATGGCTGATCTTTAACAACTAAGGTCAATTTACCAATGCACATTGATGCTTCTTGTTAACAGCTCACGATTCACAAGGTTGGGAAACAATTTGTGTGCACATCAGGTTCTGACGTACTGGGTTACGTACCTGTGATTACACAAGAGAATTGATCTCCTAGTGTCTGCAAAGCTGAAGAACACCTGGTGTTGTTTCCAGTGAGACTGAACTTTTGCAAAAATGGTAATTGCTGGCCGGCTGTTTTGTTCCTCAACTGATCTAATGCTGCAGCATAATCTGATTCTATGATCAGCCCATCATAAGTTCCCCTGCATTCTGAACTTTGCTAAACGTCTTCCCCTGCTATGCTTCTCGCTGCCTGCTTCTTGAGGATTGTCTCTCACTGGGTTTCAGGTGCATTTGTGCTGGGACCCCTTCATTACTGGGGCTGGGAGTCTGTTTTTTGTGTCTGCACTTTGGTAGTCAACCTGCAGCTTCAGATCAGGAGGAAAATGCAGCAAGTCCAGAGAAACCCGGCACAGAAACTGGGTGCATTCAACTCAGGACAACCATGGAGCCAGTTATCTAGGTCTTGCTGCATGTAGGTATAGACCTCGTCGGTTTCTGAGGGGTTAAGAATGGATCTGAAGATTGTGCAATCATTAGTGAAAATCCTTCCTTCTGAAGCAGTTGAAGATGGTTTGGCCTATGACTTAGTTTTGAGAAACTCCTGCAATAATCTCTTGGAACTGAGGAGATTAAGCACCAACAACCACAACTTTTTTCCTTTGTGTGAGGCAGCCTCTGCCATCTGAGGTACCCAGTGTCTGAATGTTCCTGTAAGGAATGTTATGTTTGCACTCTCCATGATCTTCAACCTCATCCCCAACAAAACTGCAAGGAACCAAGAATCTCTTTAAGGGCAGGAGTAACAATGACACTTGAGTGCAGGGACTGCCCCGGTTACCTGTGGAGACCCTGTGGGAGGCTCCAAGACAGGCATGTCAATATTGGCTTGGCTGTCACAGTAAGTTGTATCTGCCCACTTTTCTCACTGGGCAAATGTACTTTGGTGCTGGCTAAGTAAACTGGCTAGTGGATTGCTTGATGGCTTGGTCTGTGATCAAGTCACTCACAGGAGGGGAGAGTTTTGAAAAACTTGATCGTTCAGAACCATTTCTGTCGCACCAGAAGTGGAATGACAACCAGGCCAGCAACATTCGTCATCCTTCCACTGAACCTTCACTGTGACGTGACTCTGGATCAAGGCCATCAGACTGATAAGAGGCATCCTGAATAAATATAAATAGAGAGAGGAGGAAGAAAGTCCTTATTATTTCACATGGCCATGTCTGTTTTTGTTAGTTCTTTTTATTAATGGTTGGTTAATAAAGCACAGCATGTCAGATGATATACCTGAGGATATGGTGCATGGCAGCTAGTCTTCCTCAATAACTCTCACTGGAGGGTTGGATATCAATCTTGCTTGGCCAGAAAAGGAAATATGTCTGTATTATTGGTTTCAAGAGCAGCCATGACCGAAAAAGGCTCTTATTTAATGGGGTGCAAATCCCATGAATGTAAGCATATAGCACAGATGGGAGCCACCTTGTTGCTAAATATCAGCTTTCACATGCATGGTTAGTACAGGGGTTTGCCAAGATTTATATGGCCAATTTGACAGAACTGGAATCAAGTTAGCATTGCACAAGGGTTGATGACATTAATTACTGCATCCTCTGTACTTCTGGCATTTTCTTACAACACATGCTTCAGAATGATCCAGCTTTGCTGATGTTGCAGGTCACACTGACAAATGTGCTCTTGACACTGCAATTTGAGCTGATGACATTGCAAAGGAGCTGAATTTCCTGATCTCTATCTGTTTGCAGCTGCACCCATCCAGGCAGCTGGAGGATGTTCCGTAACACTCCTCACTTTGATACGGTCGACGATGGAACAATTTTGAGTCACTCACCACAGGACACACAGCCTTTGACCTTTTCTTGTAGCAACAGTTGTTTTTCAGGTCAATTATGACTTGGTCATAATTATGAATTGGGGTTCAGCACTGGTGAAACAGTTGAACGTCAAAGGAGGTGGTTAGAAATAGCCACTGCCTGGCACATAAATGACAAGTTACATTCATGCCACATATCAGCCCATGCCTGAATGTTTTTTAGGCATTGTTCCAAGCAGGCATGGACTGCTTCAATTTTTGAGGAGTTCGAATGGAATTGAATACGTACAATCATCAGTGAACCTCTCCATTTCTAACCTTATGGTAGAAGGAAGGTGATTGATGAAGCTGCTGAAGATGGTTGGGCCTAGGACACTGCTCTGAAGAACTCCTGCAGTGAGGTCCTGGGACTGGTGTCAATGACCTCCAACAATCACCACAATCTTCTCCTGTGTGAGGTATGACCCCAACCATTGGAATACTTTCTCTGTGATGCTAATTGACTTTTGTTTCACCAGGGCTTTAAACTAAATGAGAGCATGGGGAGGGTGTGTGTGGTTCACTTTAAGATAAATCTAGAATGTCAAAGAGAAAAGACAAAGAACTAGTGCAGGACACTGAAATGTTCACCAAATTATGTCAGATAGAAGCAGAGCATATGCACAAAAGAGTGCACTATCAAAATATGGTCCAGGTGAGAAAAAAAAGCCAAAAACATCATGGAATGAAAAACTGCTGCAATGTTAAAATTGTTAAAAAGTCAAATATAAAGATGCTGTATTTGAATGTGCAAAGCATGAATAATAAGGTAAATGAATTAATTATGCAAATAAATGGACAGAATATAACTTCCATTATGGAGATGTGGCTGCAGGTGATCAAGACTGTAGATTGAATATCCAAGGATATTAGATATTCAGGAAGGTCAGGAAGAAAGGAAAAGGAGGTGGGGGTGTCATTGCTCATAAAGGATGAAATCAGAGCAATAGGAGAGAGGATAATGGCTCAGGAAATCAAGATTGAGAATCAGTTTGGATAGAGAGAAGGAGCATCAAGGGACAGAAGGAATTGGCAGGAGTTGTCTGTAAACCCCCAAACATTAGTGGTAATATAGGGGATTGCATCAAACAGGAAATTAGAGATGCATGTAACATGGGTACCACTGTAATCATTAATGACTTGAATCTACATATTGGAATTAGATCTACATATTGACTAGTTGTGGAATACATTGAGAAAGAAGAACCATTTTCTATGCCACCTGCACTTTCCTGGCTGTTTGCAAGCAGTTCAATCTGACACACGGCCAGGTCCCATCAAGCCTCAAGCTGAGTAGCCAAACTTTACCTGGAGCTGTCTCCTCCTGTAGGTTGTTTCATTGTCCACAACTATTCTTGACTAGATGTGGCAGCACTGCTGAGTTTTAACCTGATCCACTGGCTGTGGGCTCGCTTCTCTCTGTGATTTACACGTATGTAATCCTGTTTTATATCCTTACCTGGCTGACACCTCGATTTTAAATGCACTTTGTGGTGTACTGGCAAGCACTTCATTGAACTAGGGTTGGCCCCCTGGCTTGATAGCAGGGGGAGAGTGAGGTACAGTATATGCCAGGGAAGCAGGTTACAGAATGTGGTGGAGTACAATTGCATGCTTAATGATTGCCCAGAGCACCTCATGAATGCCCAGTTTTGAGAAATGTTCTGGTCCCACACAACATAATGCAGGGTGTCCTCATTGTAAAGTTAGGACTTTGTCTCCATAAGGCCTGTGAAGGTGTGACAACTACCCATGCTGTTGAGGATAGCTGCATCTTTAGAAGGTAGGTTGGTGAGGAATGTCAAGTTGCTGCTTGCTCAGTGCTTGCCACAAACCCAGGCTGGCGTCATATCTGTCAGTGGAGCTGCAGCCTAGCCACTCCAGGAGTCTTGCCTTGAAGGGACAGACTGACCATATCAACTTACTCAGGGTTAACAGCTGGTCCAGACTCTCTTGCTTGCTGTCATCTAAAATCTCTGAGGTAGAGGTCAGGAAGTTTTGAGAGACTTGTGTAGCCTGGTGTGGAAGGAACTGCCGCTCCTTAACATGTCCAGGATATTGCACACACAAAATGCTGGAGGAACTCAGCAGGTTAGGCAGCATCTATGGATGGACATACACAGCCGACATTTCAGGTCAAGACCCTCCTCTTTCTTAAGGTTGTTGATCACAGAGCTCCTTCTGTGAACCTTTTGGAAGAGGAAATATGAGTATGTCTCATCCCACTCCATGAAGCAGATCAGATTTTCCGGATCGGAATATGCTTTTGACACAGTGCTCAACCATAGATTCAATCTTTGAGCCTATTTTTAATATGAAAATTTATGGTACAAAATCACAACACAAGTGGTTTCCTGTGGCAAAATGCCCAGGGTTTGTGTGAACTGCTTTATTAGGCCAGGACTGAAGTATGGGTCTTATCTGCTCCAGTTGCTGACTTCCATTGTGGAGAAGCAGTTCTGTGGTTGGGGGAAGAGTCTTTGATTCCCGTTTGAAGTTTGTCCTGGATCTTTGGTTTCAAGTTTTGTGCTGTCACATTCTCGGAGCTGGGGTGTGCTGTTCTCTGGTCCTGATTTCACGGAGCTGCAATGTACGGGACACTGCACTAACTCCAGTTTCCAGAGGTCTGTGTATCTTGTGTCACTGCTCTCTGTTTCCTGTGTCTGTATTATTTTTCAAGGGAATTTGGTTTCTGCCTCAAAAATAGTTTATTTGGGATGTGTTGCCGATATCACCTTCCCTTTCTCCCAGGTTGTGTTGTTTCTTCTTGCTCCTGTTTAGAGGAGATATCACAGTTGTTTGATGGGGTCTCCAGCCATCACCTACTGCTTTAACGCCTCTGGAGCAGTGAGCTTTTCTATTCCTTCCTTCAGCATCCAATCCTCCCCCACCTCTGGGTTGCTTTCATCTCTGTGGCATTAGGACTGGGCTCGATGTGGCTGTTGGAAGCTCGTGCCACTTCTCCTCTGTGCCGTCTGTATTGTCCTCCTCCTCCACCTCTTCCCCTTTCTCCTCATCATCATGGTGTTTGTCATGTGGGATGGCAATGGAGGTCACTGTTATGATCTCCTGGCTTCAGCAATTTGTGGTCTGACAGTGGGTTCAAGGAGAAGACAGTGATGTTGTCCATGCACAGGGAGATTTCAACCTCAGTATCTCCGCTGTCTTTGCTTGCATCCTTCCTACTGGACTGGCAGAGGAGAGAGGGCAGCCTTGTCCAACTCCAGAGTTCATCAGCAAGGTTTATGTTTCCCACTCATTGATTGGGTCTGCACTGGTGATGATTGTGTAGAGCAGACTTACCCCATTGAGGAATTGCCCACCCCCCACCAAACCCTATTATAGGAGAGCATGACCATTAAATACATGTTTGATATTCTGTGAAAAGCTTCCTCCTCTTCAAATTGAGCAAATGTCCACCCCCTGTCTTGTGCCCAGATAACCATGTCCCTAAGTAGCCCAAGGCTGTCAGGATGTTGGCAGCTGTAGGAGCTGTTGGAAGATGCCAGCTGTTCATTCCTTTGAACTAGGCAGACACATTGATGACACTGAGTAGAACATTTTTGTACATTACGTCTGCTAAGGATCCAGCCACCCACAACTTCTCTAACTTCAGTGATGTTGAGGTTGTCACCAGAATACTCAGGCCAGAGCAATGATAACATGAATGGTGGTCTGCTCCACATCATTCTTGCATGTTCAATCTCATTGATGGTCTGGGACCACATTTAGGCTGGGTAAGGATGGCAGGTTTTCTAGCCTGGAGAACTTGAGTGAATCATATGCATTTTCACAATGCTGTAAGACCATTTTGCTATTTTTAAAAAATTCATATCACTTAATTGATTAAATTTAATGGAGGGAGCTTTTCTCGGTATGTGACCTGCATCAGTATGTACAGTATGTGACCTGAGAGTGTTTGTGACTCTGTAGAGGGAGCTTCATATTATCTCATTGTTCTGTGCCTACTCTGGGAGTGTTCAATGATGGAGGATAAAGGGAGTTTTATTCAGTTTCTAACAATTGTCCCACAACAAAGTAGGATTATGTTCATAGAATTTTACACTGCTGTCCAGCTACATGTATATTTAGGGAGGGGGAGGACTCAGTATTAAGATGACATTTATCAAGGAGTTTTCAACGTTAACTGTGTTCAGTGGGAAGGTTTGCGTTGTTCTGACCTTTCACCCACTCACATACGTACATTACGCACTACACAGAGTGCCCTGCCCACACTCTCAGCTTTTTCTCATTGTGCTTTACTCACAGTAGCTCATCTCATTCAGAGAATTAGATAGAATATGTTAAATATAAAGATTGTGACGTGGTAGCATCCATATGTAGCAGGTTGTAATTAAGCATTGCTTTATTCTTAATGAGGCCACCGTGCAGAGACAGCTTGCTCTATCATTCATTCCTTGACACTTTACTTGAAACTTGGAGCATTAAATTGGCAAAATTCTATTCTGCTGGATTTAATGTGCTAAACTTTGCTTAAAGAAGTTGGAAAGTCCACTAAGAATTAAGTCCTGATGTCATCACCAGTTCTGAAGCCAGCTCTTTGCACTAGTAAAGCATAACAAGACCCAAAACACTTGCACCCACACTCTTCACTCAACCGCCTCGCACTTGCTGAACTTATTGCTATTGCCTGGGCTTTTACTTACATGTGGTTAGAGCTATGAATAAGTCATAGGCTCGCTCTGCAAATGAACATTAATGACGATGTGCACTTGAAAGGAATCTCCAATGATGAGGTCTCCAGTTTTTTTTATTTATCCGTTTTTCAAGATCAGGGCAAGGCCAATATACATTGCCCCACTCAAACGGCTGCTAGCATTCAAATGAAGGTACTTTCATGGTGCTGTTGGATTGGGAGTTCCAGGATTTAGGCCCTATGATGATGAAGGAATAGGAATATAATTTCAAGTCAGTCTGCTGTGTGAATTGGAGGGGAATACACAAGTTGTGGTATTCCCATGAGACTGAAACCATTGTCCTTCTTGGTGTTAGAAATTGTGGTTTCGGAAGTTGTTACCAAAGTAGTCTAGGCAAGGACCTGCTTGCATTTTGTAGATGGTACAAACTGCAGCCACTGTATGTCAGTGATAGAGAGAATAAATCTCTGGGCTGTGGATACAGTACTAATCAAGTGGGCTCCTTTGTCCTGGATGGTTTCAAGCTTCTTGAGTGTTGTAGGAGCTGCACTCATCCAGGCAACTGGCAATGAGGCATCCAGGCAACTCATTCATCGCCCTCCTGATTTGTATCTTGTAGATGGTGAATAGACTTTAGAGTGTCAGGAGGAAACCCAGTCTTTGATCTGTTCCTGTAGCCTCAGTATTTATGTGCTTGTTCCAGATGACTTTCTGGCCAGGTATTAATGATGGGAATGCCATTGAATCTCAAGATTATGTGGTTAGACTCTCTCTTTTTGGAACTGGTCATTTTCTTGCAATTTTGTGGCACAAGTGTTACTTGCCATGACACAGCTCATGCCTGAATGTTGTTTGGGTCTTGCTGCATGTACACATGGACTGCTTCATTTACTGAGGAGTTGTGAGGGAAATTGAACTTATCCCCAAATCTGACCTGATGACAGAAGGAAGAACACTATTGAGCTGAAGATGCTCATGGCTATGAAACTGTTCTAGGGAACTCCCACAATAATGTCCAGGGGCTGGGATGATTGACCTCTGACAATAAGAACAATCTTGCTTTGTGTAAGGAATGACTCCAGTCATTGGAGCAATTCTTCTTAGTGCCGATTGACGTCAGTTGATGCCATGCTCAGTAAATGCTGCTTTGATGTTAAGAACATAAGAAATAGAAGCTGGAGTAGGACATTCTGCCCTGCACTTGTTCCACCATTTATTACGATTATAGCTGATCTTTTACCTCACTGCCACATTTCTGCATTAACTCCGTATCCCTTGATTCCCTTAATATCTAAAACCTATCAATCTTTTTCTTGAATATACATGAGAACTGAGGCTGCACAGTCCTCTAAAGTAGAACATTTCAGATTCACTACCCTCTGTGTGAAGACATTTCTGTCCTGTATGGCTGGCTCTTTATTTTGAAACTATGATTCCTGGTGCCAGATATCCAAGCCAGGGAAAATGTCCATGCACCTACCCTATCAAGCTCCTTAATTCACTCTCATCTCACCTCTGCAGTTCAACATTTTGGTCCACTTTTGGACCAGAGCTAGAATAAGATCTGGAGCTGAGTGGCAAAATCCAGACCAGGCTTTGGTGAGCAGGTTAGTGGCAAGTGAGTGTCACTTGATAGCATTTCAACAACATCTTCCATTATTTTATTGATCATGGAGAGTAGACTAATTGGGTAGTAGTTTAGCCTGATTGGATTTGTTCTGCTTTTTGCAAAAGAATATATCGGGGCAATTTTCCACATGGTCAGGTGCACAACAGTGATGTAACTATACAGGAACAGCTTGGCTAGAGGTGCAGCTAATTCAGGACTGCAGGTCTTGGTACTACAGCTCAGATGTTGAGTGGTCCCCAAAGTCTTTATTGTATCCTGTGTTTCTTGATATCACATGCAGTGAACCAAACTGGCTGGAGACTGGCTTCTGTGATTGTGAGGATCTCAGGAGGTAGCCAAGGTCAATCATCTATCTAACAGTTCTGGCTGAACATGATTGTGAATGTTTCAGCTTTACCTCTCGTAGGGCCCCATCACCATTGAGGAGAGAAGCTACTTCACTCTTGGAGCTTCCATCTGCCTTTGGTCGTTTTGCTCACCTCCAGATGTGACCGAACTGCAGAATTTTGATCTGATCCATCGGCTTTGACATGGCGTAGCTCCATCTACTATCTACTGGTTCTGCTGTACTGATGTGTTTGACATCTGGTGCCACCTGATGGCCAATAGAGTGCACTGCTGCACTTAGAGTGTCAGAGTCATTGTGCTTCGAAGTCACAGTAAATGAGAAATTCCACTGGATTGGATCAGGAGATGGGTTTGGTGTGGGAATACTTTCCCATTCCTGCCTGCTTCTATGCTTCTGCACACTCATGACCAGCATCCTTGTTTTATCCTCCACAAACAGGGAACCATTCAAAACAAGTCCTAACTCATACCAAGTCTTGTTCATCCTACGCTGACCTACGCTGGTTACAGGTTAAGCAATGCCTTTGTTTTTTTAAAATTGCACTCTCCCTTTCACATTCTCAGTGGTTTAGTTATTCCCTATTTCTCCTCCGGCCTTAAAATCACCTTCCAGTCCCCCACTTCCACCCCATTCTGCAGTGCTTCTCCATTTGGCGTCTTTTGATCACCTCTGAATTATTTACCACAGGTGGCTGAACCTTCAGTTTCCAACACCCTAATGTCTGGAATTCCCCTCCTCCCCCTAAAACCCCTCTGTCTCATTGCCTTTGCCTTCCTCTAATAAGATGCATCTTAAAACCCACATCATTGACCGATCTTGGATCATCTGTCCTAATTTGTCTTTATGAGGTTCTGTATCAAATTTTGTTCAGTCATAATCCTCCAAATTTTTTTGGGGATGTTAAGCTACATTAAAGATAGGTTGCTATTGTTGGAACACAATTTAAAGTCTGCAAGGCAACTGTTAAAGCATTCTTACTGTATGCATAAGCATACAGTCTGTGCAACAGAAAGTTACCTCCACTAGGGTCACGTCATGATGGTGGAAGATTCTGATGTCCTCTGAAGAGCAAGTGGGTTGGGCATAGAGGCAATGATAGCAAAATGACAACAAAGGTAATGTGATTGTAGGAATTTGCATGTAAAGCAAAATCTTGTGCCATAAAATTTGTGATGCAACTGAGCAAAGACCCTGAGGCTGAAAATGATGTTGCATTTGGTTTGAAGGCTGTAAGAATGTCACTGTTCCTAAAAGCAGACAGATAAAGAATGAAAAAGCATATACACACAAGATAAATGGCAATTAAATTATCAACAAGAGCACATGAAGACATGATTTACTCTGATGGGTCGGAGGGGAACACGATATATTTGTTCAGAATTTGGTCAGTGCTCATAAAGAAGTGTAAAGCTGTTGTTTAAATCAGGCTAACAAAGAGCAAATGGAAATGCAGTTGAAATTCAGTAGTGTGTGAGGCCCAGTGCATTCTGGAACCGGGACTGGTAGGTGAACAACTGGGGTGGTAGTGGTTAGTGGCAAGGGTGGTGGGGTGGTTGGGATGAGGATCAGCTAATGGGAAACAACGGAAGATAGAAGCCGTAATTATGATTAGTTTTAGTAAGCACAGATGGGGTTGGATGGGTATTTGGGGACTGCAATTGGTGTCAGATTACATGATTGGTGGTGGGTTGGGAGCCAGGGTCAATGATTTGCGGGATTGCAATAGTAGTTGGGAGGTGATCGTAGGAGGACATTGGTGTTTGAAGGTGTTTGGAGAGGGGGATTGGTGCTCAGAGTGGAATTGGTGGTCAGGGTTTGTTGAGCCAGGCATCTAATCAGTAGTAGGGGTGAGTCATACAGTCTATACAGCTCAGAAACAGGCCCTTTGGCCCACCATGTCCATGCTGACCTTTTTTGCCCATCTACCCAAATCCCATTTGCCCGCATTAGGACTGTATATCCTTCTATGCCTTGCCTATTTAAGTGTCTGTCTAAATGCCTCTTAAATGTACTGATTGTATCTGATTCCACAGCCTTTTCTGGTAGTACGGCTCCAGATATCAACCACTCTCTGTGTAAAAAACTTACACCTCAGATCCCCTTTAAAACACCTACCTCTCACCTTAAAACTGTGCCCTCTTGTTTTTGATATCTCTACCATATGAAGAAGATTTTGACTCTCTACCCTATAAATGCCTCTCATATTTTTTTCTATCAGGTTATCCCACAGCCTCCTTCACTCCAGGGAAAACAAACCCAGCCTATCCAATCTCTCCCCATAACTAAAGTCTTCCAATCCAGACAACATCCTGGTGAATCTCCTCTGCACTCTCTCCAGCACAATCACATCCTTCCTATAGAGGGGCAACCAGAACTGCACACAATACTCCAAGTGCAGCCTAACCAATGCTTTGTAAGTTCCAACATAACATTCCAACTCTTAGATTCTGTACCCCAACCTATGAAGGTAAACATGCCGTATGTCTTCCTAACCACCTTATCAACATGTGATGCCACCGTAAGGGAACTATGGACTTGGACCTTCAGGTCTCTCTGTCCACAAACATTCCTTAGTGCCATTCCATTATGTCCTACCCCTATTTGACTTCCCAAAATATATCACTCCACACTAGTCAGGCTTAAGTTCAATCTGCCAATGCTCGTCCAACTTTCCATGCAATCTATATCCTGCTGTAGCCTTAAACAACCTTCCTCACTATTCACAACACCACCAACTTCCATGTCATCTGCAAACTTACTAATCATACTGCCAACATTAACTTCCAAGTCATTAATATAGATCACAAACAGCAAAAGTCCTAGCATTGATTCCTGTGGTACACCACTGCTCCCGGACTTGCAATCAGAAAAACATCCTTCCACCACTGCTCTCTGACTCCTATCACCAAACCAATTTTGGATCCCATTAGCCAGGTTGTTTTGGATCCCATGTACCTTAATCTTCTGGACTAGCCTACCATGCAGGACCTTGTCAAATGCCTTACTAAAGTCCATAGAGACAACATCTACTGCCCTATCTTCATTAATCTCCTTTGTTATCTCTTCAAAAAAACTCAATCAAATTGCTGAGATAGGATTTCCCCCACACAAAGCTATGCTGATTATCCCTGATCAGTCCCTGCCTTTCCAAACGTACATAAAATCTTCCCCTTCAAATTTTCTCCAATAAATTCCCTACCACTGATGTAAGGCTCATGTGTGTGTCAGATGAAGGTTGTGAACTTTGGATGATTGGTGGGGTTGTCCTGGGAGAGCTGATATCTGAGGTACTCAAAAGGGAACTGGGTAAGTACCTTCCAGAAGAGGGACCTATTTTAGTTGGGTTCCCAGTGCTCAGGTCTGTCTCCCTTAAGAGACATAGAATCAGCCTTCATGGTGCAAGACTTCTATATGAATGGTCCATGGTGCCACCCAGATGTGTGTTGCATACCGTGGTTCACCACTGCACAAGTTTAGAGTGTTCTGTTTGGTAGCATGCCAGAAGGACCTCGAACAAAGATCTGTTGATAGATTAATTGGCCACTGTAAGTTACCCCTGGGTGTAGGTCAGTGGCAAAAGAATCAAAGCAAAGTTAATGGCTGTGTAAAAGAGAATAAGTTGCAAGGCTACAGGGATAATAAGGAGGGGGGAATGAGATGGATAGGATTGCTTTGCTGGAAGCTGGCAAGGACTCAATGGGCCAAACAGCCTCCTGTGTTGCAATAAGTAAGTAAAAATATGTAATAGACTTTTTGCAATTCCTGTGAAATCCGCATTTTTAATACGTTTGATTTCTCAGTGAAATTGGATAATGTAATGCAAAAAGGCATGATGTTATTTGATCGTGCGGCTGCTTTAGAAGACCTTATATGTCCCTGAAGTAATCAGATATAATGTCCCTGAGTCCATTCTATCATTTCTAAATGATCCCAAATTTAATCAGCACCAGTGTTCCAATAGCAAAATGCTGTAGCTACTGGAAATCTGAAATCAGCATTTTCTGTTTTTGTTCCTGAACAGCTGTGGTGTTGCGATGATAGGTTTTGGCCAATATGAAATAAAAACAGAAATTATGGGTAAATATTTAGCAGGCCAGATATCTTCAATGGAATGAGAAATAAAGTTAATGTTTTGGGTTAATGATCTTTTATCAGAACTGTTATCTGACCTGCCGAATTTTCCCAGTATTTTCTGTTTTTGTTTCAGATTTCCCAGCATGATTTTTATTTGCTTTTGGTAAGTACAAAGTTCATAAGATATAGGAGCAGAATCAGGCCATTCGGCCCATCGAGTCTGATCTGCCATTCAATCATGGCTGATTTCTTTCTTCAACTCCATTCTCCTGCCTTCTCTCTGTAACCCTTAACCTTCTTTCCAATCAAGAACCTAACAATCTCCACCTTAAATACACCAATGACTTGGACTCCACAGCCCTCTGTGGCAATGAATTCCACAGATTCACCACCCTCTGGCTGAAGAAATTCCTCCTCATCTCAGTTTTTAAGGGACATCCCTTTATTCCGAAGCTGTACCTTCGGATCCTGGACTCTTCTACTAATGGAAACATCCTCTCCACACCCATTCTATTCAGGCCTTTTTGTATCCAGTAGTATCCTTCTGAACTCCATCAGTACAGGCCCAGAACCATCAAATGCTCCTCATACGTTAAGCCTTTCAATTTAACAACTTAATGTTTTGTTCATAATTACATATTCCCTGAACGTGGCAGTTGGACAGGGTGGCGAAGAAGAAGTATAACACACTTGCCTTCATTGTTCAAGGTAATGAGTACAAGAGTTGGGAGGTCATGTTACACCTGTATAGCACATTGGTGAGACCACACTTGGAGTATTGTGTGCAGAATTAGTTGCCATAGTATAGGAAGGATGTAATTAAGCTAGAGAGCGTGCAGGAGAGATTCACAGGATATTGCCGGGACAGGATGGCTTGAGTTATTAGGAGAGACTAGATAGGCTGGGACTGTTTTCCCTGGAGTGAAGGAGGCTTAGGGGTGACCTTATAGAGGTTTATAAAATCATGAGGGGAAAAGGTAAGGTGGATGTTTTCATAGTCTTTTTCCCAGGGTGAGTCTAAAACTAAAGAGCAGAGGTTTAAGGTGAGAGGGGAAACAATGAGGGGCGAGGTTTTTACACAGAGGGTGGTGGGTATATGGAACAGGCTGCCAGAGGAAATTGTAGAGGCGAGTATAATTACAACATTTAAAAGACATTTGGACAGGTACATGGGCAGGGAAGGTTCAGAGGGATGTGGGCCAAATGGCGAATGGGACCAGCTCAGGTAGGCACCTTGGCTGATATGGACTGGTTGGGCCAAAGGCCTGTTTCTGTGCTATATAGTTCAGTAACTCTATCACCACAATAAAAGCAAAATGTTGCACTTGCAGAACCTAGCATTTCCAGCATTATTTTTATTTTTAGCACTCTTTTGTATCACTGTTCCTTGAATGAGTCTGTCGCAGTTTTGAGTTTGTGAGATTGCGTCGCGGAATGTTCTGTCCTAGCTCAGGACCCGTACTGCGCAGCAGCGCTGTTCACTGTCCCAAGATGGCGGGTAAGCGGGTGCTGCTAATTTTGGCCAAAGGCGCAGAGGAGATAGAAGTAGTGATTCCCACTGATTTGATGCGCCGAGCAGGGGTGAGTATAGAGCAGCTGATAGCTTTTACTTTTACAAACTTTGATAAATCATCTGTTAAACGTTAATTTGAGACTAAATTCGGAGATCTGTGCAAGGTGTGATGTACGTGGGAGTTGTCCAATCACCTCAGAGTTTGGGCGCCGGGATTAGGTTACGCAGCCAATTAGGTGGCGGCAGGGCAGGGGGCGGGACCTGGAGAAAGCAGCTGGTTGTCCTGGGCAAACCTCGAAATGCATTCCAGGAGAGTTCTGGAGTGTCAGTGCATGCACTTATGGTAAGCACTAAATAACCAAGTGCACTTGTAGGTCTATCGAATGTCATTCAACAGTTTTAAAATTATACGTTATGGCAATCTTTTATTTATGTAATTATCACAACTCAGCAATTTCTTAAATGTGCATTATTTTGCACGGAATTAATTTGAGTAATAGAGAAATACAGCATGGAAATGGGCCCTTCGGTACACTGACCAAGCACCTATTTACAGCATCCCTACACTAATCCCATTTTATTCTCCCTACGTCCTCATCAACTCTTTCTGGCCCCTCCCCTAATATTTTACCACTCATCTACACACCAGAGTCAACATTTTGGGATGTGGGAGGAAATTGGAGCAGTCACAGGGAGAATGTGCAAACTTCATTTGGATAGCACCTGAGGTCAGAATTATACCTAAACTGCTACTGTGACTGAAATGTAGGACCTATGTTGTTGAAAAGTTTACACAGATCTTTGTTCTGCCAATTGAAACTTAGGTAATGGGAGAGTTTGTAAAACAAAAAGAACTGCTAACGTTGGAAATATAAAATAAAAACAAATGCTTGGGTCAAGCAGCAACTGTGGAGAGAGAAATGGAGTTAATGTTTCAGGTCCCTTAAATGTTAACTTTTTTTGCTGAACACAGATGCTGCCTGATCTCTGTGTATTTCCAGCATTTTCAGTTTTTGATTAGGCAAGTTCCTTGATCTACCAAAAGTGCTTTAGCTTAATGTTACACCTGAAGGCATCTTCAGTAGCATGATGTGATTATGTATATCAGTCCAACTTGTTGAGCTATAACTAAAACTAAGGGTCCAAGGTTATGTATGGTGCCCTGTACGACACTGAGAGAGCTATATAGTCTGATTTGCATCTTTAAGACAAGATTATAGTGAGGCCTTCATTTGTACCTGTGGAGAATTCTGTGGGGATGTTTTGCAGAAGAGGGTAATGCTATTTAGTGTCCTTGCCAATCTATCCCTTCTTGTCTGCAAAGTATCATTTGACTAATGAGCTATGAGTCAATTGGAATCTGCCATTTTGGTGGGAGAAATCTACAGGCTAGATTCATACTGAGCTGAAAGGAAGATAGTTGTGGTTGTTAGTGGTCAGTCACTTCACCCCAGATTCTGTGGGGTGATGTGCAGGTGTCTGTAGGGCAGTGTCCTAGTCAGAGCTATCTTCAGTTGCTTTGTCAATGCCACTTCATCTATCTGAAATGGAGACATTTGATTAGGGACTACTTAAAGTAGTAGTTGATTGCACGGTGTTCAACTCTGCAGGTAATGAAGCAGTCCATGCCCATATGCAGCAATTCCTGGATAACATTGGGGTACGTAACATCTGAGCCATACGAGTATATCCAAAAAGTGAAAGTACAGGGAAGAGGCTGGATCTCCTGAGGGGAGGGACACATTTAGCTCCCCAGATCATTTCCTCCATCTTTAAGAGTCAGGAGTGTGATGGAATACTGGATGAGTGCAGTGCCAATAATGGAAAAAGCTTAATGCCATTTAGGACAAAGAATCCAGCTCAGTTGTTATTTGTTCTGTCAGTAGTTAATCATGCACTTATTGTGTTCTGTTTGGTTGGGGATGATTTGAAATCCATAAACTAAAAAATAACTGAATGATCCAATAATGTATTTCTTGTGATTTAGAATGCCTAACTATTTGAAGTTTTCAATGTTAAAGGAAACTAATAGGCTCAATAGAAACAACTTCCTTTGGTATAAATCCAGAACCGGGGGTAAAGTGTTTAAAGATCCCTTACTTTTGGGATTTGGTTATGAAATCTTCATGCAAACTGTGATAGAATTATTTTGTTTCCAAAGTTAACAAACATCAAAACAAAAATAGCAGTATGTGAGGCATAAATAATAGATAAAGTTTGGTCACAGATCAACCTACTGCTTTTCTTGTATTTTAATCTCACTTTGATACTAAATCTGTTTTCTGTGTTGACAAATATGTACTTACAGATATCAAATCAAAGGGAAAAAATACTTATTGTTAATTTATTATTAGCAGAATTTATTTACAGAATGTATTAAACTATTTATGATATGATGGAGATGGAAGAATGGACCTGGGAGTAGTAGAGAGAATGGTCCCATCAGAATGGTGGTGGTATGGGTGAGACTACTTCAGTGGAGTTGTCAGTTGGCAACATTTTAAAGTCTTGCAGTGGATTGCAGTATGTTTGATGCAAGGTTATCTTGTACAGCTTTTCCAATCTTTTCCCTTCCTGCACTATCCTCTATCCACTATCTTCTTGCCTCTGCTCGTTGCAGGTTAGCAACAGGTAGGACCAGATGAATTTTGCTGTGATTACAGTTAATAGCTGCTTTGTGTCTTTGATGACAAGACCAGGGTATGGTCTATATTGTCTCTACTAATTGAACTTGTTGCCATTAGCACTTCGGATAAATTATGCTGAAACTCAATCTGCTTTTGATTCTCAGAATTCATTCTTTGAATCCAATTGTTTTTGTTGCTGATCTGGTTATTACCAGTACATTCCCTTCTTCTAATGCCCCGGCTTGGCCTGGAAATTCCTTGTACGCTTTCTTATTGAAGTTCACTCACTTTCTTCAGGTCAAGGGTTTGGCATGAGAATTTGCATGGGCCTAAGCTATGTCTGTCTTATTGAACAGTCCTTAGTTCAGGTCTTTCCAGGCCTCTTCCCTGTTTTTGCTGAATTATGGATAAGTGTATTGGTACTGCTTCCTGCACTTGTACAAAACTGAAATTTATGACCTTTAGTGTTAACTTCCCCCACTCGCGTTCACTTGGTCTCTTTCTGACTTCCCTTCCTGATGTCTACTTAGAGGTGACATTCTTGGGGGATTGTTCACTGAGGCCATATGGGAAGAACTTTAGAAGGGGAGGGTCAATCTTGTGGGGCTGTATTATAGACTCCCCAGTAGTCATCAGGAACTAGAGGAGCAGGTGTGTAGGGAAATTGCTTATAGTTGTGAGAATAATAAGGTTGTATTAGTACGAGATTTTAGTTTCCCTGGTATTGACAGGGCCACCCAGAGTGTTAAAGCCCTGGACAAGGTGGAATTTGTGAAATGTGTCCAGGAAGGTTTCCTGGGTCAATACATAGAGAGCCTTACTTGGAGGGTGCAATACTGAACCTTCTCTTGGGGAATGAGGCAGGGCATTCAGGCAGCACTTTGGCTCTAGTGACCATAATTCTATTAGTTTTAAGATAACGATAGAAAAGGATCAGACAGGCCCATGGGTTAGGGTACTAAATTGGAGCAGGGCTGATATTGGGGGAATTGGGCAGGATCTAGCAGAGGTTGATTGGGCGAGCCCCTTTGAAGGGAAAGGAACAAATGGCAAGTGGGAGGCTTTTCAGAATGTGATATCAAGAGTCCAGGGGCAGCATGTTCCTATTAGGGTGAAGGGTAAATCTGGCAAGTTTAGGGAGCCCTGTGTTACGGATTAGGTTACTATTGGTGAATGTCCCTTTAAGACATAGCACAGTAGTGTTTGTGTTTGTGTGTGTGTGGTGTGATTACGACAACAGGAGATAAGGATGTGATGACGTTTTTTGGAGCAGTCAGAGACGAGAGAGAGACACCTGCCTGCTGGTCTCTGTATCGATGGATGAAAAACAATAACTGTGTCTGTCACTACAATCCACATATGGATTTTTGGAATAATCCAGTGGAGTCCACTTTGTTGTTAACCTGTAGAAGGAAACAGGTATTTGTGTGGACGGCCACGTCTCGAATGCCTTTTGGAGTGGCAGATACTTCGGAACAAAGGAATGGAGATTATCAGTGATTGAGGTGTCGTATGAGTTCCAAAGTGGAACATTTCGATTTCGTAATTACTCTCGATTTTCTCTCTACATTTCCTCTTCAGTGGTTTTGCAGAAGCCTTTGCTCATGTTTCACCTTACGGCTTGCTGAACTGAACTTTGAGAACTATTTCTAGACTTGGAGTTTGGGAATTTGCCACACACACACTTCGAGTTTGGTTTTTGGGGTTAATGTTTAAGATCTAACATTTTTACTTCTAACATTCTAACATTTTTACTTTTATTTTCTTTTTATCATAAGTAGTTATTAAAAAAAAGTTTTTAACACTTATACATGACTTGGTGTGTTCCTTTTGTTGCTGGTATGTGACACCTAGCTGACGAGAGATATTGAGGCTCTGGTTGGGAAAAAGAAGGAAGCATACATTGGGTTTAGAAGGTCGGGGAAGAGTGAATCCCTTGATGACTATAAAAAGATTAAGAATACACTTAAAAGGGAAATCAGGAGGGAAAAGAAGGTATGAGATGGATCTGGAAGGTAAGGTTAAGGAAAATCACAAGAGGTTTTTATAGCGATATTAAGAGTAAAAGGGTGGTGGCGAGGGAGAGAGTAGGTCCCCTTGGAGATCAGCAGGGCCGCCTATGCCTCGAGCCACAGGAGGTATATGGGATTTTTAATAAAGATTTCTCCTCTGTTTGCTGAGGAGAAAATCACGGTTGTTCAAGAGATGAGGGAAACAAGTAGAGATGTTTTGGAGAACATTCATATTACCAGGGAGGTGGTATTTGCAGCCTTGTGGTGCATTAAGGTGGATACAATTCCCAGGCCTTTACTGATGTGGGAGGCTAGAGAATAAATTGCGGAGGCCCTTGTGGAGATTGTTGCTTCATCGTTGGCCATTGGTGAAGTTCCCAAAGATTGGAAGCTGGCTAATGTTGTTTAAGAAGGGTAGCAAGGACAAGCTGGGGAACTGCAGGCCGATCAGCCTGACATCAGTGGTGGGGAAGTTACTAGAGGGAACTCTGAGGGACAGGATCTACCAACATTTGGAAAGACAGAGTCTGATTAGGAGGAGTCAGAATGGCTTTGTGCATGGAAAGTTGTACTTGACAAGTCTTGTCTATTTAAACTTTCGCAAGGCCTTTAACAAGGTCCCACATAGTAGGCTGGTCTGGAAGGTTGGGTCCCATGGAATCTAGGGAGAGCTAGTTAGGTGGATTCAAAGTTGGCTCAGAGGTAGGAAGCAGAGGGTGGTGGTTGAAGGTTGTTTCTCAGAATGGAGGCCGGTGACTAGAGGTGTGCCGCAGGTGTTGGTGTTGGGAGCCTTGTTATTTGCGATTTGTTTAAATGATTTGGATACGAATGCACAAGGCTTGATCAGTAAGTTTGCGGATGACATGAAATTAGGAGGTGCTATGGTTAACGTAAATTACAGGGGGATCTTGATCAGTTCAGGAAGTGGGCCGAGGAGTGGCAAATGGATTTCAATACAGATAAGTGTGAGGTGACGCATTTTGGAAAGTCAAACCAGGATAGGATCTGCACTATGAATGGTAGGGCACTAGGGAGTTTAATGGAACAGAGACACCTTGGAGTACAAATGCATAGTTCATTGAAAGCAATGTCACAGGAAGACAGGGTAGTGAAAAAGGCTTTTAGCATGCTCAACTTCATCAATCAGGACACTGAGTATAGGAGTTGGGACATTATGTTCCAGTTGTATAAATCATTGGTGAGGCAGCGTTTGGAGTACTGTGTACAGTTTTGGTCACCCTGTTATAGAAAAGATCTTAAACTGGAAAGAGTGCAGAGAAAATTTACAAGGATGAAAAACACTATGATGCTGGAGGATCTCAGCAGGCCATGCAGCATCTGTGGAGAAATGCAGGCGGTCAACGTTTTGGGTCAGAACCCTTCTTCAGGACTGAAGATAGGAAAAGGGAAACCCAATATATAGGAGGGAAAAGCAGAACAGTGATAGGTGGACAAAAGAGGGGAGGTGGGGTGGGCACAAGGTGGTGATAGGTAGATGCAGGTAAGAGATAGTGATAGGCAGGTGTGGGGGAGGAGGGGAGAGCAAATCCACTGAGGGATGGTTCAAAGGTAAGGAGAAAAAGGATAAAAAGGCATTTAAAACAGTTTAGGAAAGAAGAGAAGAAGCATGGTGGGGGGGGGGGGGGTGGGGATTACTTAAGGTGGGAGAATACAATGTTCATGCCATTAGGCTGTAAGGTTCCAAGTTGGAAAATGAGGTGCAGTTCCTCCAGTTTGCGCTTGGAATTCTCCTGGCGGTGGAGGAGGCTGAGGACTGACATGTCAGTGATAGTATGGGAGGGGGAGTTGAAGTGACTGGCAATGGGGATTCTCCATATGGTGGATGGTAACAGTCTTTTCCACAGGGTAGGGGAGTCCAAACCTAGGTGACGTAGGTTTAAGGTGAGAGGGGAAAGATTTTAAAGGGACCTGGAGTGCAATTTGTTCCACACCCAGGCTGGTGAGTATATGGAATGAGCTGCCAGAGGAAGTGGTTGACGTGGGTACAATTTTATCATTTAAGAAGCACTTATATAGGTAGATGGAGGGGCAGGGCTTGGAGGGATATGCGTCGAATATAGGAAATTGGGACTAGTTGGGTGGATACTGTGGTCAGCATGGACTGGTTGGGTCAAAGGGCCTGTATCCATGCTGTATTGCACTGTGACTCGCTTTCTCGCTCTCCCCATCCATCTTGGGCAATGGATTAGTTACCATTATCCATTGTAGGCCCACTGACTCCACAGCTATCTTGACTCCCTCCTCCTCTCTCATCCTCCATTCTTCCAAATTCCCTTTCCCAGCCTCCATTTCTGCCCTGAAAAGACATTCTGTGAGTGCCTTTAAGATGCCTTCCTTGTTTCCTTAAATGGGGCTTTCCCACTCCCATAGCTGACTGGGCTCGCAACCATATTTATTTCCCACACATCTCCTCACGCCTCATCCTCCCAACCAGAGCTTTGTTCTTGCCTTTCACTTTACTGTCTTCCACTTTTAACAAATCATTCTTCATAATTTCCACTAGCTCCAACAGCATTACATTAAAAAAAAACTTCTTTCAGCATTCTGAAGGGTCTGTTCCGTCCATGACTCTCTGATTGTTCTTTCATCTCCACCAACCACTCCCCTTGTGGCAGTTTTCCATACTACAACACCTATCCTTTCACCTTGTCCCTTCCGACCATCCAGGCACAAACTTTCCTTGCAGTGAAACAGCAATTCACTTGCACTTCAAATCTAGTGCATTGCATTTGGTGCTCACAATGTGGTTTCCCCGCACCAGATACAGTAGGGGGCTGCTTTGCAGAACACTTCTTTTCAGTCAGCAAGAGCAATCCTGTGCTTTTTGTCACTTTAATCCTCATTTCCACTCCTACAGACCTGTCTTCAGCCTCCTATATGGCTCCAATACCACCCAGAGAGAACAGCTTTCTGTCTGGGTAAGTTACAACTGTCAGAATTTGGTAGAATAGAACTAATGATTCACTATACCATTGTTCAGAAATCCTAATGATTTCCTAATCAGATCACCGAAAACCTGTTGCTACCCTCCTGTTTAAATTCGCTAGGATGCTTTTCCCACACTCTTAATGACAAGTTTGGCTTGCCCCCATCACAGACATTCTTGGTTCTCTCCACTCTTGTCCTAAATTGTCAACTTTTGCTTTCCCCACTGCTGCCTGACCTGCTGAGTGTTTTCAGTATTCTACATTCGGATTTTCTACAACCTTTTTTTACATTCCAACTGGAATTAACCAGTTAAGTGTTTCGTTGTAGTTCAAGTAGATGCTAAATAGCATTACCATAAATCTGTTCTGGTTTTGGAAATCTCAGTGGCAAGTTTGCAGGAGCAGGCCATTTAAGATACCACACTACTGTGCCGTGGTTTGTGTTACTTGACTTTTCAGTTGGCAGCGATTATCAATTAAGTGCTTTGCATTTCAGATAACGGTAACAGTCGCTGGACTGGCTGGTAGTGGACCAGTAACCTGCAGCCGCAATGTGGTCATTTGCCCTGATGCCAGCTTGGAAGATGCAGCTAAACAGGTATCTTATGGCTCTGCTTCTGTGAGGGGTTTAGGCAAAGTCTTGCTTTGGAGGAATTGTTCATTTAAGCGAGACCTGAGCAGAACTGCACTGCATTAATTGAATTTTTATGTTCTGATTGTGCACAATTTTGACAGTTGATGAAATGAAAGCACTGGTTTGCCTTCAGCCTGCATTTCCATGTCAAATTGGTGATTAATGTACACTTATTAGGTTAGTTAACGTAAAAGTGTGTGTATAATATTTTGTTTCCATTGCCAAATGGCATATTGTGCACTGCCTAGTCCCAGCCTTCTCCATTTATCTTGTAGAATAATAATCAAGTCCAATGTAGAGTACTGAGTATGGTAATGCCAAGATGTACAACTGAAACTCACTGTGTCATTTACAGGGAGTAAGAACAAGGGAGGAAGCTAAGTGGGTTATCTTTTCAGAGCTGGTGTAGACTTTAGGCCAAAGGTCTTGCTTTGGGGCTGTAATATTTGATTGTATGTTGAATGTTGTACTTTGTTACTGTGAGACACTACATCTCTGAATAATCTATTCACCAGGGTACACTCTGCTATACTGAATGCTGGATAATATTCTGTAGTCTCAAACCAGTATCTGTTCTGAAACTCGTTCTTTTGTTTTCTGGTTAGTTAGAGGGAACCAGCTAATCTTTAATAGCTGAGTTTGAATGGTCAATGAAGCAAGACTTCAGTTGAGCAAATGAAATTCAGGACTTAATGTGACTGTTAACTGTCATTTCATCTGTTTTTTCGCCACACAGAGTTCGATTCCTTCCTGCTCCATGACATAGTAGATTTACTGCTTCTTTTTTCTATAGAAAGGGTCAGATTAGTCAAGTTTGCTGTTGGACTAATTGATGAACATATTTCTTGTCATTTTGCAGTGTCCATATGATGCAGTTGTACTACCTGGAGGAAATTCTGGAAGCCAGAATTTAGCTGAGGTAATCTTGAGTTAATACCTCTGCCTTTCTAGTTACAACTCATTTTGCCTCGGAAACAATATATGTTGATTGGTGTTCTGTTTACTTCACATGATTTCCTTCTTTGGTGCACAAAGAACTTTATATAATACTTTTCTAGCCATCCCAGAAAGCTCTGTAGTCAAGGAATCAATTGCTGAGATCCAACTGCGCTATTGAGACAATGTGATGAACAAAATGTCCCAAATTGCAGTGAGACTAAATAACTAGGCCCAGTTGTGATGTGTTCCAGAGAAAAAACACCTAGAAGATGCTTTGTGTTTCAATATGGTTAAAGCGGCATTGTCACCCTGCATAGTAGAGTAATACTCTCCCTGATGCTGTTTGTTTTTAAAGTCCTATAAACAGCATGCTATTCATTGAGATTCCCAGAGTAGCATTGGGGTCCTGGGAATAGCTGGTGAAGAATAGTGCTGACAGGAGGCATGTTCTTTTTGCCTTTAGATCTACACCCAGATACCACTAGCAGGAGGATCCTAACCTGTTAAAGCCAATCTTTATTACCCACTCCTACCTGGTTCCACCTATTACCTGCTAGCCCCTGCCTTGCTCTCCCTCTCACCTCATACTGGCTATCTCATCCCTCTACACTCTTAATCCTGATTCAGACCTGAAACCTCGATCATCCCTCTGCCTCCACAGATGTTGCCTGACTAGCTGAGTTCCTCCAGTTGTTTGCTTTTGCACCTGTCTTGGAGATAATGCTATTGGTAGAACTGGTTCTGTGAGTAAATAACTTTCATTTTTAGACCAGGAAATCATGAATTGTTGACACTTCTGTACTGTGATATTTGGGGGGGGGGGGGGGGGGGTGGTTTACACCAGGAAAAACCACAGGGCTGTTGTACCGTGGTATATTCCAGCAATTACCAGAAGAGAATTGGTAATTGCTGACTTCTGATGTACACTTGACATCTGGGGTGCATCTTTTTTCTCTATTTTGCATCTTGTGTGATCTGCAGCTTTGCACAAAAATTGATTCTTGGAGCATTTTGCTGAGCTGAAAAGGAAGTCAAGAACAGCATATTGCTACCAACATGAAAGAATCATAATGGCTGTAGAAAATGTAAATTCACAATTGTTCATTGATACTTTCTCTCTTATTCTACTAGTCTCCTGCTGTAAAAGAAGTGTTGAAGGACCAGGAAACTGGGAAGCGTGTGATTGCTGCTATCTGTGCAGGTATGGTTAGAATGAAATGTACTTGAAACTGTGTTCATCTCTATGGTTAAAGCCTAGTGGCTAACAGATCCATGGCGACCAGGAAGATTCCATATTTTATTTCTGGTTTATATGATATTAGATGCCCTTGCTCAGTAGAGATGCTAGAATTGATCTCCATTATTGAGGTATAAATTAACCAGCATGTCTGTACCATTTTTGTTGTCCAGTCATACACCTTTATCAAACTGATTTGGAACATAACATACCCTATTTAATTAACTAATGTCACACACATGAATAACTGCTTGAGGATGACTAGCATCCAAGTGCCCAGTGAGAGTGAAGAGCTTAATTTTTTGGATGGTGCATCTGATGTAGCAAGAATTGTTTCAAGCAAGTGAAATTAATAGGAGACCACACAGACATGAGGACTGGAAATTAAAGGCTTGATCAGAGGTGAATTTCAAGGAGGGTGTCATAAAGGAAGAATGAGGAGAATATTGAGAGAGAATTATTGTTTAGTAGGAGTCAGCAGCTGGAGACGAGCCCACCAATGATTAAGTTCATGCTGCATGAGTACATAATTGGAATAGATTAAGTAAAAATGGTTTTGCAGCAGGTGAAGTTTAGATGTAAGGAGGGCAGTAACCATGGGAGGATCTGAAAAGAATGTAGACTTTAAAATTGAGACATTGGTTAACTAAGATTAGGTATAGGTCACCAAACAACATTGGGTGAAGAGGAATTGGTGGAAGTTGAGGTCTGGGTAGGAGTTTTGAGTACCTGGAATTTTATAGTAGGCCAGTCAGGAAGTGCTTTGGAATAGTTGTGGGTTATAGGCACGGGTGAGGCTTTCAGTAGTCAGCTGAGTAAGTGGGAGATGATCAACATCATGAAAGTGGAAATGGGCAGTTTAAAGATAGCAGGGGATACAAGACCCAAAGCTTAGCTTTGCTAAATATGACAACAATGTTCTACGCAGACCAGTTTAGTTTCAGACAGCTGTAAGGGAGAGGAGTGGATTTATTAGTTACGGAGCAGAGTTTGTGATGAGGAATCAAAGATTATTACAATGATCTAATTGTAATAATCTTTTCGGTATCTAATTGGAGGTGAAATCGGTTAAGCAATCTATAGCTTGGACATTGGAGGGATCAGCAGCTGGGGGTGAGAAATCTAGGTCCACCCAGCCTACATTTGCTATCTTTGTTTTCAGTTAATGTTGCCAAGGGGCCACATGCAGTTGTGAATTGTGCATCCTTGGCAACACCAGAGGTAGTGTGGGATAAGAAGCCACTCTGGTGGTTCTCCTAGCTACGACTAGATGGGTATAGGTAGGAAAAAAGTGAGTAGTCTCATCTAACTAGATAACAGAAAAGGGAAGTGATGGATGGGGGGGTGCAGGGTGGTGGTGAGGCATTAACCTGGTCCTTAAATTCTTTCAACCTCCTAGAATTGAATTTGCTGAGATGATGACTTTGTGTAACGCTATCTGAAATGATGGGGCAGAATTTGAGCTGTGCAAGGTGCTACTTCCTGTTTTTGTTTTTTCTCATCCAGCAAGACTGAAACTTGTAACTTTAGTGTGAAATGTTTGTGCACTTGATTGGTTGGTTCTTGGGTTGAAGAATCTCTGTTGACTGCAATGAACTACACAGTCTGAACCTTCCTGCATTCAGTGTGGTGTGGCACAGTGTGCATTTATAGTGTGGTGAAGACATCATACACAGCCATGACTCTCCCCAAAATTTTGCAATTGTTGCAGCAGCAGAAAGGACCAGTATAAATGTGAGCAGGTTAAATGTGAAAGCTGCTTTTTCAAAAAAATTTAACTGCCTTTAAAATGTGGTTTTCTTTTTTCAGTGAGAGTAGAAATCTTCTATCACACTCCAGGGCATCAAAGGGTAGCAGTGAATTACTTCTACTGATTTGGGTGAGAAGAATCTCTCTACCTTTTCCTGAAGTGAGATAAATGCAAACATTTGTAGCTGGGACTACTGTCCGCGATACAGATGTGGATCATGAGGGTCATTGACTTTGTTTTTAATATTGTTGACCTACTAGCAGGTTATTTCCATTGCTACATTTTAAAAGAAAAAAGTTATTTTTGGCCATCTGACTATCCCCTATTGCAAGTTTGAAATATTTAAGTCAATTTGAATGCCCCAAATAAATCTCTGAACAAATCAAACCAATATTGGGGGTTGTTTTTGAAGATGTTGCTGTCTCAATGCTAACACCAAATCTGATTTGCATGTCACTATTTTCTTATTTAACCTTGAGTAGACAATGTTTTGCTGCATTTGTGGCAATATTTAAGTAATTGAAGGTCTATTCTCTGTGATTAGTGTGCAAGCTCATGGGCTGAGTTATTAACAAGAGGTCATCAGTTTTTGTTTGCCTTGCAGCTAGTGATTAAGAAGTGCATTGATTAAACTCTGACCAGCAGGAAGTTTCTAACAACCCAAGAACTTTACTATAATGTACATAGCAATAATCGGCACCCATCTTGACTTCATTTCTTTGCTGCAAATGGAGGTGGAGGTGGAAGTGGGCAGAGCTAAAATGCTTCATTGCAAATCTTTACTCTCCAAGTAGTTGTATACATGGAAGACTAAGTAAATAGGAAAATGAGTTTTGCTTTTTTAAAAAAAAGCATTATTTACAACTTGAATAACATATGGTAAGAGTAAAACCAATCCTAGAATCCAGTCCTCCAAAGATTACCAGAGCAGCACAACAACTTCTGAATCCTTCCAATGTTCAGAGTGAAGATGTCAGCAGTGACTAGACTGACCAGATGGGAAGCTATCCCAATGTGTTTGTTGTTCATTGCCATTAACATGGGGTGGTCAGCAGATATGTCATCTTCCAGCAAGAATTTCAGATTGGATAATTTGGCCCATTGTACATTTAATTTTGTTTTAAACCACCTTATTTCTTGGTGGGTAGGAGAAAGGGACCAGCATCCATTTATTAATAAAAGGATATGGCTTTTATCTTTCAATGTTACTTTTCTGATCTAGTAAGGTGAGTGGGTTGGGTATTGGTCACTTCCTTGCCAATTTCTTTTAGGTAGACTGATAGTTTCAGTCAGAACCTCATTTAATGGTTTCTAAGTTTTTAAGCAGCAACGGTTTGAATTTGGGATTGATCTAACTCCTACAAGATGCAGCTTGGCTGGGAGTTGAACAATAAATCTCAGGAATAAATTGGATTCAACCTTCATTCTATGCTGGTCTTGATAATTTGAAACTGGGATGTTAGCAAGACTTGCTGGACTAGCAATAGTTGGGTAGAATATTTAGGATGGATGGACCCTCGCGATCAGTTAACTTGATGTACCAGAGGGTTCTTGGTGCCTTCTGTATTGAGGTACAACTGCTGATCCAAGTCTTATTCGTGATTGCTTACTCTACCTGTGAGATGCACACTGGGACAATAGTGAGCCCACATTATATTGTAAGTGTTGCTGAAAGTAGTACAAAAATCCTTCCTTGATCTGTCTCTCACCTACCTATCTGTGGGGCTGCTGCTGAGTTAATGAGGCAGCACAAGCTGTCTCTCCCTTCTCAATTTTTTGCTGTCCTGCAACTTATCTGTACTATATCCAGCATGTCCTTGATATTGCATTGAAACAATTCTGAACCAGCTGTACATGGGCTGTCATTCATCTACAGTGGAATGTAAAATGCTACTATATTACCTCTATATGCTCACATTTTCCCCACTGTGGTTTTAAAATGGCTATGTTGCGTACTCCATTGAGAGCTAATCTAGGGCCTATGGTAATTTATTAGTCTTGATTAAAGCAACCAAACTTAGTCATATAGAAAGTTCTCAATACTCCTTGAAATATAGTTATTGACACATTGGAAAATGTGACTTCAATGCATTCTCAACAGCATATTCTGATACAATCATGCCTTCATGCTCTGCTGATATGTTTTGAGTGCCCAGCAGTGTTGATGAACAAGTTGGATAACGGCTGTAGTGGCACCTACAAACTTGTCCTTGTGTTCACTTCACATTTGTTCTCTGGATAAAATTAGGTTTTTGTATATTGCAAAGTAATTTAATGAATGTAATAAACCCATTAAACTTGATTGGTCTATTAGCATAAAAAAGGTAAGTTTAATTTTTTTTTAAACCCTTCAAGGTGAAAGCCAAGTGCCAGTGTATGATTGGGAGCCCTTCTTCATGACCTTGGTAATATAAGTGAGCTCTTGTAAATGGTGCAAGATATTCTGTCACAGTAGTGCCGATAGGTAGAACAGACATTGAAGAAAGTGTTCTTTGCCCTGGTGTATTTTTTTGGCAGTGTTTGCACGATTGAAAGTCACTGATTTGCAAGTTATAAATTTTGTTCCTGTTAAATGAAGTGCTTTCCTTGTTATCTGTACTTTTTTAACATGTAAAATATACTCTATATCTTGACTTTTGGGAGGTAGAAGTTGCTGTTATTCAAGACAGCTTGTTGCTTCAAGATTTCTACTTTTGCCATCATCCCATTTTCCCAATCTCTAGTCTAAAGGCTGAATAACAGGCTGATGTATTATAGATGGGATAGTCATGGTTCAGCTTTTTGAATCTGACCTGTTAAAGGATGCTAAAGCACAATTGACTTGAATGTGGGGGCTTTGTCGCTTTCCAGTGTAGATCTGAGCCTTTAGGACAACACACTGTGATGTTCTGTTCTCTCTCTGGAGGGCATCCAATTTTCATTCCCCAGCTCTCAAAATCAATGATCAGTTTCAAGATGACAGTCAGGGCTGCTTCCTTTTGTGCTGTTTGTCTTGATGTCCTCTATTGGAGTCATTGTGAATGTAAGAAGTGGAAGCAGAAGTAGGCCATATGGGCCCTTGTGCTTACTCTGCTAACCTAAGGTTATGACTGATTTACTTACTTCAGCATCACTTTCCCATACCAGCACTATATCTCTTGATATTGTTTAAAAACAAAAAAATCTCTATCTATCTTTAATGTACTGAGCCTCCACAACACTCTTGGCTTGAGATTTCCAAACGTCATTACCACTGAGGTGAAGAAATTTCTTATCCTGAATGGCCAACCCCTTATTTTGAGAGACACAAGAGACTGCAGATGCTGGAATCTTGAGCAACAGTCTGCTGGAGGAACTCAGCAGGTCAAGCAGCTTCTGGAGGGAAGGGGAGAAATGAATTGTTGACCTATTGGGACAAAACCCTGATTTTGAGAGTCTAATCCCTAGTTCTAGGCTTTCCATGCATCTACTGTCAAGCCCTGCAGAAATTTCTTCCAATGAAATTGCTCCTTGTTCTTCTAAACTGCTTTAGATACAAGGCCAGACTGCTCTTGTGCAGAGGAAGCAGACAACTGCCTCTTCAACCCTCTGGTGAGCATTTTGTTGCATTTTGTACATCTACCTCCTTGGCAGAGTGACCTGAAAGATATTCCAGGTGTGGTCTCGCCAGGGCCATGTAGAATGCCTTTAGAACTTTTCCCCCCAATAAAGGTATAAAGAAACATGGAAAATAAGAGCAGGAGTAAGCCATTCAGCCATTGTTCATGCACTACTATTCAGTATGATCATGGCTGATCATCTGCTACTGTACTCTGTTCCTGCTTTCTCCTCATACCTTGATCCCTTTCATATTAAGAAATGTATCTAACTCCTGTAGGTCAACATATCGTTTGGTTTCCTAATTGCTAGTTGTACCTATATTTTAATTTTCAGTTAGCTTACTCGGACACCAGGTCCCTCGCACCCATCTCAAAGTAGGAGAAATTTGCATTGAAATATTTGTGTCCAATGTAATACCTTCATTTGCCTTATTTGGTATATACAATATGCTCTCTCCAGTCTGATTAGTATGATAACATTCTGTATAAATAAGTATCATCTGTTTTTCAGGCCCCACAGCTCTGCTGGCTCATGGGATTGGCTATGGGCGCAAAGTCACAACCCATCCCCTGGCTAAGGACAAAATGATGGATGGAGGTAATGACTAGGCTTTACAAGATCTGATCAAGTATTTGAGATTTGTGTTTAATCTAGAATGCTAGAAAATGAATTGACTTGAAATTAGTAATGAAATACTCTAAAATTCCTGATGGGCTTTAGTTTCCTATCATTACACAGCTTGCTTTGATGTGCTCAGCTGGATAAAGCAGTACCAGGGCAACGCATACACACACCCTTGCAGGCTTGATGCCTGGCCGGTGCAAAATTAGCTAATTTTACCTTGGGCTTAACTCTTTGGAGAAGAACTCTGGAAAAGCAGCCTGTTTTCCCCTTATCACTTTTTATTGGAAAAGTTTGAGGATGGGATCAAGTATTTTGAGAATTTGCTTCCCTTTGAAATCAATCTTACAACCTTCTTTGTAATCTCAATAATCCTATAGCTTTATCGATACTTGGATAATGTTCTTGAAATCTTGCTCAGTACCTTTCTCATTCTCTTCAGGTAACTATACCTACTCAGAAGCTCGTGTGGAAGTAGATGGGAACATCATCACCAGCAGAGGGCCAGGCACCAGCTTTGAATTTAGCCTTGCAATTATTGAAGCACTTCTGGGAAAAGAGGTGGCTGAGAAGGTCAAAGCCCCCTTGGTTCTGTGAAATTGCCATCCTTGGAACTCTGTGTGGTTAGGGGATAGGTGAAGGGAATGGTTGAATTGATTGTTTTGAAGATGGAAAGCCCCTTGTGCTTCATTAAGAGATAATGAATTAAACTAATGTCTTTAAAACTGTCAAATTAAATGTTACAAATGCAGCAGGGCTACAGAATGTAAACTTGGTAGATTTAAATCCTGATGGTATCCAATGACATAAAAAGCTGCACCTGAATTTTTGTTTAACTTTTATTATGTGAAACAAATAATTGAGATGTGAACCAACTTGAATTTTTGCTTTTACTGTAGTTCAGATTTGAACAAGTCATTGTTCAGTTCAGTTCCAATTCCCTGAACCTGCTGTGTGCTGCTTTTTTCCATGTACCTTCTAAACACCAATTTCTCTTTCTGCATTTGTGTACTTTTGCAGATTACTCAGCTGATTTCTTAAAATATGTCCTAATTTAAAAAAAACATTTGATTTCCTATGAATGTTTAATGGATGTTTAGTGGAAAGTGTAGGATTAGTTAAAATGCCACAAATTATTAGGCTTTAGAATTCCCACTTGTTTAGCTAGATCTGAAGCCTTTGAATAGACACTAAGCAATGGTAATTGAGCATTCACTGCCTAGTAAATTGGCTGTTTAAATATCAAAAATCCTGGTCCAGTTCAAGTAGCTTTACTTATTGCAAGAAATAAAAAAAATTATCAGTGGTACTGTCTGTGTTTGTATTTCTTCCACCTGGCATATCAAATTGATAGATAATCTCATGGTAAAACCAGTAGTCACCTTCACAACTGAGCAAACATCAAGTTTCAGTGTTGGAGATATTATCTCAAGGTACTGTGAAGTAGCAGTACTTGGGTATGTTATTGAAATGTCACTTTTCCCTGTGAGTCATCTACCAGTTTATGTATACAGATAACACTGCATATTTGAGAATTATCCAGTTCTATATCATGGTAGGCTTTAGATAATTGAGGCTAAGATGTCTTCCTGTGTTTTAGGGATATATTATGATTGTTCAATTCCTGCAGAACCAATGTCATTTGAGGATAAATCTCTCTTTTGCTACTGCTGAACCCTCATCCCATTTTGATTCCACTTCCTGATTGCTTTATTTGATTGAGTTTAAATCCCTAGCTAGCATTGGGATTTGATTTGATTTTTCTCTAATTTTACCTCCCTTTTCTTGAAACCCTTACAGAAATGGGACTCCGCCTTTCAGCCCCTTGATTCGTCTCATCACATAATCTGTATCCTAATTCCATCTTCTTTCTTTGGCCCAATGCAGCTTGATGACAAATATCCATCTTTTTGTATTTGAGATGGCATGTATTGCATTTTGCAACTTTTTTTATATATCAGAGATTACGTCTGTCCGGGATGGTCTCTGCCACTTCGTTACTTGACCTAACTTCCAGCCAGAACTTCACGACACTACCTGAAGCATTCCTTACTCTATGTACTTGAGCATGGAAAAGTCCAGTTTTTTGTAAATGAAAGAAATTAGCCTTTTATTGCCATTAAAGTTTCTTTAGTTATTTCCTTTCGTTTCTACTAGTTTCAAAGGCATATGAAAACTGGTCTTTATGAAAGCCAACTTGATTGAAATGGTGTTGGAGCAATATCCCCTGGATGATAATGTTGGAAAAGAAATTAAGCCTGGCCCAAGTAAAATTTACCTTGATGGTTGAGGTGAAACTGACATACGTTGGACCTATGATGCAGGCTAACAGCATAATCAAGATAATCATGCTTGGTAAAAGAATAATAGAAGACAGCAAATAAGATGTATGGAATAAAAATGTCATCAATAGATCTCTTCAGCAGCTTGGATCTGGTTGGTGACAGACTAACTCTTTATCAAGTCATGAAGAGTTGATGTTGAGTCGATGGCACTTGATGCACCCTGAACAGGAGATTTAAGTAAATAAATCTTTCCTGATTATTTTGAGTTTGCTTTTACTTTTGAATGTGTGCATTCTGGTCATATATTCTTCATTTAAAATAATTCAGTTGTGAATATACATAAGTAAATTTCTGTTTGGACTGCAAAATTTAAGCTGTAATTTATTCACTTTTTGTTTTAGGCTGGGATTGGTTTTGTACTCATTACAATGCTTGTTCATTTATTAGTAAATGGGATAGTAGAAAGCACATTTATTCAGTGCTATGGTGTTTTGGATTGCAGCAGAACTATGTAATTGTTTAGCTGTCTGGTGTACATTTGTGAAATTAGCTGTTTTTTGTGGGAGATAGTATCAGTGATTTATTTGGCACTTACAGATGGCCATCATTCATACCTTGGATAACATTGCTTTAGTATGTCTTCTATCTTTTCACTGCTTTTAATCTATCCAATATCTTTCTAGTGAATAAAATTATGCAAATATGTTGGGGGGGTGGGATATGGGGAGGGGAAGAGAAATCTATTTTAATTATGGTGTGTTCCCAGAACTAATCAAGATTAATCTTGAATTTCTGTGAAGAGAAAGGGCAGAGAATAAAATTTAAATGTTATTTTTGAAAATTTCAGTAAACTATTTTGCATAACATACTTTGGATGGGAATGGACTGCCAAATGTAGTTGGAAATGGATTGATTTGTAATTTTCTAAAAAAATTTGGATAAATAATTGGAAATGAGATGCATGGATGTGGACTTAACTAGTTAGCTCTTCAAAACAGCTAGTTATGCTCAATGAATGACTTCATTCTTTTCTGTATTCGATTATTTGGTGATTTCTCAAGAAGCAGAAATCATTGCATGGACTGGTGATACTTCAGTTGAAAAGTTGGGGTGGGGGGAACAGCAAAAGTAATAGAATAAAAGTTGTGTATCGAGGCAAATAATCATAAGCTTGGTCAAAGATGTGAATTTGAAGTAGTGTCTTAAGGGGGAATAGAGAGGAAGTATTTTGAGGAAGTAATTCCAGAGTTCAGAGCAACAGCAGTTGATGGCATGAGTGAGCAATTTAAAAATAGGCAACATTCAAGAGAATGGAATTGGTGCAATGTAAATATCTTGCAGGAGGAGACTTTGGATATAGAAGGGACTATGATACTATTGGAGGCATGTGACCAGTGGTGTGCTGCAGGAATCAGTGCTGGGTCCCCTGGTGTTTGTCATATAAACAATTTGGATGAGAACTTAGGTGGCATGATTAGTAAGTTTGCAGATTAGCACCAAAATTGGTGGTGTGGTGGACAGTGAAGAAGGTTGTCCAAGGTTACAATGGGATCTAGAACAACTGAGAAAGTGGACAAAGGAATGGCAGATTGAATTTAAGTTGGACAAGTGCAAAGTGATGCATTTTGGGAAGTTAATCCAGGACAGGACATGCACAGTGAATGACAGGGCCTGGGGAGTGTTGTGGAACAGAAAGACTAGTACAATTGCATTGTTCCCTGAAAGTGGCGACACAGGTAGACACATTGGTGAAGAAGATGTATGGTACGTTTGCCTTCATTGAACGGGGCATTGAATACAATAGTTCGGACATCAAGTTACAGCTGTATACGACATTTGTGAGACTGCACCTGGAATATTATTTGCAGTTCTGGTCCTCGTACTGTCGGAAGGATGTGAATTAGCTAGGGAGGGTGCAGAAAGGATCCACGAGGATGTTGCTGGGACTGGAGGGCTTGAATTATACGAGAGACTGGATAGGCAGGGACTGTTTTCCCTGGAGTGAAGGAGGCTGAGGGGCGACTTTATTGAGTTATATAAAATCATGAGGGGCATAGATAGCCACAGAACTTCTCTTCCCAGGGTAGGGGAGTCTAAAACTAGAGGGCATAGGTGTCAGGTGAGAGGGGAAAGATTTAAAGGGGACCTGAGGGGCAACTTTTTCACACAAAGGGTGGTGGGTGTATGGAACAAGCTGCCAGAGGAAGTGCTGGAGGTGGGAACACTTACAACATTTAAAAGACATTTGGGCAGGTTCATGGGTAGGAAAAGTTTAGAGGGATATGGGTCAAATGCAGGCAGATGAGCCTAGCTGAGGAAGTCGCCTTGGTTGGCATGGACCATTTGGGCCAAAGGGCCTGTTTCTCTGCTGTGTAACTATTAAAATCAAGCAAGTACTTGGAACAAATGTAGGTCAGTGGGGTAGTGGTAGAATGAGATGGTATGAATTTAGCATTTTGACAAGAGTTTTCAATAACATTGTTTACATTTGAATCAGAGCATTGGAATAGCCAAATCTGGAGGTGTACAGTTATGGGCAATGTGTAAGAATAACATAGGGACAAGCAGTTGGCAAAAGAAGATGGGTTAATTGAGTAGGTAAAAGGTGAGGATATATGAGCTTCCTGGCTTTGGTAGGGTAAGTTATTTAAATAGCATGATACTATTAACTTGGTTTGCAGAGAGATCTGGCTGTCCTTGTACAAGGAGCACAGCATTAGCAAAGGGGTCCATTATAATTTGGTAGAGAAGCACAGTGTTGATCTTTTAATGAAAGAAGGATGGGGTACAAGAGAAAGGAGGTCTTAACTACAACCATGCATGGATGGGATAAGGCTATGGCTGGAGTACTGAATGAGGTTTTGGTCTCCATGTTGGAAAAGTATATACTTGGAGATAATGAACAAATATTAATTGGATTGATTCCTTGGGTGAGTTAGTTGTCCTATGAGGAAATGATTGAGCAGGACTAGCTTGTGTTTCCTAGAGTTGGGAAGAATAGGAAATAATCTCATTGACACAAAAGATCGAGGGGGTTTGACTGGGTATGAGGAGGTTCCCCTATTGTGGGAATCTAAAACTTGGGACCAAAGTTTTAGGATAAGGGATCAGCCACAAACCCCAGATGTATATTTTTTTTAATTCACTTTGGGTGTGAATCTTTTGGATTGCTGTGTCTTGGGGTTGCTGGTGTTCAAGGCTGAGAGATTTTTGGACAGTAGGAAACTTCAGGTTTTTGACAATTGGGTGGGTAAATAGAATTGAGGAAGGAGATCAGAATGGCCTCAATGTAATTATGGGTGAGCAGGCTTGGGACAGTGTGACTTTTTAAAAATTATTATGTGTTTCAACAGACTATAAACTGAGGCAGGAACAGAGTTGGTCAATGGCATAATGGTGAAAATAAGTGGTTTTCGCAATGGGGCAGGTATCTGAAAGTCAACAGGTTTGAAACAAACAATAGTATCATTGTGAGTAACCTATATAAGCTTAAAACCATTACTCATAAGAGGAATGGAGCCATTGGAAAGGGAACTGTTTTGTGAAGTGAGTGGATGAAGGGGAGTGTTGGTGCTGTAGTGCTGGGCCCGTGTATGTGCAGAACATTACTGTTTTTGAATGGTGCCACTAAAGGGGCAGTAGACTAGGAATATACAATGGACATAGGCTTGAGGTAAAGGTGCAAGAGCGGGAGGAGAATGCATAGCACCTGATTCTCTGGCTATGAATAGAATCAGGTGAATTAGAGTGGTTGGAGCACGATTGTGTGGTCTACCCTGTTGAGGAGCAGTGAACATTTAGTTTTGTCACAGCCACATGGGGAATTACTGGTAAACTTGATAAGAGCTTTCACGGTACTTGGCAGATGCAGATTGGAGTGATTCAAACAGAGTTCTTAGAAAGATGGTTATGGATTTTCAAAGCACCAGCACAAAAAAAGATCTTTTTGAGGAGAAAGTGAGGGTGAAGAAGAGATTAAGTCTGGAAAAGTTAGAATGAAATAATGAAGATTACTTTGAAATTATAAATTTAAGTAAAGAGTAAGGGAAGATTTTTTTTAAGCAGTTAGGAAAGGGATAAAGAAGTAGGACCTTGAAATTGGTCATCTCTGGCTTATGTCTGTGCCACGTGCAGTGAGTGTAGAAATGGAGACACAGCACAGATAATGTGTGGCAAAAGAGGGAGAGCTTCATGTTTCTTTGGCATTGGGACCAGCTCCAGGGGAGGTGAGACCTGTACAGGCTGGATAGATCGCATCCCATAACTCTGGGTCCAATGTCCTTGTGGGGTGGTTTGCTAGTGCTTTGGAGATGGGGTTAAACTAATTTGACCAGGGAATAGGCACAGTTAGGTAGCAATGAGTGAGAAAAAGATCCCAAAAAATGGTGGCATGGAGAGATAAATGGCACCAGTACAAGAAATAAAGTTTTTAGACAGGACTGAGCTAAGAGTAAAAGAAAATTGAAGATGGGTTTATAGCCCATGCATGTTAAGGCAAGAAATGTAATAAGATTGGTGAGTAGCAATAAACTACAGGAGATTAAGATGTCACAGCAATAAAAGAGACCACTCTTTTTTTTAAAAAATAAAGACAGGAATGGGTTCTAAATATTCTAGTTACAAGCTATTCAGGAAAAAAATAGGGAAGGAAAGAAAAGGGAGTGTGTGGCAGAATTGATTAAGAAGAATATTGCAGTGCTGAAGGAAGAGGATGTCCTGGAATGATCAAGGAAAGCATCTATTTATTTAGAATCAATGGAGATACAATTTCACTGCTGGGATATTCTACAGGTTGACAACTAGTAGGGAGGATACTGAGAAACAAGTTAGCAGGGTAATTACAAAGATGTGCAAATGCTGTTAAGCAGTGGTAATAGAGGAATTCAACTATCTGAATATAGACTGAGATAGCAATAAAATAATGGTAAAGAGGAGGATTTTGAAATGTTTTCTGGAGAACTTTCTTGGACTGTGTGTTTCTGGCCCAATGAGAAAGGTGGCTTTCCTAGAAAAATAATTCTGGGAACTGGGCCAAGTAAAATAGAGGAAGTATTAATGGGGGAACACCTAGGAAACTGCTTTGTAATTCCATGGAGGCTTTTGTATAAATGAGTACATGAGTTTTTTTTTACCAAGGAAGATGATGCTATTAGAATCTCAGCAAAGAAAAATATATTTGAGATCCTGGATGGACTAAAAAATGGTAAAGATAAATCAACAGGTGCAGATGGGATAAATCCTTATTTGTTAAGGGAAATAAGGCAATTTTAGAGGTTTAATTATCATCTTACATATATCTATGGTTTTAGGAGAGGGGCCTGAGGACTGGGAAATTGGAAATGTTACTGCCTTATTCCAAAAACAAATGGTGTCAGGATAAACCCAGTATCCACGGATCAGCCAGTATAACTTCGGTGATGGGAAGATATTTGAGAAACAATGATCGGGAACAGGATTAATAGTTTCTTGAATTGATAAGAGAAAATTGTTATAGATTTGTTAAAGATGAGTGTTTTGATGAAGTAACAGAGGGCCAATGAGGGAAAAGCTGAAGTAAGTATGGACTTCAAAACTGTTTGGTAGAAGGGCTACAATAGTTATGTCATCAGGAATGGAGGCCATGTAATATAAGGGGCAGTGGCTGCATGGAAATAAGTGGCAATGTGGATAGAATGGCTGATGCAGGGTCTCAACCCAAAATGTCAACCGTCCTTCCAACTCCACAGATGCTGCCTGACCTGGTGAATTCCTCCAGCAGTTAGTTTGTTTTGCGGCAGATAGAAAATTGGCTAAAGAACAAGAAATAGTAGCAGTGAAATGTTGCTCTCCAAACTGTTTCTAAAAAAAAGTATGCAGTGGAGTTCCGCAGGAGTTGATATTAGCACAACTGTTTTTCTAAACAATATACATTGATTTGGACACAATATTTGGGGCAGTTGTGAACCATGAAGGACTATGAATAGGGAGATTACAAGGAGAATAATCTCTGTTCAAGGAAATGTAAATAGGATAGAGAAGTTGGGCTATTGTCCTTTGTACAGACAAGATTGAGGAGATCTGATCCAGGTATTTAAAATTGGGAAGGATTTGGACAGAGTAAATAGAAATTATTCTTGCGGGGGCGGGCATTGAATCAGGGTGATTGACAAAAAAAAAGCTGAGAGTGACGTGAAATAAAACTTGTTTATACAGTGAATGTTAAGATTTGGGATCTGTTGTAATAGAAAATTGTGGAAACAGGCCTCTCTGTAGTGTTTTTATTAAGGAAAAGCTGGAAAATATTATATGTATATTTATACATTATATTATATAATGTAATAAATTGTTACTATATATTATAAAGTTTATAAATAATTCGCAGAGGGAAAGAGCAAGGGAGTGGGACTAACTGCACTGCTTTTATACGAGGCCGGGAGGAACACGACTGGCTGCATGGCCCCCTTTTCCATTCTATACCACATTCATGAATGTGTAGTACAGGCATGATGGGCCGAATGCCTCCCGCGCTGTATCGTGGTGGCGGGACGATACATAAGGGAGATGGTCCGAATAGACCGTTTCTGGCGGTACGATGTCATTTGTGCCTTAATCTGACGTTTGGGAGAAAGGGAGGGGGAGGTGGCGGGGGTAAGAGGGAGAGGTGGCGGGGGTAAGAGGGGGAGGTGGGAGAAAGGGAGGGGGAGGTGGCGGCGGGGGGGACGGGGGAGGTGGGAGATGGGGGGGGTGGGGAGGGGAGGGGGAGGGGGGGAAGCGGGTGCTGCCAGGCTACCAAACGCCGATTACTATTTCAAATGAAACGTTGGTCGCGAGACCCCCTCCAATGGCCCGCCCAGCCAGCATTGATTGACGACGTGGCAAGCCCAATAGGCAAGCGTATTGCCTTCGCCTTAAGAGGAAATGATCCAATGACTGCTGACTGGAGGTGGGACTTCCTCGGGTAGCAGCAGCACGTTAGGTTGCAGTCTGGGGTGTGCTGGTACCCGGTAGAGGCGGCAAAAACAAGAGAAGGAAGAGGATCGAGGTAAATGTCCGGAGGGAACGGTGCTAAATAACCTATTATAACACAAAACGTGGACTTAGCGACCAGTGAGTAAGGGTTAAAATGCAGTTAGAGGTGACAGAACCTGGATAAGATGAACAGTAAAGTCACCAGGCGTTTTTTAACCTCAAATCTGAGAGGAAATCAAAGTCAAATGATTTAATAGAAATACTTTCATTTAATGTTAAAACCGTCAACTGAAAATAAAAAGACATTTACAGCGGCAGAGCCCAGGTTTGGCGCTTCGCAGCGTTGCGATGCGCATTGGTGAACGATGAGCCATTTTTAATCTGACAGGCATGCAGGTTAATATTTATATTTTGAGGGAAATTTCTATTAAACAGGGGAGATAATCAGGTAAAGCGTTTTTAAATTTAACTAAGATGGAGAGATGGTGGACTTTCTCGGAAGTCCTTCCCCTGAGGCAGCGGGAAGCCAGATTATTGGTTTCTAAATTACTTACATTTTGTAAAACAAATTAAATGATTTTAAAGTTTAAAAAAAATCAATTTATAAACAGTAAATTTGGATGTACTTACCCATTGAAAAGGATATATAAAATATAGTTCTTACCAATGGAATTCGGCAAATATTTTGGCCAGAGGCCTGGCAATTAAGACAGATTTAAATGAATGTTTAATGACTATTAATTTATAATGATGAAATCCGTGTTATGTGTTCAGGTTGTTTGTTTGATAAACACTTGTTTTCCCCTTTGAGAATGCAGAAGTACATTTTGCAGGGCAAAACCATTAAGTTTACTCATTTATTCTATATTTGCCCCTGAAGGATTTTATAGATTGACTATTGCTACTTGGCGATTCTAATTTTATCAGAAGTGGTTCATCTATCTGCATATACAAAGAAGATTGCAAATTCGGTGTTTTGTTCATGGTATATTAGTTGACTTCAGAACCATTGGGTTTGGAGAGGAAAAACTGGCCAGAGGTTTTTATTGTTGTCTATTTGTTGTTCCAGATGAAGGTGCATATATTGGGACATTGGGAAACAATGGAATGTGATATAACTTTAATGATCTCTGTGAAGGGTTTGCTTGCCAGTGATCACAGCCTAGGCTAACATAAACAATGATCTTCAAGATCATGTGCACTATCATCCTCCTCTATCTCAAGCATGCACCTTACACTTTAAATGCCCACAATTATTTTGGTTCTACCATTGGTATCTGATCCTCCAGCTGATTTTTTTTTGGGAAATGTTTTGCTGAACTGCTTGTTTTCTCGTAATTATAGTAATTTTTTAGGACAAATCTGAAACTGGTGCAAATTTGGTCATTACTTTTGGTGCAGAATCATGTAGTTTTACAGCAGAAGAAATGCATTTTAGTCTTTACACCCAAAACTACTACTCTCCGATGGGTTATCTTTACATTATTTGTTCTTTCTATGCAGGTGATACTGGCAAATATGCTTTTATTCCTAATTGCCTTGAGAGTATTAAGAGTCAACCACCTTGTTTTGGGTTGATGTGTGTAATGGGACCTGAGAAGTGATAGTGTTATCCCTCCCCAGGGGGAAATTAAGGTACCAATTCAGTTCATGTGACAATCCAGCAATTTTCATAGCAGTTTTCTTGATGCTGATTCTATTGATTTCTATTTCATTGCTTTTCATGGTGGGATTTCAAATTATGTGGCTTGTTATCCAGTACTTTAACAACTAGACATTACCTTATTCACTTGTTTTTCCCCAGATTTTAAAATTTTGCTTTTCCAAATATTTGCTCCTTTGATCAATACTAGATCAAAGACTAGGCAAGCAATAGTGATGGGGGGCTCTTTAGTCAGGGATACAGATAGGCATTTCTGTGGCTACAAATGAGACTCCATGATGGTGTGTCACCTTCCTGGTGCCAGGGGTCAAGGATGGCTCTGAGCGGGCCCGGAACATTCTGAAAGGGGAGGGTGAGCAGCCAGAGGCCGTGGTCCATATTGGTACTAATGGCATAGGCAGGAAGAGAGATGGGGTCCTGCAAAGATAATTTAGGGAGTTAGGAAGTTTAAAAAGTAGGACCTCTTGGGTTGTAATCCCAGGATCACTCCTTGTGCTACGTGCTGGTGAGGCACGAAATAGAAAGATGTACAGTTTAATGTGTGGCTAAGAAGCTGACACAGAGAGGAGGGCTTCAGGTATATGGATCATTGGGCTCTCTTTCAGCGCAAGTGGGACCTATACAAGAAGGATGGGTTGTACCTAAACTGGAGGGGAACCAAAGTCCTTGCAGGGAGGTTCGCTAGTGTGTCACGAACCAGCAACAAAAGAAACACACTGAGCATGATTCAGTGTTTAAAAACTATTTTATTAATCACTACTTATGATAATACGTAAAATAAAAGTAAAAATGTTGGTATGTTAGAATTCAAAAATGTTAAACCTCGAACGTTAACCCCAAAACTAAACTCTTCGTGTGTGTGTGTGTGTGACAAAGTCCAAAACTCCCAGTTCCGGAATGGTTCTTAAAGTTCAGTTCCGCAAGCCATAAGGTGAAACATGAGCAAGGGCTTCTTCAACAACCACCGTTGTCTGAAGATAAGATGTAGATGTAGAAAAACATAGAGAGAGTACATACGAAATCCAAATGTTCCACGATGGAACCCAAACGACACTTCAGTGTTTACTCGGTAGTGACTTCCTCACCCCGAAAACATCCGAACCGTGGTCGTCCACATACAAATACCTGTTTCCTTCTACAGGTCAGCAACAAAGTGAACTCCACCGGATTACTTCCAACTTCCATACATGGATTTCTATGGCAAACACAGTTATTGTTTCTCATCCATCGATAGAGAAAACAAGCAGGCTGGTGTCTCTCTCCCTTCTCTCTCTCTCTCCTTCTTCTTCTTCTTCTGACTTCTTCAACAACGTCATTACGTCCTTTATCTTCTATTGATGTAAGCACGCCTCACACACATATACACACACACTCTCTATCTTAAAGGGACTTTCACTGAGTACGTAACACCTCCCACCTAAAAAAAAAATTTTCCCAAGAAAATTTTAACCGCGCATACAGTTAGTAATGTTAATAATTATCATGCTACACAACTACAGACTATCAGATTAGTACAGATACATGTTTCCCATTTAACATCGAGAAAGACAATCAGCAATCACATTATCTTTGCCTTTAATGTGAGTTATCATGAGATCAAACTCTTGCAAAATTAAACTCCAGTTTAACAGCCTTCTGTTCTTGTTTTTGACTCGGCTCAGAAACACCAGTGGGTTATGATCATGTCAATGGTTTCTGAGCGGTGCAAACATATACACTGAAATGTTGCAAGGCTAAAACAAGCGACAGTAATTCTTTCTCTATGGTGGAATAATTCTTTTGATGCTCATTAAATTTCTTTGAAAAGTAAGCTACAGGATGGTCAATATCATCAAGGTCACCCTTCTGCAACAACACAGCTCCTGCAGCTTCATCACTGGCATCTACTGCTAATGAAAATGGCTTTTCAAAGTCAGGTGTTTTGAGCACAGGATGGTAGCATAAAATGGCTTTCAGCTTCTCAAATGCTTCTTGACAAGAATCTGTCCAAACAAACTTTACTCCCTTCTTCAGAAGATTAGTTAGGGGAAGAGCAATATCAGCAAAATTTTTACAAAATTTTTGATAATGTCCAACCATTCCCAAAAATCTTCTAACAGTCCTCATACCTGTGGGAATAGGGAACTCAGATATTGCTTGAACTTTTGCCTGAACAGGAGCTTGCTTGCCTTGACCTACAACATAACCAAGATACGTCACAGTGGCATGGCCAAATTCACTTTTAGCCAAGTTAACTGTAAGGTTAGCCTTGGAAAGTCTTTCAAACAACCTTTCTAACGCAGAGATGTGATCTTCCCAAGTATCATTCCCAGTCACTAAGTCGTCAATGTAGGCATCTGTATGTTTTAACCCATGAATCACTGAATTAATCATTCTTTGAAATGTTGCTGGAGCATTTTTCATTCCAAATGGTAAAACATTGTATTCATACAATCCAGAAGGGGTTACAAAGGCTGAAATTTCCCTTCCTCTATCTGTTAATGGAACACACCAGTACCCTTTTAATAGGTTAATCTTTGTAAGAAATTTTGCCTTTCCCACTCTGTCTATGCAATCATCCACCCTAGGAATAGGGTAAGCATCTGACTTTGTTACAGCATTCACTTTCCTGTAATCTGTGCAAAATCTAACAGTTCCATCAGGTTTAGGTACAATAACACAGGGCGAACTCCAATTTGAAGTAGAATGTCTAATAATATCATTTTCCAACATGTACTTTATTTCCTGATCAACAAGTTTACTTTTTTCCACATTCATTCGATATGGGTGTTGTTTGATTGGTTTTGCATCCCCAACATCAACATCATGGTTTTGTGAAGGGGAGGTCCTGTCTGACCAACCTATTGGAGTTTTTTGAAGAAATCACAGGTAGGGTGGATAAGGGAGAGGCGGTAGACGTTGTGTATTTAGACTTTCAAAAGGCCTTCGATAAGGTGCCTCACAAGAGACTGATTAATAAGATGAGAGGTCATGGAATTATGGGCAGGGTAGCAAAATGGGTGGAGAATTGGCTGGTTGGCAGGAAGCAAAGGGTGGAAATAAAAGGATCTCGTTCTGGTTGGTTACCGGTTACTAGTGGTGTGCCGCAGGGGTCGGTGTAGGGGCCTCTCCTTTTTACCTTGTACATCAATGATTTGGATGATGGAATAAATGGTTGTGTGGCTAAGTTTGCGGATGACACCAAGATAAGTGGAGGAGTAGGGAGCATAGAGGAAATAGAAAGAATGCAGAGGGACCTAGACAGTTTAGGAGAATGGGCAAGGAAATGGCAGATGAGATTCAATGTTGAGAAATGTGCAGTTGTACACTTTGGAAGTAGAAATAAGCGGGTAGATTATTATCTAGAAGGAGAGAAGATTGATAGTGCGGTAGTACAAAGGGACTTGGGGGTACTCATACAAGATACCTTAAAAGTTAACCACCAGGTTGGATCGGTGGTTAAGAAAGCGAATGCTATGTTGGCATTCATCTCGAGAGGTATAGTGTATAAAAGTAAGGAAGTGTTGATGAGGCTCTACGGGGCGCTAGTGAGGCCTCATTTGGAATACTGTGCGCAGTTTTGGGCCCCACATCTTAGGAAGGATATGCTGACGTTGGAGAGGGTTCAGAGGAGATTTACGAGAATGATTCCAGGAATGAAAGGGCTTAAGTATGATGAGCGTTTGTCGGCTCTTGGACTGTACTCGCTGGAGTACAGAAGGATGAGAGGGGACCTCGTAGCGACATTTAAAATGTTGACAGGTAAGGATAGAGTAGATGTGGCTAGGCTGTTTCCCTTGGTGGGCGTGTCCAGGACCAGAGGGCACAATCTTAGAATTAGAGGGTACAGTTTCAAGACAGAGATGAGGAGAAGTTTCTTTACCCAGAGGGTGGTGAAATTGTGGAACTCCTTGCCACGCACAGCAGTGGAGGCCAGATCAGTGGGGGTATTCAAGGAGGAGATAGACAGATATCTAAATAGTCAGGATATCAAGGGATATGGGGATAAGGCTGGCAAATGGGATTAGAATAGTTTTTTTTTTCTCTTTTTTTCCCACCCCATTTCTTTTTCCCTTTTCCTTGGAGCAGACTCGATGGGCCGAATGGCCTGCTTCTGCTCCCTTATCTTGTGATCTTGTGATCATGGGTAATTATCGATGTTCTGTTTGGAACATCTGGGAACAGATTTTTAAATTTTAAAATTAATTCTCTCATCTGTTGTTTTTGTGAAACTTGTAAATGGTCCAACTTCGTTTCAAGGTTCTCCAGGATATTTTGGTTTTTTAGTTTCGATGGAACAATATTTGGTCTAAATTGGCCTTCCTCAACATCAACATCAGGCATTCTAGAAACAACCTTTACACCATCCACCAAGGCCACAACTGAATCCCTCTCATAATAAGGTTTTAGCATGTTTACATGACAGAGTTGTGTTTTCTTGCGTCTATCTGGTGTTTTGATTATATATGTTAGATCAGTCACTCGAGATTCAATAACATAGGGTCCAGAAAAACGAGATTGCAAGGGATTATTTTGGCTAGGGAAAAATACCAACACCTTTTGCCCCACTGCGAATGTCCTAGGCCGAGCACGTCTATCAAAATATGTCTTCATTCTTATCTGGCTTGTTTTCAAATTCTCTCTCGCTAGCTGGCAGACTCTCTCCAACCGAGTTTTAAATTTTTGGACATAGTCCAACAGACTCAAGTGAACTTCCTCATTAACCCATTGCTCTCTTAACAACTCCAAAGGTCCTCTCACCCTATGTCCAAATACAAGCTCAAACGGACTAAATCCTATTGACTCCTGGATTGATTCTCTAACGGCAAACAAAAGTAAATGGATACCTTCGTCCCAATCCTTTGTGTTTTCAAAGCAATAAGTCTTCAGCATATTTTTGAGAGTAGAATGAAATCTCTCCAGAGCTCCTTGAGATTCTGGGTGATATGCAGATGATACAATCTGCTTTGCTCCCAGCTCATAGACTATTTGTTGAAAAATTTTTGACATAAAATTACTACCTTGATCAGATTGGATTTCTTTTGGCAAACCAAACAAGGTAAAAAATTTTACAAGAGCCTTTGACACCGTCTTGGCCTTAATATTTCTAAGGGGTATTGCCTCTGGAAATCTAGAAGTGGCACACATGATGGTTAACAAATACTGATTTCCAGTCTTAGACTTTGGTAAGGGGCCAACACAGTCCACAATCACCTTCGAAGAGGGTTCACCAAAAGCAGGAATTGGCTTCAAAGGAGCCACAGGGGGTTTTTGATTTGGTTTACCTACCATCTGACATGTGTGGCAGGTTCGACAAAACATCACCACATCTTTTCTCAAACCAGGCCAATAGAATTGTTTCAAGATCTTCCCTACAGTTTTATTCACACCAAAATGACCACCCAAAGGCATACTGTGGGCCAGGTTTAAAATCTCATCCCTATAAACTTTTGGAGCAACAACCTGATGAATAACTTCCCATTCCTCAGTAACAGGAACATGAGGAGGTCTCCATTTCCTCATTAACACTCCATTTTTGACATAGTATCCAGTTGGCACTTTTTCAATCTCCTCACATGAGAGAGCTTTTTCTTTCAATTCTGTCAACTCAGGGTCCTTTGTCTGTTCCACCATAAAATCCTTCCTTGACAAAGACAAATCTTTAAATTTAGGCTCACTATAAGGATGTTGATCCTCCAGTGAAGACAGAAAAGTCTCAGATAAGGCATCATAATTTTCTTCCTGTTTAGGACTGTCACAAGGAATCACATCAGACTGCACCGGACTGTCTGTCTTGGCTAATTCTCTAGCTCTAGCTCGAGTCACCGCACATGATGGGTAAACATCTGGATCATTCTCAGACTCATCAATCCTTGGTTTGGTTGTTAACCGTACCACAGGAACAATTTCTCCATCTGCAAGGTCATTTCCCAATAACAAAGAAACTCCTTCCACTGGCAAACTAGGTCTTATCCCTATCTCGACTGGTCCTTCTACGAACTTTGACTTTAAAATCACCCTGTGAAAAGGGACAGACATGGTCTCACCTGTAACGCCTCGTACTAGATTTACTTCACCAGTGTCACTTTCTTCACCAAAATTTAAAACACTGTCCAGCAAGAGAGATTGACTAGCCCCAGTATCTCTAAGAATTTTCACTGGCACCTGGGGTGACTCGTCATTCAGTGAAACAAAACCCTCTGATACATATGAACGGAATTCTTTTCTCAGCTCTTCCAACTTTTCCGCTTTTCCCTCTTGCAAGGACTGGTCTTTAACAGCATCTCCTAAACCTTTTTGATTTTTAATTGCCTGAAAGCAAGCATTGGGCACAGCTTCCTTCTTTTTCTTCAAAAGGGCACAATTAGATATCACATGGCCAGGTTTCCTACAGTAATAACAAGTACGCTCAACAGGTTTCTCCAGCCCTGGCTTCTTTTCATCTTTTCCTTTTTGATTACCTCCCAATTTAATCTCCGGTTTACCTGGATTGTCTTTGTAACTCTTTTGAAAGGTTTTAGGTTGTCCCCATTTGGATTTATGGGTTAAAGCATAATCATCTGCCAACCTAGCAGTTTCTTGTAAAGTTTCCACTGCCTTTTCATTTAAATATGTTGTTAATTCAGCTGGAACACATCTTTTAAAGTCTTCCACTAGTATCAATTCTGTCAATTTATCATAATCCCCATCTACATTTTTAGCCAGGCACCATCGTTCAAAACATATTCTCTTTCCATTGGCAAATTCCATATAAGTCTGATCTGCAGATTTCCTCAAGTCTCTGAATTTTTGTCTATAAGCCTCAGGGACCAATTCATAGGCCTTCAAAATAGCTTGTTTTACCTTGGTATAATCAGCTGCATCCTCAGCAGACAAAGCAGAATAAGCTTTTTGAGCTTTACCTTTAATCACACTCTGTACCATAAGAGCCCATCCTTTCCTTGGCCAGTTTGAACTCACAGCAACCTTTTCAAAATGTTGGAAATACTGATCAACCTGATCTTCTTCAAACGGAGGGACTAATCGAACCTCCCTGCTGGCTGAAAAACCATCTTCAGAATCAGATTCCGAACTCCTACGCTTCATTTGTAACTCATGCTGCCTCTGTTTTTCCTTCTCCTCTGCCTCAAACTTTAACCGAATTAGTTCCCGTTCCCGTTCAGCCTCTAACTTCATCTGAGTTATCTTTTGTTCAGTCTCTAATTTCTTTTGTTCGGCCTCTAATCTCTTTTGGTCTCGTTCAGCCTCTATCTTTAACTGGGTTTGCTCTCGTTCGGCCTCTAATCTCTTTTGCTCTCGTTCAGCTTCTAATTTCTTTTGTTCTCGTTCAGCCTCTATCTTTAACTGGGTTTGTTCTCGTTCAGCCTCTATCTTTGCCAGCTGCACCTGTGCCTCAGAAATTGCTATTTCACTGCCAGGAAACTGTTTTAACACTTCCTTCTCAAACACCTTCTTTTTCACATAATGGCCAGCTATCAGTCTCTGAATATCTGCCTTTCTCATAGACTGCTTTACTTCTGTAAGGTTTAACCTTGTAGCAATCTTTATCAAATCATCCTTTTTCGCCACCTCCAATCCCTTTTGGGTTGGTGACTCCAAAAATGCCTTAATATCCATTGCTGCTGGTTTCCACACACACAAGCCAATTAAAAAGAATTTATCAGACCTCCCTCAAAAATCTTTGGATTGAATCCCGAACAAATCTTGTCAATCTGGGGAACGATCCCGGACGAATCTCGTTAATCTTTGGATTGGATCCCAGACGAATCTCGTTAACCTTGGGAACTATCCCGGACGAGCCCTCAATTTTGTCACGAACCAGCAACAAAAGAAACACACTGAGCATGATTCAGTGTTAAAAACTATTTTATTAATCACTACTTATGATAATACGTAAAATAAAAGTAAAAATGTTAGTATGTTAGAATTCAAAAATGTTAAACCTCGAACGTTAACCCCAAAACTAAACTCTTTGTGTGTGTGTGTGACAAAGTCCAAAACTCCCAGTTCCGGAATGGTTCTTAAAGTTCAGTTCCGCAAGCCATAAGGTGAAACATGAGCAAGGGCTTCTTCAACAACCACCGTTGTCTGAAGATAAGGTGTAGATGTAGAAAAACATAGAGAGAGTACATACGAAATCCAAATGTTCCACGATGGAACCCAAACGACACTTCAGTGTTTACTCGGTAGTGACTTCCTCACCCCGAAAACATCCGAACCGTGGTCGTCCACATACAAATACCTGTTTCCTTCTACAGGTCAGCAACAAAGTGAACTCCACCGGATTACTTCCAACTTCCATACATGGATTTCTATGGCAAACACAGTTATTGTTTCTCATCCATCGATAGAGAAAACAAGCAGGCTGGTGTCTCTCTCCCTTCTCTCTCTCTCTCCTTCTTCTTCTTCTGACTTCTTCAACAACGTCATTACGTCCTTTATCTTCTATTGATGTAAGCACGCCCCACACACATATACACACACACTCTCTATCTTAAAGGGACTTTCACTGAGTCTGTAACAAGTGCTACTTGGGTGGATTTAAATCAGCATGGCAGGGGGGTGGGAACCAGAGTAGTAGGTCAGCAAGTGGAGGGATTGAGGAGAAAGTAGAGATTAGGTTAAGGAAGGCTGAAAGGAAGGACAGGCAGGACCATTTTAATGAGCACAGTGGGGCTAATTGGCTGAAGTGTTTATTTCAACACTAGGAGTATTATGAATAAGGCAGATGAACTTAGAGCCTGGATTAGTACATGGAACTATGATATTGTAGCCATTGCAGAGACATGATTGAGAGAAAGGTAGGACTGGCAGCTCAACATTCCAGGATTCGGATGTTTCAGATGTGATAGAGAGGGATGTAAAAGAGGTGGATCAAGGAGAATGCCACAGCAGCACTTACAGGGGACATCCTGGAGGGCTCCTCCAGTGAGGCAATATGGGTAGAATTTAGGAATAAGAAGGGTGCAATTACTATGATAGTGTTATACTATAAGCCTCCCAATAACTATTGGGAGTTGGAGGAACAGATATGTAGGCAAATTATAGAAAGATGTGAAAACAACAGGGTAGTTGTAGTGGGTGACTTTAATTTCCCCAGTGTTGACTGGGTCTCCCTTAGTGCCAGAGGCTTGGATAGAACAGAATTTGTTAACGGTGTCCAGGAGGGTTTCTTGACACAGTATGGAGATAAGCCAACCAAGGAATGGGCCATACTAGACCTTGTATTGGGAAATGAATCTGGCCAGGTGATTGGAGTTTCAGTGGGAGAGTATTTTGGGAAGAGTGATCATAACTCCGTAAGTTTTCAGATAGTATTGGATAAGGATTAGACTGGAGCTTGGGGGGTGGGGTGGGGGTATAGACTAAATTGGGGAAAGGCTAATTATAACAGTGTCAGGCAGGGGCTGGGGAGAGTAGATTGGGAGCAGCTGTTACTATGTCCACATCTGAGTTGCTTAAAGGCCAGCTGGTCAGAATTCAGGACCGACATGTTTCTGTGAGGAAGAAAGGCAAGGATGGCAAGGTTCGGGAGCCTTGGATGATGAGAAATGTTGCAAATTTAGTCATTAAGGAAAAGGAAGCATATGTAAGGTTTAAGAAGCAGAAATCAGACAGGGCCTTTGAGGAATATAAAGGAAGCAGGAGAGAATGGAAACAGGGAATCAGGAGGGTTAAAAGGGGCTATGAAATATCCTTGGTGAGTAGGATTATAGAGAATCCCAAGGCATTTTATACACACGATTTAAAAAAAAGGGTAACTAGGGAGAAGGTAGGACCACTCAATGAGAAAGGAAGGAATTTATACCTGGAGCCAGAGGAAGTGTGGGAGGTACTAGACTAGTACTTCACATCGGTATTCACCAAGGAGAACGATTTGGAGGACAGGGAGTTCAGGGAGGGATATGTTGATGTTCTATGTCATGTTAATATTCTATGTCATGTTGATATTGAGGAGGAGGAGGGGTTAGGTCTCTTGAAGAGTATTAAGGTGGATAAGTCCCCAGGGCCTGATGGGATCTATCCCAGGTTATCAAGAGAAGCAAGAGAGAAGATTGCTGGGGCCTTGACAGAAAACTTTGTGTCCTCTTTAGCCACAGGTGAGGTGCCAGAGGACTGGAGAATAACCAATGTTATTCCTCTGTTTGAGAAGGGCAGTAGAGACATACCAGGAAATTATAGACTGGTATACCTTACTTCAGTGGTAGGGAAATCATGAGAGAAGATTCTTGGAGAAAGGATCTACTTGCATCTAGAAAAGCATAGACTTGTTAGGGATAGTCAGCGTGGCAAGTGTGGGGGAGGTCATATCTAATAAACTTGCTTTAGTCTTTTGAGGAGGTAATGAAGATGATTGGTGAGGGTAGGATGTTGTCTATGTGGACTTCTGTAAAGCTTTTGACAAGGTCCCTCATGGTAGGCTGATCCAAAAGATTAAGGCACATGGGATCCATGGAAACTTGGTAGATTGGATTCAGAATAGGAATGGCCATAGAAGGCAGAGGGTAGTGGTGAAGGGGTGTTACTCTGGAAGTCAGTGACCAGTGGCATTCTGCAAGGATCAGTGCTGGGACCTCTGTTTGTTATATATAAATGATGTGGACAAAAATGTAGGTGGGCTGATTATTAAGTTTGCAGACAACATGAACATTGGCGGAGTTGTGGAAAGTGAGGAAGGTTGTCAAAGGATTCACAAGGATGGAAATCAGTTGGAAATGTGGGCAGAGAAATGGCAGGTTGTGGTTAATCGAGACAAGTGTGAGGTGTTCCACTTTGGCATGTCAAATTTAAGAGCAAGATATACAGTAAATGGCAGGACCCTTAGGAACATTGATGTACAGAGGGATCTCGGGGTGTAAGTCCATAGCTCCCTGAAAGTGGCAACATAGGTAGGTAGGATGGTAAAGAAGCTGTAACAACATACTTGCCTTCTTGATCGGGGCAGTGAGTATAAAAGTCAGGAAGTCATGTTGCAGCTGTATAAAACTTTAGTGAGATCACATTTGGAGTATTGTGTGCAGTTCTGGTTGCCCCACTATAGAAAGGATGTGAAGCCTTTGCAGAGGGTGCAGAAGAGGTTCGTCAGGATGTTGCCTGGATTAGCTACAAGAATAAATTGGACAAACTTGGATTGTTTTCTCTTGAGCATCAGAGGATGAGGGGCAATTTGATTGAAGTATATCAAATTATGAGAGGCAAAGTCAGAATCTTTTTCCCAGGATGGAAGTATCAAATACTAGAGGGCATAGCTTTAAGGTGAGAGGGGGAAAGTTTAAAGGAGATTTACATGGCAAGCATTTTACACAGAGAATGGTAGGTGCTTGGAACCTACTGCCAGGGGAGGTGGTGGAAGCAGATACAATAGCAACGTTTGAGGCATTTAGACAGATAAGTGAACAGGCAGGGAATTGAGGGATATAGATCAAATGCAGGCAGATGTCAGTCTAAATTGGTATCATGGTTGGCACAGGCATTGTGGGTTAAAGGGCCTGTCCTTGTGCTCTTCTATGTTCCTAAACTATTATTGGATCTATTTCCAACATTGGTTTTCAGTGGCCAATTTCACTACTTTTCATGGTGGGATTTTAAATCATGTAGGTTTTTCCATCCAGTTCCTTAAAAACTGGGCATTGCCTCATTCACTTGTTTTTACCACACTGTTTTGCTTTTCCAATTTTTTTTTAACAAAGCTGTTATTGGATCTATTTCCAACATGAGGGCATAGAGTGGCCACTGAAAACCAATGTAAAAAAAAACTAGTCTTTCCCTTTGTACTTTTCCAGTTGCATAAGGAGATTTTATTTACATCTGGTAATCATACCCAGTGAGTTCTCTGTGGTCTCATCACTAAAATTACATGGGGCAAACTGGAGTGATGTTTGGCAGTAAATTTATTTATTTACCAACTCATTGACTATTCCTCATTGCACCCTAATGAATGAATGTAAGAAATAGAAGCAGAGTAGGGCATTTGGCATGTGTGCCTCCTTTGCCATTCAATAGAATAGTAAGTGATCTTTTACCTTGGCACCACTTCCTGTACTAACTCTGTATGCCTTGATTCTATTAAATATCCAAAAGTCTCCCATTTTAATGTACCAGTTTGCTCTGCCTGCAGGTGTTTGCCTTCTGAAATATGCTCTCCAGAAACTCGTCTGCTTCCTGTATATTGGTAAAATATTCAGTCACTTCTCAAGTTTGGAAACTGGAGTCACTTCTCACACATTAGCTCAGATTTATGAAGCATTCCTAGGTAGTCTGCATCATAGATAATGCTGTGCTCTCCATGTTAAACTGTCAAAAGCTGTTAACTTTTATTACTTAATTTAAATATTTTTAGGTCAGTTAACTCGCAAGATTTAGTACCCTCTGAAGTTGGATCGTAGAGGCCTTTTCCACATTCTTGGTCTGTTGTTGTTTAGGAAGAGGTGCAGTGCTTTCTAATTTGGAATATGTCCCTGCTCGAGGTTAGTTAACACACAAGGTATTTTCTGAGGTCTTTCTATAACCAATATGACAAGCAAGTAGCTGGCACTGAATAAATTATTTTACATTCAAACATACGAAAAGGACAACCTAAGCCACCAAATGCATTTTGTTAAAATAATGTAGACTGTATGCCATTAGCTTGCCTTTTAACCATCCATTCAAAGAGAAACTTGCTCTGCCAATCAAGCAAAACTCCAGCAGACTACAGTTGTTCATAACTTCATCCTAATTAGCAATTTATCTTCTGTAACTGAAAATGTTTTAATTAAGAACTGATAAAGTTCGGGGATATATGGACATCCACTCCAATATCCCTCTGTACATCAGTGCTCTTAAGGGTCCTGCCATTTATTATATACTTTCCTCTTGCATTTGACATCCCAAAATGCATCCCTTCGCTCTTGTCCAGATTAAACTCCCTAACAGGAAATGAGAGAAAAGAGATAATTTAAATCAATACCTTGCAAGTGTCTTTGTGGTGGAGGACATTGTAAATATCCCAAAGATTTCTGATGGGCTAGGTTCAAACAATATGAAGTGTAACAATTATTACAAGGGACAAGATCTTGGTTAAAAAGTAGTGGGAGTAAAGGCAAACAAGTCATGACAGGCTGCATAAATAGTGGAGCCATTGGTTGAAGCTTTTCAAAACTCACTGTGTTCTGGGAAGGTAACAGCAGACTAATAAACTGCAAATGTGACTTAATTGTTCAAGAATGGAGGAAGAGAAAAAGTAGGCAACTATTGGCTTGTTAGCATTTGTTGTTAGCAAGGTGCTGGAGTCTGTAATCAAGGAAAAAATAGCTTATCATTTAGAGAAATTTGACCTAATTTTATGAAAAGTAAATCATATTTGACAAATTTGTTCTTCTAGGATGTAATAAGCAGAGTTGATAGAGGGAGTTTTCAGAAGATATTTGATGAAGTGAACCAAGAGCTCATCGTATTGGGGAAGTGTGTTCGCATCAGTTGAGGATTGGTTATCACATACAAGTAAGAGTCAAAATAAACAGGTCATTTTCAGGCTGGGAACATGTAACTAGTGCAGTGCCCCAAGGATCAGCCTGGTAACTGTCTGAACCTGAGCTTGATTGATTACTGTCATGACCCCAAGGTAATGATACAATAATATATTCACTCCACCACCTAAACTGCCAGGTCCTACCTCCATAATGTTGCCTGACATCAATTCTGCATCAGCACATCTGTTGCTTAGACTTTCATCTGTATCTATGGGCTACTTGGGTCTTATATTTTTTCCTGTTTACTTTTTTTTTCCCCATCATTCACTCTAGATCCAAATCACTCCTGCCTTTTCTTAACCCCCCCTCCTTGCTAATCTTCTTTGATGCATCAGTTTTAAAATTCCATTCATTGTTTTCAAATCTCACCTTGGCTTCTATTTCTGTTATCTCTTCCAGCCCTACATTCCTTTTGAAATGTCTAAAGTTCTCCATTTTGGCACTTCTAGTTTTAATTGTTCCACCTTGATGGCCATGCTTTCAGGTACCTTGGCTCCAAACCCTAGAACTCCATTCCGAAACCCATCTACCTATGTCACTCCTCCTTTAAGATGTCTCAGTAAATAAGCTGTTGGTCGTTTGGTCTTGTTTATTCAGTAGTTCAGTGTTACTTTCTTAATTATACCCTTGTTAGGTGTCACTGGTGGTTTTGCTATGTTGAAGGCACTTTAATCACCATGAGATGCTTAACAATTTTTGGTGAAAAACTCCACCTAGCCATTAACAGCTATTATTTAAAAAAATTGTTGATTTGCTTGCAAGTTCTGCATTAAGCTCCACTCCAATAAATTATTATAAAAGTTTCCTTTAATGATGAATGTTAATGGATATCATTTAAGCTCTACAGCCCAGAAAGTGAACATTTAACATGGAGGAACTAGATTCAAACTTTTATAAATTGTTGACAGTTTTTAAAAATGTCAAATCTTTAATTTCTTTTTTTCATGTGTTTTTTTTCCCACTGCTTCAGTATAAACTTCCCCATACTTATTTCTGTTTTACCCTTGGGCATTTTTCTGTTCAATCTTTCTCAATTGATTAAAGAGATGATGTATTGCCCTATTATTCAATAAGTTCCCAAAATTCCCTGTTGTCTTTGATGCACCACGGTTGGCTCATAATTCTAGCAACTTTATGGGTAAATATGTTATAACCTAAAGGATGTAGAAAGAGTCCTTTAACAAATTGTCTGTTGATTCTAAGTGACATTAAAAATTGAGATTTATTTTTATTTAGGTAATGGTACTGTGTATTAGAGCCTGAAATGTGGAGTTAAGGTATGGATCCCCTTAATCTTATTGTCTGGCAGTGGTCCAGGAATGGTTTGTGACAGAGATGGCATGCCTTTTGGAGTTGGGATAGAATAAGTGAGAAACCATTGAATGGGCCACATGAAAATAATTCTTTTTTACAATACTTTTATTGAATCCATGAAAAAAATAGAGTACATGCATCAAGAAAGAGAATAAAAATACTACTGAATATGTTGTATTAAATCATACTTAGATTACAATACTCTAAATTAATAATCATATAGAAATTAGTTAATAAAGGAAAAAAAATGAAATATTTTATTATAAAAAAATCTACTCCCACTGAAAGTAATTCTACCTAATTAACTATGCTAAGTCTTTTGTCCTCTTTCCTCCCCCCCCACCTCCCCACAACTTTTATGTCCCTGCCTGCCCTTCCATCAAATTGTTTTGCTTTCTCATTTATTTGAATACCCCTAGATCTGGGTCTTTAAGCTTGTTCTGCTAACTATTCCACTCTCGTCATCCCTTCTATCTTCCTTGTCCCCATTGCCTAACTTCTTACTTTGAATCTTTCTTTACCTATGCATTAGTTTCTTTGCCACATTTTGATTTTCTATCAACAACCAAGGGCTAAGAACAATGTAATCAGTAAGCAAATTTTAAAATATCAATTTAGTTGCCCATCCACAGGAAATTTTGGCTGTAAGAATCAGGTCAGCTTGTACTGTGCTTCTAGCATTTTGCTTGTAATGGAATTTAATAAAAGATGGTAACAGGATGCATCATCGCACTAAAAACAAAGCAAAATACAATGGGTGGTGGAAATCTGAAGCAAAATCTGAAAATGCAAGAAATGTTGGGTTGGTCAACATTTGGGGAAAGCAGAGTTACAGATGAGGACAAGTTAAAACTGACAGTTTGAATGAGGGCTACATGTAAAACATGAACTTGTAAAGGAGTTCCTCGTGATGGCATACAATTTCATGACCAGCAGTGAGTATCTGATTACTCATGCAAGTGACTGTTCTTCATGGAAATCACTCCTGTGAGTGCTGAATAAGGTTCTTACTATCAGTTTGGTTCTATCATAACCAAGCATCTTAATCCACACATACTTCAAGCAGGAAGAAAACGCTCTGTCTTGAGGTTCTTGACACTGAATTAACCAGCTGTCACTGGTTTGTGCAACTGAATCTCCCTTTAATAATGTATTTCAGAATTTCTTCCAGCATTGGTCCACTTTGTTAGTTGTTTAATTTCTTCTACTTTAGCTATTTCAAATTAAACATATTTGAATTTATTTGGCATTGTGTGTCTACTTCTGGATAAATGGTTTTGACTATTTTTTTCTTTATGGATGTAGCATTGAGTATTGTATTTAATTTCCACAGATAATAAAATCAAATGTTGTGTGTATTAATCGTCAATTGGTGTGTGAAAATTAAGGTTGTGGTAAAATCAATGTGAGAAAAATACTGATGAAGCTACTGAATAAATATTCCTCAAAAAGTGATTCTAATGGTGGCGGTGGAGGTTGGGGTGGGATGTTTTGTGCTATTTTCTTCTTAGGCAGTCACTTAGAGACAAGGATTATTTGCTTCCATTCCAGTTCTGAGGTGAGTGGTGAGGATAATGTAGGGCCCGCAGACACTGCCACAGGTGGAATAGGAGGTGTTTGCTGGGACAGGTGAGTGTATTTCTCCTTGCTGTTATTCCCTGGGAGCAATGTGTTTGCAATGTAGGGACTATCCCAAATACTCCATTATTTTGAGTGGTCATGGACCTGGAATTCCCATAAATCAGAGGGGATATTACACTTTTTCAAGAAAGCTGGGAGAATATTTTTGAATCACTTCCTTTGTCTTCTTGTAATTTCTTCCCGTAATGGAGCTTGAATTTAAGAGATTTTGTTTTGGAGTTTGGTTTCATGGATGTTTATGATATGGCCTGTTGAGTGTCATTCAAGTCTTGATGCTGATGATTTTGGCTGGGAAGCAAATGCTGTTGTTGGTTTGCTTACCCTTATATTTTGCTAATATGACACTGGGGGAGCGGGGGTGGGGAGGTACCTTTACAGTGCTTTGAGGTGCCTGCTTTAGATATTCCATGTCTCAGCAGTATTATAGCAGAGTAGGGATCACAGCTGCCTAGTAGACCATGAACTTTATGCTGGGTTTGAGGGACAGATCTTCACCTTTTTCTCAAATGGCCAAGGCTGTGCTGGTGTGCGAAGATGATGTTGAATTTCATTAATGTTTTCTTTCATTGAAAGTTGTCTCCCAAGTTATGGAAAGTGGTCCAAGTTTTCCAGGGTCTTTAGCGTATTGTAAAGGAATGGTGTTGTGTAGGTGGGGGCAGATTGGTCGTGGCTTTTTGTTTTGTGGCTATTTAGTAAGGTCCATTCTCTTATACCCTTCCGTGAATAAGTTTACAGTACTTTGGAACTGGGCTTCTGACCATTCACAAGCATGTCTGCAAACTAAGCTCACTGACTCTGATTGGTGTGGCCTTTGTTCTGAAGTAGCTGTGACTTGGGTTGAACAGTTTCCCATTTGTAGATTTGCTCCGTTCCGGCAGAAAACCTATTGGAAATAAGAGGGTGATGGTTATATGGAACCAACTGCCAGAGGAAGTGGTAGATGCGAGTAGAATTATGACGTTTTAAAGATATTTGGACAGGTACATGTATAGGAAAGGTTTAGAGGTACGTGCAGCCAAACACAGGTAAATGGGACTAGGGGAAGGCAACTTGGTCAGCATGGACAAGTTGGGCCAAAGGACCTCTCTCTATGCTGTATAACTCTATGACTGTAAGATACAGTGTTGCAGGAGAAAGATTGAAAGAAAAGTATTATGGCCTTGATTCCAGTCTGCACTTTTGTTTGATCTATTTGTACTCTTTGTTTAAAATTCACGGCCTGCATGTAGTAGAATGTAGTAGATGTAGTAGAAGCAAGATGAAATTTTGAGGGCAACCAAATTTGACGATTGATGGAGTCGAAGGCTTTTGAGACCTCAAATAGGCTATATATAACAGTCAATGCTGCTCTCTGCATTTTTCTTGGATTTCTTATGTGGTGATGATGATGTCCTAGCACAGAATACACACTGCGATTTGTAGAACTTTTTGACCACTGGGAGGAAGCAGTGGAGGAAGACCCTTGGGATGACCTTCACTGCAGATGACAGCAGGGAGACCCCTCTAGTTGCACCAATCAGATTTGTTTCTCCTTTTTTTTTGAAGGTCATAATTATGGCATATTTAAGGTCCCTGTATGCCCTCTTTTCCCAAAAGTGGGAGATGAGGCTGTGAATTTCTGCTTGAGGTTTCTCTACACCCACATTTTAGACCTTCAGTAGAGATATTATCTGCTTCAGAGGGTTTCCCCCCCCCACCTTTTAGATGGTTTTGTGTGGTGGCAGGATTGGAGTAGACAGTTTGCTGTGGGATGGAATCATGGGCACACACATCAAGGGATAAGTCATGGCTGACAAATTCTTTAAATGCGCCTAGCAGGTGCTGATGATCTCTCCTCTGTTCTTGACTCTTAGTGGGGTGAGCCCTTGACAGCACGTGGTCTTGAAAGTGGTGAAGAGTCCATGCATGTTGTGGTTATCAGCAAGTTACTGGATCTTCTGTGCAAATTATTGTCAACTTATTTGTTGAGGAGCATATAGGAACAGGTCTCCTGTGCTCTTCCCACCTTCCATCTGTTCTTTAGGTTGCAGGTTTTCTGCTTGACCCATATCTGTTTTCTTTTGGGGTGTGTGATGGAGATAATGCTGGCTGTATGTTACTAAATCTGATTAAATATTGCTTTATTATGATCCAAAGTTAAATCGGTTTCAGTGAAAGTGCCATGATAGATTTTTCTATGTAGTGATTATTGATAAACAAGGATTTTCATTTTGAGAAAGTATCATGCCCAATGTATCATCAGGGAGATTTGCATTTGGGTCAAAATGCAAAATGTGTGTGTAGGACATTTGCGTCACCTTTCAAAATGTTTTTGCCATCGATATTACATATCTATGTTGTGTCCAATCACATTTTTGGACACTTTTTACATACTAAGTTCACCTGAACTGTGAAACTTATTTGTTCTTTAATATAATCCTAGCTTCTTACTAACCTATGTGTTTACATAATTTTTCTCCAAATTTGAAATGTTTAGAATTTCCCTTTTAATAGATTTGGATTGATATAATAATAGTGACCGTAGCAAGTTCAGCCTTTTTACCCACAGTATGAAGTTTTTCAACTAATTTATAATATTACTATTTAATTACTAAGATGGTGGAGGAAGAGGTGGTAATTGGAATCAAACTTGCCTTCACCTAATGCCTACACTGATGTACTTTTTATCTGTAGTGATTGTGTATTCCCTTAATTGTGAATCTGGTTGTTTTTCTCCATCTGGATCAGAAGGCACTTAAGGCCAGTTGCCTCTTCTGTTCCCCAGATGATGACAGCTAACTCAATAACAGACTGAGACTGAATTTAGCACCATCTCTGTAAGGCTCAGCTGTTTGACACCTTATCAGCCAGAACATAAGAAATAGGTGCAGGAGCAGGCCATCTGACCCTTGGGGCCTTTTCCCCTATTAATCAAGATCATGGCAGACCTTGTACATAAGCATCATTTTCCTGCATTATTCCCATATCCCTTAATTCCCTTAATATCCAGAAATCTGTTGATCTCTGGTTTGAATGAACCAGACAACTGAGCTTCACAGCCCTTGGAGTAGAGAATTCCAATGATTCTTGAACGAAGAACTAGTTCCTCGTCTCAGTCCTAAATGGCCTACCCCTTTTTCTGATACTGATCTAGGATCCTCAGCCACAGGAAATATCATTCCTGCATCCAGGCTGTTGAGCCCTGTAAGAATTTTGTATATTTCGATGATATCAGTCTGGTCTATTCAATCTCTTATCCAGCAAACCCATCATTCTTGGAAGCAGTGTAGTGAAATTTTGGTGCATTCCCTTTATGGCAAGCACATCTTTTTGGGTGAAGGGACCAAAACTGCAGACAATACTCTAGATATGGTTTCATTGGGTCCTAAAAGATTGCAGTAAGACTTCTTCATTCCTGTGTTCAAATCTCATGAGAAAGTCTTTTGTCTTCCTAATTGCCTGTTGTACCTGCATGTTAGCTTTCAGTGACTTGTGTACAAACACATCCTTAAAATCCCTTTGAATATCAACACTACCCAATTTCTCACCATCTTTAAAAAAATTCTCCGCTTTTCTGTTTTGTGCATCAAAGTGGATGACCTTGTGTTTTTCTACATTTATATTCAATTTTCCATGTTTTTGCCCATTCAGTTAGCTTGTCCATGTCCTCTTGAAACCTCTATATTTTCCTCTGTAATCGTAATCATAATCCAACTTTGTTCAGTATCATCAGCAAATTTGGAAATATGACATTTGGTTCCCTCAGCCAAGTTAATAACTATCAACCCTTACTTTTTTATAAAGAGGTTTGTGACACAATAGATAGTGAATCTGTCTCACAGTTCCGTGACCTAGGTTTGATTCTGACCTCTGGTGCTATTTGGAATTTACACATTGTTCCTATGATTCTTTATGGTTAGGTGCTCTAAGGGAAATGACATATGAATGGACATATTGTGAATGAATTTAGGACTGCATTGCACAGACTGAGTTGTTGGGACAGAACACATTTAACTCGCATCATGCCTCATGATCACTCCACCCTGACTATGGCTCGCGTAAAGCTGAGAGGCCAGAAAGTAGTGTGTGGAGATCCTTGATTTGCAGAGTTCTGTCAGTTCAATTCCCCCTGTTGATTTTATCCATAGAATGTATTGCCAAACAGAAGCCATGTATTAATATGCTGTCTGTTCTTAAACATTATTTTCAGCTTGGCATAAACAATAGATCTTTTTCTCAGGGTTGGGGAATCAAGAACTAGAGGGCATAGGTTTAAGGTGAGAGGGGAGAGATTTGATAGGATCCTGAAGGACAACTTTTGTTTTTACAGAGAAGGTGGTAGGTATATGGAATGAGCTGCCAGAGGAAGTGGTTGAGGTAGGTACTTTAACAACATTTAAAAGGCACTTGGACAGGTACATGGATAGGGCAGGTTTAGAGGGATGTGGGCCAAATGTGGGTAAATGGGGCTTGCTTAGATGGGCCAATTGGGCTGAAGGGCCTGTTTCCTTGCTGAATGGCTCTATGAGATCTGGGAATGGGTGCTTTTCCACTGTTTGGTTTGTAAGTGAGGTTAAGTGTAAGTAGGAGAGAAAAGACTCCTTGTCATATTTATATAAATAAAAGTAGTTGAATATATCTGTTATTTGAATTAATATTATTCCAGTGTAAATTGTGACTAATTGATGTATCCAGTCATAGATGTGGTACAGTAGCAGACCATTTTCAGTTGCTTGGGGGAAATTATACTTCTGGCTATGCTGAAATTGCATTTTCTGAAGTTTGGAACCAATAGCAGCTGGGCTGAGGGAAATGTATTTAAAATTAAATGTTTTGTGTTTTTGCTTTACTAATATATCAGTTGTAAAACTTGATTAGTTATATCTTGATTGCAGAATAATTCCCAATGCATATTGAGCTGTATACAGTGTTATTATTTGCCTGAGGTTTTAGATAGTATATTATGAATAGGATCCAGTAATTGATCTGGAAGCTGTAACTGGCAAGAAAGAAATGGTAACACATTTTTTGTGAACAGAATGTTTTGTAACTGATCCATTTGGCATTTGGAATTTTAAAAACTTTGGATGTTGTTGGTGTGAATAGAGGAAACACTTCCTTTCTCCATGAGTAATTCTTGCCAGAATTCCCAATCTAACTGTATCCCTCGTCGATTTATTCATTGATAACCACTGATGCAGTGTTTTTCTGTTTGCTCTTATCTACAGAATTTGCAGCACTCTGCTCACTAAGGACAAACCTTGATGTTGTCATCATATCTGCTGAAAACAAATGGTGCTGTTGTGGTTGTTGAACTGATCTCTACCTTGTAAAAGCCAATTGTCAGCTCTCAGATATTTCCTCCTACCTCCTACTGGACCATGACCCCACCATCAAACATTAGGTCATTGTCTCCCAGACAGTATCTAATCTTATTTTCCTTGGGAGGTCTTCTCTTTGCATCCTTGGGCCTCATAGTTCTCCAACCCCATATAGTCTATTTCTACCTCTTCCCCAAGCAGGGCCGTCCTGGCAGACTCATTTTTTTTCAGCCTTTTCTTGCCCCATTTATTTCTTCATACTTTGATTCTATTTTTTTTATCCTCTTGTCCAATCCCTGCTTGCATTTGTGACACCTCTTGAAGTGGCTTTTCAACATTTTGATGGTTTCCTGGTCCCATCAGGCTTGTCTTCACCAGGGGCGTACAATCCCTCTACATTCCCATTCCACACCTGGATGGTCTGAGGGCCCTTCCACCATCATACAACATTGTCTGGCTGAACTTGTTCTTAAATTGAACAACCTTTTCCTTACTTGGCCTTTTACTTTTCTGGGTATGTGGAATAATCCTTGTTTCAGTTTTATGCAGCTGCCCTCATAGAACATAGAACACTACAGCACAGTACAGGCCCTTCGGCCCACAATGTTGTGCTGACATTTTATCCTGCTCTAAGATCTATCTAACCCTTCCCCCCCCACATAACCCTCCACTTCTCTATCATTCATGGGTCTATGTAAGAGTCTCTTAAATGTCCTTAATGTATCTGCCCCCACAACCTCTGCTGGCAGTGCATTCCATGCACCCACCACTCTCTGTGTGAAAAACCTACCCCTGACATCCACCTTATACCTTCCTCCAATCACCTTAAAATTATGTCTCCTCATGTTAGCCATTGTCGCCCTGGGAAAAAGGTCTCTGTCCACTTGATCTATGCCTCTTATCCCTCCTGCAACACTCTTTATATTATATTGATTGTATTGGTGATCCTTCCTGTACTTATACAGAACTCAAATTTCTTTCTGCTGTTAGCAATTTCCACCCTACTTTTTTTTTCAGATGGTTTACATCTAATTTTTTCCTTCCCTTTTTGATTGACATTTTTTAAAAACTCGTCCTTGGATGTTCAGTTAGTGACCAATATCCATCATAGGTCCACTGACTCTCATGGATACTTCAACCTTATCTTCCCCCACCCTTCTTCCTGTAAGAACACTATTCCATTCCCCTGGTTCCTCCATCATACCTGTACTAATGATGTGATTTTTTTTTCCATGTTGGTGCCTTTCAAATGGCTTTCTTTTTGCTAAACAGTGGCTTTCCACTCTTTCATAGTTAAAAGAGCTCTCAACCACATCTCTTGTGTTTCCCACACTTCTACTCTTGCTCCCTCTCCTCCTTGCCAGAACAAGAATAGGCTTCTCCTTGTCCTTGTCTTCCATCTTGCCATTTCTTTTTCTGCTGGTTGTTATCTTGACAATTGGATTTTTACCTTATCATAGCCAGTCCCTGCTCTCTTCATCCCACCCCCTTACACTTTTCCAGTTTTGATTAAGGTTGCTTGACCTGAAACATCAACTAATTTCTCTCCCCATGGATTGAGCTGCTGAGCGCTTCCAGTGTTTTTCTATTTTTATTTAGAAAGTGTATCTCTATGTTAACAATGGGCTGAGATTGAAATAGCACCAGTTGTGCAAATGCCCGGTCTAGAGATTTAATAAACGACAACAAACTGAAGAATTTCTTATTTTGCTATGATCTGCTTTTAGTTGAATTGAGAAATTACAGCAACTTTAATGAAACACACTATTAACCCTCTCCCTTGCTAGATCATGGCCTCTTAGAGGCAAAAATTCCGGTGACTGATCTGGCTACTCCCCCTGAATGTAGTGACTGCAGCTGAGGCTAAACTCTGCTAGCTGTTATCAGCTGTCTCCCCAGATTCACCTTTGAGGAAGTATGGTATGCAGTATTATGCTTCCTATGCTTGAGAATGTAGGAATACAGCCAAATTGTCTCACCTTTATCTACTTGGTCTCTTGTCTCAGCCTTGGATTTGCCTTGATACATATTCAATAGATTGCATGTCTACAGATGTGTCGCATTTCAAGTGGGAAAATCCATTGGGTGATTCTGATGGCTATCTGTTTATATCCAATTTTACACAGAACAGTACAGCACAGGAACAGGCTCTTCAGCTCATGATGGGACAAACATAGGCAAATGGGATTAACCTGGATGGGAATCTTGGTTGACATGGACCAGTTGGGCCAAAGGGCCTGTTTCCATGCTGTTTGACTCTATGTCCATTTCTCTGCCCACGTTTATAACTGGTCTGTATCCTGCTTTTATTACTTTCTCCAACAACCCCCCTTTGTTTGTAGCATCCTGATTCTCTTTTTGTTGTAATTCCCTGAGTTAACCAGTGTCTCTCAGGATTAGCCATTCTATTAAAAGATCATTATTTTCAAAGCATGTTCTGATGGGAATAGCGCTGGTTTTGGCCACATTTTGAACAAATGGGTTGCATCCTAACAATGATCTGAGCATTAACATTTCCAAAGATTTTGGGGATGAGACTGAACAACAAAGTCTTGGAGCAACATAACAACAGCCCCCATTTTAGTAATTTCCTATTGCTGGTTGGACTAACATTGTTGGTTGACTGCCCTGCAATAGGACTGGAAACATAAAGGGGCAAGCAATAATTCTTCTTGGCCATTTCTGTTTTCTTAAGAGAGAGTGGTTTCCTTACTGATTTAATAAATAATGAATTTGCATGGTGGTGATTCTGGAACTGATTTGAAGGGATCTGAGCAGAGCACCAGCTGACAAACAATTTTGAATTATGTTAGAATCTCCTATGTTACCGTGTGTGATGTATTTTCAGGTCAATGGCAGCACATCCTGTAGCTTGTGTTTTATTCTGATGCTCAAGTGAATCAATTTCCAACATGGTCTTTACCATCCCCATGCTGAAATATGTAGTCGTTGTGCACTGTCAGATTAATTGAGTATATTTAGTTTTTACAGTGCAATATGTGCAATAACTGGGTTGAGTAAGTCGCATAAGAAATGGTGTGTAACTATTCTTCCATGATAAAGTTTTAACTCTTTTAAAAGCAGGAAGTTCTATTAAATCTTTTACCTTTTATATAGCATGCCCATTGATGTGGTGGACAAGAGATACTTCAATTAAGTTGAATACAACTCTATCTTTATTAATGCTTTAATACTTTAAGCAGAAGTTTATACTGTGAATTTCACTAGCCTGGCACAACCTACCTGTCAGTTAACACCCCTCCTCAGTCACCTTGGACTCCTTTCTCACCACTCCATTTCTCCTCTTCATACTAGCCAACTTGCCTCTCGACTCTCAATGCTAATACAGGGTTTTGACTCAAAACATTGAAGATTCCTTTCCTCCCACAGATATTTCTCGACCCGCTGAGCTCCTCCAGCAGATTGTTTGTTGCTCCAGATGCCAGCATTTTTTTCTCCATGGCTCTTCTTCCTGCTGTTGAAGCCATGGATGCATTGAGATGCTAACTTCATTAAAGGCAAATGACCAGTGTCATTCTTTACATCTTATTTGGTCTCAGGTTGTCCTTTGTCTTGTGATAGACTAGTTTATTCTGTGAATAAGTTGTTATTAATTCCTTTCTGGTAATTTCTAAGCATCCTTGGAGAACTTGGTGAACATTATCCATCCTTGTTCAGGCAGTCCCCGGATTATGCAAGAGTTCTATTCCCAAGAACTGTTCATAAACCTATGTTTTTTGCCGTAGATCAGAAGTGAACTATTTCAGTGAGGGTCAATTAGCATGAACATTTATTTATCGTCTTGTGCGGTTATGATGGTATGGAATCAGCATGCCCCACATCCAATGGCTAGTTTTGATGGATTTAAAGTACCAATGTATGTTACATTGTTTGATAAAGCAACTTACAAGTGTCAATAGAAGAAATTGCCTTGTCAGCTTCCAAAGTAAATTTCTTAAGTGGCTTCCTGCTGTGAACCTGCAGCTCTGTTCTTGAGGACAATGCTGTTGGATTACTGTGGGGAGGCTGCATGGAAACATTTTTAAAAACTGATTATCTTTTGAATTACCTAGCTGCTACCTCTATTCCATAACTCCTGAAGATGTTTGCATTTCTGTAACTAACTTTCCTATCTTGAAAAATTCCTTCTTAAAAAAAGGGAGAATTTGCATAAAGTTGGATTTCCATAAGTCAGATTTTCCATTACACAGGGAGCCCCTGTATGTGATGACCTCCATATATAAATTGAAGGTAGCAAGGGCTGTGACTTGGAGCGAAAAGCGGGACTCTCGGTGCGAGAAGTGGGAGCCATATAAAGAGGTGAGTGTTGGGACCCAGTTCTTTTCCAGGTAGCGAGGGCCGTGACTTGGAACGAGAAGCGAGACTCTCGGTCTCTAGTGCCTAGCTAAAGTAGTGAGAATGGATCCAGGGTCAGTGATCTGCTCTTCCTGCCATATGTGGGAGATCTGAGAGATCCGAAGTCTCCCTGATAGCTACATCTGTGGGAGGTGCATCCAGCTGCAGCTTCTTACAGACCATGTTAGGGAACTGGAGCTGCAGCTGGATGACTTTTGGCTCATATGGGAGAATGAGGAGGTGATAGATAAAAGCTACAGGGAGGTAGCCCCACTTAAGTTGCAGGAGGCAGGTAGCTGGGTGACTGACAGGAGAGGGGAAGGGAATAGGCAGGTAGTGCAGAGTACCCCTGTGGCCGTTCCCCTCAATAACAGGTATACCGCTTTGGATACTGTTGGGGGGGTGGGGGGGTGGGGGGGGGGGGCGGGTGGAACGACCTACTGGGGAAAGCCACAGCGGTCAGGTCACTGGCACTGAGTCTGGCTCTGTGGCTCAGAAGGGAAGGGGAGAGAAGAGGAGAGCAATAGTGATAGGGGACTCTATAGTTAGGGGAGCAGACAGGAGATTCTGTGGACGCAAAAGAGACTCCCGGATGGTATGTTGCCTTCCAGGTGTCAGGGTCAGGGACATCTCAGATTGGGTCCACAACATTCTAAAGGGGGAGGGTGAGCAGCCACAAGTTGTAGTACACATTGGTACCAACGACGTAGGTAGGAAAAAAGATGAGGTCCTGAAAAGTGAATATGGGGAACTAGGCAGGAAGCTGAAAAGCAGGACCTCAAGTGTAGTAATCTCTGGATTGCTGCCTGTGCCACGTGCCAGTGAGGGTAAGAATATATTGATTTGGCAGATGAATGTATGGCTGAGAAATTGGTGTGGGGGGCAGGGTTTCAGATTTGTGGATCATTGTGATCTCTTCTGGGGAAGGTTTGACCTGTACAAAAGGGATGGGTTACATTTGAACTGGAGGGGGACCAATATCCTTGCAGGCAGGTTTGCTAGAGGGTTTAAACTAGTTTGGCGGGGGATGGGAACCCAAGTAATAGGTTAGAGGATGGGGCAGTTGGTGTACAGGTTGATGCAGTATGTAGAGAGACTGTGAGGGATAGGAATTTGGGCAAAATTGCAGTCAGTTGGATTGGTTGAAGTGTGTCTATTTTAATGCAAGAAGTATCAGGAACAAGAGTATGAAGTTGGAGCATGGAACTACGATGTTGTATCCATTACAGAGACTTGGCTGTCACAAGGGCAGGAATGGCTGTTGGATGTACTGGGGTTTAGATGTTTCAAAAGGGACAGGGAGGGAGTTAAAAGAGGTGGGGAAGTGCAATTGCTAATCAGAGATAGTATCACAGCTGTAGAAAGGGAAGACGTCCTGGAGGGATCGTCTACTGAGTCAGTGTGGGGCGGAGGTCAGAAACGGAGAGAAAAATCACTCTATTGGGAGTATTCTATAGCAACAGAGACACCGAGGAATTGATTGGGAGGCAGATTTTGGAAACGTGCAAAAATAACAGGATGTTGTCATGGGTGATTTCAACCTCCCTAATATTGATTGGCACTTCCTTAGGGGCAGAATTTGTTAGGTGTGTCCAGGAAGGATTCCTGACACAATATGTAGACAGACCGACTAGAGGAGAGGCCATTCTGGATCTGGTACTAGCCAATGAACCTGGTCAGGCGTCAGATCTCTTGGTGGGTGAGCATTTCAGAGACAGTGACCACAACTCCCTGACCTTTACCCTTGCCTTGGGGAGGGATAGGAGCAGACGGTATGGGAAAGTAATTGGGGGAGGGGGAATTATGATGCTATTAGGCAGGAACTTGGGAGTGTAAATTGGGAGCAGATGTACTTGGGGAAATGCACAATGGAATTGTGGAGGTTGTTTAGAGATCACTTGCAGGGGGAAAAGGATGGTAGGGTGAAGGAACCATGGTTGACATGAGATGTGGAATATCTAGTGAAGAGGAAGAAAGAAGCTTACTTAAAGTTCAGGAAGCAAGGATCAGACAGGGCTCTAGAGAATTACAAGGTAGCCAGGAAGGAGCTTAAGAATGGACTTAGGAGAGGTAGAAGGGGGCATGAGAAGACTTTAGTGAGTAGGATTAAGGAAACCCCCAAGATGTTCTACTCGTATGTGAAGAACAGGAGGATGACTAGAGTGAAAGTAAGATCGATTAGGGATAGAGGAGGAAATACGTGCCTGGAGTTGGAGGAGGTTGGGAATGTCCTTAATGAATACTTTGCTTCAGTATTCACCTGGGAGCGAGACCTTGACGTTTGTGAGGACAGCGTAAAACAGACTGAAGCTAGAACATGTCGATGTTAAGGAGGAGGATGTGTTGGAACTTTTGAAAAACTTTAGGATAGATAAGTCTCCGGGGCCAAATGGGATATATCCCAGGATACTATGGGAAGCGAGGGAAGAGATTTCTGAGCCGTTGGCGATGATCTTTGCGGCCTCACTGGCCACAGGACTAGTGCCAGATGATTGGAGGTTAGCAAATATTATTCCTTTGTTCAAGAAAGGAAGTAGGGATAACCCTGAGAATTATAGACCAGTGAGTCTTACTTTAGTGGTAGGCAAATTATTGGAAAAAATTCTTAGGGACAGGATTTATGAGCATTTGGAGAAGCATAGTCTGATTAGGGATAGTCAACATGTCTTTGTGAGGGGCAGGTCATGCCTCATGAGCCTGATGGAATTCTTTGAGGATGTGACAAAACACATTGATTAGGGTAGAGCAGTGGATGTGGTGTATATGGCCTTATCAAACACCTTTAGTAAGGTGTTTGATAAGATTCCCCATGATGGGCTCATTCGGAAGGTTAGGAGGCATGGGATCCAGGGAAACTTGGCTGTGTGGATTCAGAATTGGCTTGCCCATAGAAGGCAGAGGGTGGTTGTAGATGGACAGTATTCTGCCTGGAGGTCGGTGACCAATGATGTTCCGCAGGGATCTTTTCTGGGACCCCTGCTTTTTGTGTTTTTGTGATATAAATGACTTGGATGAGGAAGTGGAAGGGTGGGTTAGTAAGTTTGCAGATGATATGAAGGTTGGTGGTGTTGTGGATAGTGTAGAAGGTTGTCGAAGGTTACAACGGGACATTGATAGAATGCAAAGCTAGGCTGAGAAGTGGCAAAAATGTGAAGTGATTCACTTTGGAAGGTCGAATTTGAAGACAGAATATAGAGTTAATGGCAGGATTCTTCGCAATGTGGAGGAACAGAGGGATCTTGGAGTCCAAGTCCATAGATCCCTCAAAGTTGCCACGTAAGTTGATAGGGTTGTTATTGAAGGCGTATGGCGTGTTCATTAGTTGGGGGATTGAGTTCAAGAGCCACGAGGTAATGTTGCAGCTCTATAAAACCCTGGTTAGACCGCACTTAGAATATTGTGTTCAGTTCTGGTTGCCTCACTATAGGAAGGATATGGAAGCTTTAGAAAGGGTGCAGAGAAGATTTACCAGGATGCTACCTTGATTGGAGAGCATGTCTTATGACGATAAGTTGAGCGAGCTAGGGCTTTTCTCCTTGGAGCGAAGGAGGATGAGAGCTGACCTGATAGAGATGCACAAGATGATAAGAGACATAGATCGAGTGGAGAGGCATAGACTTTTTTTCCAAGGTGTAAATGGCTAACATGAGGGGGCATAATTTTAAGGTGATTGGAGGAAAGTACAGTGGGGGATATCAGGGGTAAGTTGTTTTTTTTTTACAGAGTGCTGGGTGCATGGAACGCGCTGCCAGGGCTGCTGGTAGAGGCAGATACATTAGGAACATATAAGAGACTCTTAGATAGGCAAATGGATGATAGAAAAATGGAGGGGCATGTGGGAGGGAATGGTTAGATTGATCTTAGAGTAGGCTAAAAGGTCGGCACAACATTGTGGGTCAAGGGGCCTGTACTGTGCTGTAATGTTCTATGTTTTATAACTGAAAAACTGATAATTCTTCTGAACCCATGGAATTAAGGCATAAACTGAATAAAAAGAGCTATTGAGATTAATTCCACTCTTTGGTTCTCTAACTGCAGGGTCATGGTGATGGTACTACAAGTGTTTATACACATATATTTAAAATATAAGATATTAAGATAGTTATTTATTAGTCACATGTACATCGAAATACACAGTGAAATGCATCTTTTTGCATTACTGAGAATGTGCTGCTGGGAGCCCGCAAGTGTTGCCATGCTTCCGGCGCCAACATAGCATGCCCTTAACTCCTAACCTGTATGTCTTTGGAATGTGGGAGGAAACCGGAGCACCTGGAGGAAACCCACGCAGACATGGGGAGAATGTACAAACTCCTTACAGACAATGGCCGGAATTGAACCCGGGTCGCTGGCGCTGTAATAGTGTTGCACTAACTGCTACGTAAATGGAAATATCATGTTTAAGGCCTAGCAATTTTATCCACTGGTCGTTCTAGGATTCTATGGGCATGTACTCTACTGTTCTCAGTATCATATCATTTATTGTTTTATTATTTATTCCTCTTTTTTTCTCTCCAATTGTACCACCTCGCAATTCCCTGGATTGAATTCCTTTTATAATTTTGCTGCCTGTCAGTGTACAACTTTCTTTCTTATCAATCACATGATCAGTTTTTGTAACTGCATACTTTTTCATTTTGCATCTTATAGCTGCCTAAATCAATGATATGTAAAAGAAATGCAAGGAACTTGGTGCTGAACCCCAAGAAAGCTGGCTGCAGAGCTTTCCAGTCACTGAAACAGTTGTTGACCATTATCTTATTCTTCCTGCCACTAATCGCAGTTTTGAATTGGACCCTGCCACTTTTCTATAGATCTAGACTTTTACTTTTCTGATTAGTCTGTTATGGGGGCTTTGTCAAATGCTTTAGTAAAGTCCTTGCAGACTACACCAAATATGTTTTCTTCACCAAGCTCCTTTGATACCTTTGCAAAAAAATTTTGATTAAGTTAACAGGGTTTGACTTTTCCTTTAAACTGTGACTGTCTTTGATTATTTATTTTACTTTTATTTTTATGCCTATTTGAATATTTGGTGATGATTTGAATAAAAACAGAAAATGCTGAAAATGTTGTGGAAAGAAATAGAGCCATTGTTTCAGGTCAGAGACTCTTTGTCTGAGCTAACAGAACTGACAGTCAGAACTTCTGATAATGAGTCTCTGACCTGAAACAGTAACTTTTTCTCTTTCCACACGTGCTGTCTGATCTGCTTTTTCTGTTTTCATTTCAAATTTTCAGCACCTGATTTTTATTCGATGACTTGAATAAATTTAGTTGTGGTGCTCTCCACAGTTGATCACCCTTCATGACAAATGTTAGCTTGAGTAAAATGGTATGAACCAAGTCCTAGCTAATCAGCATCAACTACAGGGGCAACAGGAATAAAATAGCTGGAAGAAAATATAAACAAATACTGTAATATAGAAACATGAAAGAGATAAATGTATTTCAGTAGGAATGTATTTTAAGAAAACAATCTTTTATTATTGATTGGACATTGAGAATGCAGGAAGATCAATTATTGAACTGAAGAGAATAGCCATAGGAATCCTTGAATATATGTGGTAAAAGAGTGGACAATTGAATGAATGATTAATTTCCTGGGATTTTGCAAGTCACTCTCTTTTATTACTAGCAATGGATGAGTGCCATTACTGTGGTCTAGCATAGATTTGGTTCATGTCCGTGTCACTTATGTTTATGTATCATCACTAATATTCGCACATTGTCCAGTTCCACTTGCAACTTCTCAAATATTGAAGTGTTTGTGTCTGTGCACAAGACCAGGATAACAGTTGGGCTTGGGTTGATGTGTGGCATGAATGTTAGGCAATGGCTGTTATCGATATCATAGAGTCTAACTACTTCTCATAACAACATTACCATTGCCAAGTCTCCTATTGACAATACCTTGGGAGGTCAGCACAGATTTAATTGGACCAATTAAATAAATACCTTGGATAAAAGAGCAATTCAATTGCTGGGTATCCTGCATGAATGATTCATTTCATGACTTTCAAAAGCCTTTCCACCATCTACAGCAAACTTTCCACTAGTCTGGATGAATAGTAGTACTCTTTGGTTTCTGAAAGTTTGACTTGTGAAGTTTCACTGCAATGAAATTGACTCTTTAGGGTATGTATCTTTGATTTATGAAGCCATTTTTGCTTTCATGAACAATTCTTGTAGTTTAGTGTAGTTCCTATTAATAATAATAAACAAGCATCAGCCTTCAACCTATTTCTATTGTATGCCATATTGACATTTTAAGAACCTACTGCCCTCCTTTAGTGATGAAGTGACAAGTGGCAATTGAAATTACAGATGTTGCTTTGTCAAGAAGATCGCTATCCATTAGATTGATAGCTGTGCTGTTATGACATGGGTGCGTTGAAATCCAGAATGCAGCCACTTGACATAATCCATTCTTGAGTTACAGTATTTGCACTGACCACATTTGAATTAGGCTACATCAATTGATATAGACCCCTATAGTCGAAGTACAGAGAGGCAAAATCTATATGTGTGATGTGTTACAGAAGGCAAAGATGTTGTAATGGGGAGAATGGAGAAAGGGTTAAACATATTTGAATGGTAAGTTTTTGATACAGAGGGTGGTGGTTAAATGTCAGAGGAGGTGCTAGCAGCAGATACAATTACAGTATTTAAAAGGCATTTGGACAGGTACTTGGACAGGAAAGGAATAGAGGATTATGGGCCTAATGCAGGCATATGGGATTAACATCGATGAGCATCATGGTCAGCATGGGCAAGTTGAGCTGAAGAGCCCATTTCTGTGCTATACAGCTCTGACACTAAACAGCATGTGCCCCCAAGTTTAATCCAGGAAGAAGTGAAATTGTTTTGGCAAGGCTTGAAAGAATGTTAATGTTTCAAGAAGTGTGCAAACCTGTATGATATTTGTCTTGCAGGGGACATAGCAAGTGTAAATACCATAGTGGCAGAAAGTTTTCTCAAGGAGCTGAAACAAATCATAAAAGAATATGATCACTCTTAAAAGCGTTTTGTGAGGGTAAGATGGGACTTTTAGAAGAGGGTGCTCCTCAAGCATTTTTATCTCCAGGGATGAGAAAACTGCTTTAGCCTTCAAAGACTGTCTTACTGTTCTCCTTAGAGGTGATGCTGAGGATGACTATAGAATTAAGCCTCTCTTAATCGACCTTTCAGAGAAACTAAGGGTTCTAAAGGAATCTCCATTGGATAACCTTCCAATGGTATGGCAATCTAACAAAAAAAACCTGCTGGTAGCACTGCTGTTCCAATAACATATTATGTTGTTTCTCTCCACTTTCATTGAGCGATACTATTGTATGAAGAGCCTTGCCTAACATTGATAGCACCCTGAAATCTTGTTAATATTGAGGACATAGCTGACAATGGAATGTTTGTCCACTAATACCACTTCATGTTGTAACCTTTGGACCGGCTGCTATTACTACCTGTAGTGCATAATGAGGCATTTCATTTTAGAGATGAGCAGCAATGAAATCCAGACTGTGTCAATGCCTGTTGGGATGCTGTAATCCATGTGACAATGAATGATGTATGGAGGAAATTATGCAATATCTCAAGATTTTTTTTTTACAGTCTAACGGAAGGCTTAGTGGGAAGATGTGTTTTGTGTGTTACTGAGTGAAATGGAGCAAAAATTCTCAGATTCAAATTTTGATCTGTGCTGGTTTACCCAAGGTGGAGTTACCCAATAGTTATGCCACTGGATAAATAATTCAGAGGCACAGATTAGTAACTCACAAAATGAATTTGAATCCTACCATAGTAATTAGAAAATTATTTTAAGTTTATCATTTAAAAATAACCACAAGATTATTGGTTCATCTTAAAAATCCAATTGGTTTGTTAATGTGATTTAGGACATCCATTCTCCTGGCTAATGTACTGTCTCTGGAAAATAAAACTGAAGACCTCAGAGCAAGACTGCAGTACCAGAGGGACATCAGGGACTGTTGTGTACTCTGCTTCACAGAAACATGGCTCACTTCCAGCTCTCTGGACAAATTACTCCAGCCCAAGGGCTTCACCATCCACCGCATGGACCAGACAGTGGCATCAGGTAAAGGCAGAGGTGGCAGGGTTTGCTTCATGATTAACTCACCGTGGTGAACAGACGTGGCGGTTCTGTCACAGTCCTGCTCCCCCCCACCTGGAACATCTGGCAGTCAAGTGTTGTCCATTTTATCTGCCGAGGGAGTTCTCTGCTGTCATCCTGGTAGTGGTGTACATTCCACCCCTGGCAAATGTCAAGCTGGCACTGGAGGAGCTGAGCACCGTGATCAACAGTCATGAGGCAGCGCACCCTGATGCCTTCCCAATCAACACAGGGGACTTCAACCAGGCTAGCTTGAAGAAATCTCTGACAAACTACCACCAACATATTACCTGTGGAACCAGGGGAGCCAACACACTGGATCACTGTTACACTCTATCAAGAACGCCTACTGTGCCATCCTGCGCCTGCACTTTGATAAGTCATACCGAGTTTTCCCAAACCAGACGCCCTGGATGAACCAGGAGATTCGCAGTCTGCTGAGGGCTAGATCTGTGGCGTTCAAGACCAGCGATCCAGAACCCTACAAGAAGTCCAGGTATGACCTATGGAAGGCCATTGTGAGAGTGAAAAGGCAATTCCATGTGAAGTTAGAGACACAATTAGACGCACGACAGCTGTGGCAGGGTTTGCATGCCATTACTTCCTACAAGGTGAAACCTAACAGCATAAATGGCAGTGATGCTTCACTCCCTGATGAGTTCAACATCTTTTATGCATGCTTTGAAAGGAAGAATAACACTACACCTGTGCGAATCCCTACAGAATCTGGAGACCCTTTGACCTCTGTCTCGGAGACCGATGTCAGAACATCCTTCAAGAGGGTAAACCCTCGCAAGGCATCAGGCCCCGACAGTGTACCTGGCAGGGTACTGAAAGTCTGTGCAGACCAACTGGTTGGAATGTTCAAGGACATCTTTAACCTCTCACAGCTGCAATCATACCGGGGCCCAAGAAGAGCAGGGTGAGCTGCCTCAATGACTAGTGCTTGGCAGCACTCGCATCTACTGTGAGGTTGGTCATGGCTGGAATTAACTCCTGCCTGAGCAAGGACTTGCACCAGCTGCAGTTTGCCTACCGCTACAACAGCTCTACAGTGGACACAATCTCATTGGCTCTACACTTAGCTTTTGGAGCACCTAGGCAACAGCAAGACCATGTGTCAGGCTGCTGTTTATTGATTACAGCTTGGCGTTCAACACCATCATCTCCTCAGTATTAATCAACAAGCTTCAAAATCTGGGCCTTTGTACCTCCCTCTGCAACTGGATATTCAGCTTCCTTATTGGGAGACCACAGTCAGTGTGGATCGGTAGTAACATCTCCTTCTTGCTGACAATCAACACGTACACCTCAAGGTTGCATGCTTAGCCCACTGCTCTACTCTCTCCACTCATGACTGTGTGGCAAGGGACAGCTCAAACGCCATCTATAAGTTTGCCGATGACACCACTGTTGTTGGCAGAATCTCAGATGGTGATGAGGAGGTATACAGGAGTGAAGTAGATTGGCTGGTTGATTGGTGTCATGACAGCAACCACACACTCAATGTCAGCAAGACCAAGGAATTGATTTTGGACTTCAGGAAGGGGAAGTCGGGAGAACACACACTAGTCTTCATTGAGGGGTCAACAGTGGAAAGCAGCTTCAAGTTCCTGGGCATCAACATCTCAGGATCTATCTTGGGCCCAACACATTGCAATCATGAAAAAGGCGCATCAGCAGCTCTACTTCATTAGGAGTTTCAGGAGATTTGGTATGTCACCAAAGTGTCTCGCAAATTTCTACAGATGTACAGTGGAGAACATTCTGACTGGTTGCATCACCACCTGGTATGGAGGCTCCAATGCGCAGGATAGAAAGAGGCTGCAGAGGGTTGTGGACTCAGCCAGCTCCATCACGGGCACAACCCTCCTTGCCATCGAGGACATCTTCGCGAGGCGGTGCCTCAAGAAGGCGGCATCCATCATTAAGGACCCTCACCACCCAGGACATTTCCTCTTCACGTTACTACCATCGGGGAGGAGGTACAGGAGCCTGAAGACCCACACTTAATGTTTCAGGAACAGCTTCTTCCCCTCCGCCATCAGATTTCTGAACAGTCCATGATCTATGAACACTACTTTGTTATTCCCCTTTTGCACTATTTATTTATTTTTGCAACTTATGGTAATTTTTATGTCTTTATGTCTTGCACTGTACTGCTGCCACAAAACAACAAATTTCGCGACATATGTCAGCGATAATAAACCTGATTCTGATATCCTTGCCTGGTTTGGCTCATACTAAAGTATTCTCTCCTACTTCCCATTTGAAGTGATCCAAACATTTAAAGTGGAATAACTCAAGAAGGTGCATTACATCTCAAAGGCAACTAAATAAGCGTAATAAATGCTGGCTTGAAAGTGTTGAGGGTGGTAGAGATAGTGTAAGTAGATGCAGCACGCCTAAGTCAGGGAAGAGAATAATTAGTAATTGAAGCAAAAATAAACTGCAGCTGCTGTAAATGAGAAACCAAAGCAGAAAATCCAGAACCCTCAGAAGGTCAGGCAGTATCTGTGGAGTTTAGGAGACTTTATTAACACTTACCGCAATTTCAGAATAAGGGGTGGGCTGAATAGGCCTGAGATGAGGAGAAATTTCTTCACTCAGAGGTTGTAAATCGTTGGAATTCTCTACCCTGAAGGCTGTGGAACTCAGTATTTTATTGAAAACACAGATCCAAAGATTTTTGGATATTAAGGGGATTGGAGGTATGGGGATAGTGCTGGAAAATGGCCCTGAGGTAGGTGGCCTTGATGAATGGTGGAGCAGGTTGAAAAGGCTGGACAACATCCTCCTGCTCCTGTTGTTATGTAAGAAATGCAGAAGAAAGTATGGAATTTTAAACCTTTGAACAGGTGAGTCAGAATCAGGTTTATTATTATTGATGTATGTCAGGAAATTTGTTGTTTCGTGGCATCATTTCAGTGCAAGACATAAAAATTATGATAACAAGTGGGGTTAAATTTCCAAAAACAAAACTTGAACATGCCAACTTCTGAATTTGCTGTCAGGATATGATCAGAAAGTCCCCTTGATAGTGAGGTGAGTTGCTAAACTCAATATATCGAACTGCTCATAAGGAGCAATACTATCAACAGTTTGTGAATCTAATGCCACTGTTTTTCCAAGATTTTTGGAACTTTCTAATGAAATTAGTGAGAACACTGTAATGTCGAAAAGGCTAAAAAAAACCTGACAAATCTGCAAACAATTATTTGAGCCTTGCAATTACTGCTTTGAGTGACTCTTAAATTATCCTTCCCAGGAATTGTGTTGATTCTTTTCTAAGGAAACTTTTTTGAAGATAGTGAAAAGTTGCTGCTGGCGCCTTCATGATGAAGGTATTCCATATCCTATTGAGGTAGTGAGTTCCAGGATTTTGACTCTTTGATGAAGAAGGAATGATGATACATTCCCAAGTCAGATGCAATGTGACTTGGGAGGGAGCTTGGCAATGGTGGTATTTCTGCACCTGCTGACTTTTTTGGGTGATAAGGATTTTCCAGATGGTGAAAATGAACTCTTGGCTGGTCATTTCAATGAGGCCAATCAGAATAAGTGAGTGCCTGCATTTGCGTCTCTGGGTAATTACACCCTGATAATTGTGGTTGATTAGGGGCTCCATGACACTGTATGCAATACTGAGGGTTGAGTGTGCATGCCAAAGAAGGAGGAGAAAAGAGAAGAAGCAAACAGTGTTGTACAGGATATGCAGGATTCCATTATCACAAGGCGTTCAGTTAACCTTTGCAAATGCCACCATCTCAAATCTGGATGGCAGCTCCTCTTGTTTTTTTCTACCAAAGTAAACCAGTCCCAAGGGAATCACTGCAAAACTTGTCTAATCCCCATTATTCAGCATTAGTCCATTGTCTCTTGATGGCTGATACCACTTAACAGCTAATTCACCACATACAAGGAAGTGGTGTCAAAATATTGCAAGTCTACGCAACTGAAACTTAACAGTCTAACGGCGTTTAAAACGGCCATGGGCATACCCTTGTGCAACTGCAAATCTTTGTTTTTCCTCCTCCTGCAATGCTTTGCATGATGCAACTCCCATGGCTTCAGTAGAGATAAATGCTCAAATAAATGCAGTGACAGTGAGATTCTCTAGAACGATCTTGGAGCTAACAAATGAATTTCTGTACACTGCACCTACACCTTTGTAGGCTGGACATGGCCATTGTGACTCAAAATAGCATATTTGATGCATACTGAGATGGGGGTAACTGGTTAGAAGGGAAGTTCTTTTGATAAGTATCCCTACTTCTATGTTCCTTGATGGCATCATTCCATTCATGGCCCTCCAGCCAGTGGCCAGGTTAATGGTTGTGAACCACCATAGTTGGATATCCATTACTGTAATGGTGGCATTCATAATGAATGACCCTCTCAGTGTGGCCCTGCATGCACTTCAAAAAGTTTATTTTCATACACCTATGATGTTGTGCCACTTGTGCTTGAGATGAGACATTGCAAGCCTTGCAAGCAAGTCTTGACACTTGCTCAGTAGTATGTCAGCCTGGCTTATGTGACGAAGTGTTTGAAACAAATTCTGAACCAGTGATTTTTCTTCGAACTGAGAGTGCCACAATTAAGCTAAGCCAATATGTGTTTGAGAATGAACCAATTGTGCTCTGGTTTCTTGGAATTTTTATATCCAACATTCACTTTAATAAATGAGCATGATGGGACTATTAATTTTAGTCGTCCAGTGTGATGAAATATTTGGTCACTTCTCAGTCTAATCAATGTAAGGAAGTTTAATGTTTTAGTAAAGTTATTGTTTCATGGTTGAATGCACCATAATGTATGGTATTGAATCCTATAAATCAAGAATGAGATTTGGTTCCGAATTGGTAGGGAGTTAACTGATTTAATTAGCAATGGATGATATGTAGCAATTGCCCACAGAGTCTTCAGACTCACAGGGGGGCACTAAATCACTTGTGGTTCATCTACCTAATCCTGAACCATAGATCTTCACCATTAGGTACTGGTATGTAGATGCTAAATGAAGGCAGTGTAAGACATCATATGTCACATGATCAGATAGGCCTGAATTAAGTCAATAATTAGATCTACAGATAAAATTAACACTTGCAAAAGTATCATGAAGGGTTGATGGTTGTGTAATTATATCATTTGCCTTTCTAAACGTGGGAATAACTAATTTTTTCTCTCTTGATGGTCTATTCTAAATCATACTCTTTAAATATCAATTATCTTCTTTTAGTTTATTTAAATGTGATGGCATTGACAGCCTTTAAATTATGCTGACTTTCAGATGAATTTTTAAATATAATTCTGTGTATTGAATTCTTGACCCAAAAGCTCTTAGTGTGTGCTACATTATGCTAACATGCTTTTTCAAAAGGAAAGCAAGAGTATCGGAGGAGGAATAACTTTTTTTTATCAGAGTACCTTCAAGATGCCAGTTACAAAATTACATTACTAATATATGAGTTGGTTACCCACCTTCCTTTATCTGTGCATGTTGCTTAAAGAGCCATGGAGGTACACAAGGGATGTAATGGTTTAAAAATAGAGTTGCACACCAGATACTACAATACCACTTTTACAACTTGGCAAAAAGCTCTGCAGTCTAAAAGTGGGATCTAAGTGATCTGACACCTTGACTTGTCACAAAATGTTCCCGCACATACCATCGACCTGAATTGCAAAGAAGATTTTTTTTAAATGTAGGTTTCACTGCAAATTTTCATGAAGATTTTTTAAGCAATCTTAAGCTTTTACAAGTTTCTTTAATGTGAGCAAAACAGTAAAGACAATCCTAGGTCAATCTTTGTAAAGGTTTCTATATTGTGTAGACACTGCAGTCTCTTTATAAGCAAGAACACAAGTTTGTATTAGGATGTAGCTAATGTTGTAAATATTTAATTTCTCTTAGATGTTTATTGTTAAGGGTTGTATTAACATGGCTTCCATGGGATGGATATTTTTGCCCTTGTAATGGCCAATGTTCCTTCAGGTACAAATGCCAGAGGCTTATCCGAAATTTGACATCAGGCATTACCTTAAACAGGTTTGATCAACTGGTGCATGTTTGTTCTAAGAATTTGTTGTTGCAGTGCAACCGATTTAGGCTGACAACCTTGTTGATAGGAGCCTTGGAGATTTTTTGAGAAGTAAGTTGTGCAAAATGGTCAATTTTTTCATGCCATGGGTCCGCCTCTCCATTTTACAAATATAGAAAGAATGTGTCAATCTGGAATTTTGCCAGAAGTGGGTATTTGAATTGTTGCTATTTATTACAATATGCAAAGTGCAAAAATGTGATAGTACAGAATGAAGATACATAATTGTCATTTAATTTTGCCCCACAGATGTCAATAGTAATTGAAAATTATCACTGAAATGTTGAATGCAGATGAGTGTACTTTAAAAGAAGCATATTTGTCAACAATCTTTGAATGGTCTTGCTCATTACCAGGTCAACTGGTGTTGATTACCTACTTGTCAGTTTCAGTTATATTATCAGAATAAACTTCATGGCTAGATATTTTATGGTTTTCTTGTGTATGCAAGATACAAAGTGAGATCTGGTTTAAATGTGTTAGATTGGAAATAAGAGAGAAATGTGTATGCAATAAGACTTAATGTTATATTGTAATAGCCAGTGTGAGCATAGTATCGTTTGCTATAGCATCAAAGACCTGGTGATGGGTAAGACCAATTAAAGATTGTTAACAAGTGTGCTTATTTTCTGGAAAAGTATGAAGAACCTTTATTTTTGCTGCTTAACTGTGAATGTAATCTGAGGTCTTATATGATTTCTATCTGTTAATTTTCACTCTGTTCTCTTCTGTTTAGTATATGTATGATCAATTATATTTCAAAGGAAAATCTGGTTATGATATGAATTTTGTATCAGACTGAGTATTGAGCAACTATTCCTTCATTTTTAAATTATGCTTTTTAAGGGGAAAGTAAGGCATTAGTAACTCTTTGTTCACAGTACCTCTTCCTTAAACTGAAGAAGAAAAATAAACACCAAGAACATTTTGAATGGTGTTTTACTTTACAATTAAATTTCCTATAGATATGAATACTTTTTCTATACTGTCATTCTGGTAATGTCATTGTTAAGGGAGACTCCCAGAGGTGCTTCTTTGTAAACAGAAAAGAGCTGTAAGTTGAAACCAGCCTGAGAACAGTGCTCAACTGAGACTAAGTGATTGTATAACAGGCATCAGAATTGGTATTCCATCCAAATAATTTCCCCAGATCAGATGAATCTGAATAGTTTGAAATGAACCAACATCTGAAATTTAAGCCAAAATTCTACAGTCGCTCTTCACTTTTATTCATTGATTTTTTGTTTCCTGTTGAAATATTCTCCTGCAATGCAAATAGTACAAAATCTGCAAATTATGGTTGGTTATAGAACTTGATGATGAAGGGACCGACAACTGGTGTAAAAGGAATGCAACAAAGCTTGTGGTTTAGAAAGAACAGTGGTGGGGGTGAGTTGATGAAGTAATCTGAGAGTATTTCTTCAAAGTAATCCAGGAAAATAGAACAGAGGACAGAAAAAAATGATTAGAAAGTGAATTCGGAATAGATACCAGCAGAAAACAGATATGTTTGGAATAATTTACCACTCAAAGGACATGCAAAACATTTGGATAGTTTACAATATTTATTTTGCCATAACTAAAGATTTGATTTACCAGAGCTGAACTGTATCTAGGCAATTTGGTGTTTAAAAAATCAAATAAGAGTGAGATTTGGTGCTGTATGCTGCAGTCTGGAACCTTGGAAGCGTGAAACTAGATTGGAGTGCAGTACAGGTCGTCATACAAGGATGAATGAATGCTGAAGGATGAATGACAGTATTTGAAACTAGCATGCCAGGATACAGTAGTACAATTTGGTTGCATTAAAGTTGCATGATTGGGTTTAGCAGAGGAGGAAAAAACAGAAGAAAAGGGCTGTTGCCAGGACTAAGTATGACTGCAGAAGAATCCAGCAAATGGAGCTGTAGTTTAAATATATAGGAATAGGTTGTTCAGCATTAGAAACCTGACTTATCAGTACTTGTTTAACTATCTACATTTAAAAAATCTACATTGTTTAACTCCAACAAATAAACATCTATTTCAGTCTTGGAAATTTTTCATTGATCAAGTGTTTGTATGGGAAAATGCTTCCTGATTTCACTCCTAAATGACCAATAAAGTTGTGCTGTCTTTTTGTGGGTCCAGCAAAGACTGTGGACAGCTAAACATAGTTTTGTTTTCCCAACCACTTTGAAATTCAGACCAACAACTTATTGATGTGTTTTATTATTATATATCTTTGTACTAGTGATTTGGTGTGCCTGGTTACTCATTTTACTCTCCTCCTCCACAGTTCTTGTTGTTATGTAATTTTTTAAAGAAAATCTATTTATTGTCTTCAGTGCAGCATTGATAACCTTGCACATCTAAATATTAAGCTCAAGCTATCAATCTTTTTGTCATTCAGTTAATCTAAATGTTTTTTTAATTTATTACCACCTGCAAGTTGGAAGTGCAAGGTTATATTCTTTCAGCAACAAACAATCTGCTGGAGGAACTCAGCAGGTAAAGCAGCATTTGTAGGGGGAAAGGAACTGTTGACGATTCAGTTTGAAACCCTGCATCAGGACTGAGAGTGGAGAGGAGAGAGAGCCAGTATAAAGAGGAGAGGTGGAGCAGTGAGACAGGCCTGAGGTGACTCGTGGAGAGAGGAGGGGTAAAGCTTGAAGGGCAGATTGAGCCAGGTAGGGGAGGGGGAGGGTTGGAGTTGGGAGATGGAGGCAGGCAAAAAGGAGAGAGACAGATGGAGCCAGGGGAGGGGAGGAGAGGACGAAGCTCGAGACAGAGAGGACGATGATAAGCAGGAACACAAAGACTTTCGGTGCTGGAATCTGATAAGGAAGAAAGATGATAATGGAGCCATTAGGGGAGAGGTGAAGGGCAGATAGAACCAGAACCACATGTGGAGGGGGAGGAGGAGCTGGTGAGTAGCTGGATGGAGCCAGCAGGAGGACAGAAATGGGTGATGGGGAGACTGGAGGGGGGGGGGGTTATGGGAAAAGGTTCAAAAATGGGAGGACTGGAGGAGATTCAGAAGGAGGGGAATGGGTGATGGGGTGGGGTGTGTGAAGAAAATGCACTGGAGGTGATGGTTACTGAAATTGGAAAATTCAATGTTCATACCATTGGGTTGTAGACTGCTCAGGCAGAATATGAAGTGTTGTTCCTCTAGTTTGCTTTGGGCCTCACCTTGGCAGTGGAGAAGCCAAGAATGGACAGGTCAGTATGGCAATGAGAAGGGGAATTGAAATGACATGCAATTGGGAGCTCAGGATGGCCATTGTGGACAGAGCACAGGTGTTCTGCAAATCAGTCACCTAGTCTGTGTTTTGTCTCTCTGATGTAGAGGAGGCCACATTGGGAGCACCTAATGCAGTAGATGAGGTTGAGGGATGTGCACATGAATCTTTGCCTTACATGGAAGGGTTGTTTGGGTCCCTGGGTAGTGGTTAATGGTGAGGGCGAGGTGCAAAAACAAATGTTGCACTTCCTGTGGTTGCAGGGAAAGTGCCAGGAATAACCAAGGGGTGGGTGGGGAGGGATGAGCGGACTAGGAAGTCACAGAGGTAGGGCTTCCTGTGGAAGGTGGAAAGGGGTGGGGAGGAGAATATGTGGCTCGTGGTAGGATCTCGTTGCTGCTTGCAGAATTGATGAAAGATGATGCATTGGATGCAGAGGCCAGTAGGGTGAAAGGTGAAGACTAGGGGAGCTCTATCTCTGTTCTGTCTGGAGGGAGTGGAGTTAAAGCAGAAGTCTGAGAACCAGGAAACGCAGGAGGAAGCTCTATCAATCACAGTAGAAGGGAAGCCACTTTTCCTGAAAAAGGTGGACATTTCAGGTGTTCTAGAATGAAGGAGTACTCCCAAGGTGAGGCCTTTCACCTTTCATGAAAGGCCTCAACTTGAGAGTATTCCTTCATTCCAGTCAGATATGGTGTGGTAGCACAGTAGTTAAGTTGCTGGTCCAGTGGCCTAGACTAATGGTCCAGAGACAAAAGTTCAGACCCCATTTAAATTCAGAAATTTGTTTTGTTCATTTAGTAACATCATTGTTAAGTAACTGGACTAGTATTGCAGAGACCTGACTGTTGATCTGAAGTCATGAGTTCAGTTCACATCATGTCAGTTTAAATCCAGTTTATAAAAATTGTGGTGGGAGGTGAGGCTCAGTGTTAAAGCATTTTTAACTGCAGGTCAGGATATCCCTGGTTCATATGCAATGATGAAACATCATCTACTTGAAACATTTTAGCTCCTGTTTCTCTCCCAGCTGCTGTCTGACTGGCTGAGTGTTTCACATGTGTTTTATTTCAAGTTACCAGCACCTGCAGATTTTTGCTTTTAAGTTGGCCCCTGTCATGTTTAAATACTGTGTTGCCAAAGGCAATAGAAGGGTAGGCAGAAGAGATTAATGAATGAGGTGACAAGGGAATACTAAAAAGATTCAGATGGTGATGCATTCTAGGTTGTTGAGGTAGGTTGGAGCGAAGATTGCAGAACGTCTTGCCATAATTTCACAATTCTAGATATAGGGGAGGTACTGGAAGACAGGAAAGTGGCAATATAACAGACTAGTTCAAAAACCAGCCATAGAGACATGTCAGGAATCTATCAGTGAGTCAGTTTGTGGGGAGGCTTTTAAAACAGTAATCAAGAGAAAAATTAATAGGCATGGAAGTTTGATAAAGGAAAGCAAGCACAGAACTGTTAAAGACAAATTGTGCTTTACAATCCTACTGAATTTTTTGATGAAATAACATCAATGGTTATTGTAAGTAATGCCAGAGATGTCACCTTCATGGATTTTCTCTAAGTGTTTGATAAAATCCAACACAAAAGACTGGTTAGCAAAATTTGAAGGGCAGTGGTAGCATAGATGTGCAAAAACATAGAGTAGTGGTAAATCGTGATTTTCAGACGGGGATGGTAGATTGGCATTCTTGTTGTTGGGACCACATATATCTGTATTATGTTAGTGACTTGGACGTGGATAAGAGGGTAAAAATTCCTACTTTGTGGATGGCACAAACTTGGCAGTATGGTCATGGTGAGGAGAATAGTAAAAGACTGCCAAGAAGATAGACTGGCAGAACGGACAGACAAGTGGCAAATGACATTTATTACATGGAAGTGTGAAAAGATACTGTTGGCAAAAACAAGGGAAAAATCCAGTAAACTATTGTTTATCCAGTATTTATGCATCTGGAATTCTCAAGGAAGCAACAAAAGTTTCTAAGAATATTAAGGAATTTCCTCAAATTTTTTCAAAAAATGTAAATTTGAATTTGGTGCATTGGATTCCAATGCAATTTTGTTCATGTACTGTGTTTTCAGCACTGCAGCCCACCCCCCCCAGTCCCTCACATGTGTTTACAAATGGCAGTTGATTCTAATTGTGTTTCATAAATTGTACTATATTTCTTTCATCTATCCACCATGTCGGATAAGAGTATTCCTGGCAAAGGTATGAATTGGAAATGTGTAACATTAAACCAGAAAATGGAAGAATGTTAAATAAAAACTGGGGAAAAAAAATGAAAATCATAATGTTAAGAAGTTCAACATTGGTTCCTCAGCAGTTTATGACATTACATTGCAAAGTACAAATTTTAAGAGTTCTTTGTGAACAGAGTGATTTAAAGCAAATAGTTTGGCAATCTATTTAAATGTTTATGCATTGAATACTAGTGTGTAATATAAAGGTTTGTTTTGAGCAATTCAAATACAACCAGCATATTCATTCATTCCCCATGGTTGCTGAATGGCTGGGAGTATGCTCTTCAGAAAAAAAAACTGCACTGTTATAAAGGATGTCCAGGAACACAGAGACCTGGATGTATCTATGGTTTAATTCTTAAAAGTAACAAGGTGTCTTGAAAGAGTGAAAATAAAACTGCAGATGCTGAAAATCTAAAATAGAAACAGAAAATGAAATACTTAGCAAGTCAGGCTGCATCTGCGGGAAGATAAACAGCGTTTCAGGTTGAAGACCTTTGTCAGAACTAGGAAGGAGCTTCCTCTCCATTTCTGTCTCCTTCCTTGTTCCAAGTAGTTCCAGCATTTTCTGTTTTTGTTTTGAAAAAGTGATTGGGTAATGTAAATGGGGCCCTGAGATTTGGAAATGGAGACATAGACTATAGAAGCAAGGAAATGAAGTTGAATCTGTATAAAACTTGAGTTTGACCACAACGTTTCATGACAACATTGAATTAATTATTAATGAATGGAGTATTGGACATTCAGAAGGGGGGTAGGTTAGAGTGAGTGAGTAGGAAAATTTGAGATGGTTGATCTTGTGTTGGCAGTTTGCAGAGAAAAGATTGAGAGATGATGAGAGGCTGTAAGGAGGAATTTGGGTGAATCGGAACTCTGAAGGTGAGAGGGGAGGTCCACTTCATGTCAGCTCAAGTCGAATTGGGATATAAGAGAATGAAGCTGAAATTTCTGAGGATTGATTTTTCTAGGATATATGAAATATTCTTTGTTTCAGTCCTCTTTGAATCATTGTCCTTTTTGTAATATAGTGATAACTATTGATGCTATTTTCTGCTTTTGCCCTGAAGTAAACTAATTTATTACTTTTTGCTGCCATTTTCTCTTTCTTTCACACGGTTCTTCTCTGACTCTCCTATTCCCATTGAGGCAGATAAGCCTTTGGCAAATATTCACAACAAGTCCAGCAAGCACCCACAGTTATAATTCTGATTGCTATTTTTTCCTATTTCACTTCCACAAGTGGACTAAAATAATCTGAAATTTTGCTCATTTGACTAGATAGTACATTGAATAATTTTACATAGACAAATCAGTATCTTCTTTTGTGCTTGGTAGCTTGCACAGCAAAAATGTAGAAATTTAATAAGCAAAATTAGATTTGGATTTATTCCAAGTAGCTATTGAAAATGGGCAATTAAGTTGCAACAGTCCCAATAACCCAAATTAGTAATTTAAGTATATGAGAATGATTATAAACTTATTTTACTTATTAAACATTACCATCTACATTTGAGTTTAAAGTATATTTTGGGGCTTTTGTATTCCTGACTTATCTACACTTTAAAATTGCAGTTGATCAGATTGAGAAGGAAAACAGATTATCCAACAGATAGGGGAAACACTTATTTCTTATGCCTTAGTCTTCTCAGAAGGCTTCACATTGAACCACATCAATGTTTGCACTTGCTTATAAAACTTTTTTTAAAGGAATACTGCCTCAAATATACAATTTTAACCATAAACTAATTTAAAAATATTATCAAGCTAATTTTCCAATGATGAGCCTGCAGTTTGAACTCACAGAACAGATAAACCAAGGAGCAGAGTCATTATTTTCTCACCTACAAAATCTACTGAAAGGTCATGTGCCCAACTCCCCACCAGCTCCAGATCAGAAGCCAAATGTGCAGTTTACTGTTAACTCCAGACATTGTCCTTGGACTGAATAACTCACTAGGCCATTTCAGATGGCATTAGGAGTAAACCACATTGGAGGTTCTGGAATCACACATGGGCCAGACTATGCAAGGACAACAGATTTCCTCTGCTGAAGGTCAAAAGTAAAACAGATGGATTTTTATGATAGTCAAGTAGTTTTGTGGTTGTCATTACTCATGACTAGTTCTCTTTTTATTTCCAGGTTATTAACTACATTTAAATCTCATAGCTGCCATAGTGAGATTTAAATTTGGGTCTCTGGATTGTTAATCCAGGCCTCTGAATCACTAATTCAGTATATTAACTGATGCCTCACCACCATTCCCATAATGGTCCTCTGCTACCTTGAAGCCAAGGACTCTTGTTACATAAGGAAATAGCAAGCACTCACAAACAGTAATCAGATAAATTACAGCAGCCATTGGAAGTACTTGTGTCAGGCAATATTTGTGGAAAGAATACAAGCCTTTTAGAGCAAAGACTTTTCATCAGAACTGGGTAAGAGAAATAAAGGCATGGTGTGCTGGGGGGGTGGGGGGAAGGAAAGCGTAGAACAAATGTCTGTGAGAGTAGGTATACAGGAAAGATTAAGTGATAAGGGATCATAGTGCAAGACAAAAAAAAGTGATAAGTGGACAAATAGAAAATCATATCAGCAAATTCCATCATTTTCTGTTTGAGTTGTAAAGGGTGGGGTTGGAGGCAGAATCGTCTGAAATTACAAGAAAAAGGGTTGATACTGGAGATCGAAAATAAAAAAAAAAGAAACTGCTGAACTCTATGCCTGGCAGTCTGTAATATGCCTCATCAGAAGATGAGGTGCTGTTATTTGAGCTTCATTAGAACAGCGTTGAAGGCAGAGGACAGTGCAGTCAGAGTGGAAATGGGATAGTGAATTGAAGTAGCAGGCAACCAGATGCTCGGGATCACGTTTGTGAATGGAATGGAGGTACTCTGCAAAGTGGTTATGGAATTGCTGTTTAGTTACCCAATGTAAAAGAGACTGCATCATGAGCAGCAGTTACTGAAAACAAAATTGAAAGTACATGTAAATCATTGCTTCATTTGGAAAGAGAATGTGGGCTCCCTGGGTCAAAGAATTTCTCTATGGCTAAATGGGAAAATACTTAGAGTGAACCAGAAAGTGCCCTGGAGCGAATAGACCTTATGGAATGATGAAAGAGGAGGGAAGTGAGTTGCTTTTTGTTGAAACATCATGTTTGAGTTTTTGGAAGTGGTAGAGGATGACTTTTTTGAGTGTAATAGTTAGTGGCTTAATGAACAGGGGAATGTAATCTTCTTTAGGAGAGAGGAGAAAAGATGAGAGCAGAAGCATCAATACTGCAGCATCTAGCCCCACCCCCTTCCCTCTTCTACAATCAGTGGCAGAAGGGAATGCTGAGTTGAGCAGAAAGAGATAACAGAAATAATAGCTTCGTTGGAACAAAGGTGATTTGGGTGGAAAACTGGGAAATTAGATTGGATGCCTTACCGAAAACAGTGGTGGGGTGGTGAAGTGATGTAGAAAATATTGTTAATGTAGCCTAGTGAAGTGTTCTGCATACTGTATCAACACCCCGAAGTTTTGAAAGGATTAAAAATAAGGTTTTTTTTTTGCTGGCTCTGAAAATTCTGCGCTGAAAAGTCAGAGAACTCAAACATATATGTATATTACAGCAGAGGTAATTTCATCATTCCAGGTCTATCCATGGAATGTTCTGCTTTGTTACTTGGCCATTGGATCTGAAGATTTTGCTCTAGTGAAATGTTGAATTATCAATAAAGGAATGTAGATATTTAAGAAAGTAAACAAACAACCTGATTTGATTTAGTTTATTTGCATGCAATTGCGTATGTTTTTTCGCAACAAAAATGTGTGATATCAGGCTCATCCCCTGTATTTTTGCTGTTGTGCAGTAAAAAAATTCTGTGCTGACCCGTCATGAGTAGTCTAATGAATTTTTTTGTCTTGGATCATCTCCTGTTGCAATCTATTGAATGATCGGATGTATATATGCACTGTGGTTTTTCTAATTTGTAGTGATGGAGAGTTCATAATAAGAGTTCATAACTATTGTGGTTGAGGAGGCTGTTTTAGTTTTAATGCATTTGAATGTCAAATGGGCAAAGTTGTATCCTTTTTTCTAGAAAACCATATACATCCATTTAGTGATCTATTCAATAACAAGTTTGTCTATATGGTACATTGAGATTTTAGATGGGTGGAATAAAAAAACACGATATTGCGTTTTGCTGTTATTAGGTTGATGAGTCAGATTTATATGTAGTGGAAATTGTTTTACTGCAGTAAAAGCATTTTTTTAAACCTTGAGGTTAAATGGATTTTGTTTGGCCAGTGAAACTTGTGATCAGCTGATTTTCTCTCGTTCTCCATGCACCCCCGCACGGCAGAACCTCTGTAGTAGTTGTGTTGATCCTCCCTCAATGCTGACTGTGCTAAAATATGCAGAGGCTGTGCTTTTACCTTTTGTAGTGTATCTCTGACTCTTTTTATTCTCTTCTCTCTCTCTGTCTCCTCTTTGCTCCTATCTCTCTCTCTGACTATTTCATTTTCTGTCTTTATTTCTTCTCTCCCTTTCTGAACGTTTTTTTTTGTTTTTCTGTTTTTTTTCCCCTGACACCTTGGCAGCAGGGTAACCTTCCTTACGGAAATCAAATCCGTATATTGGACTGTGAAGGAGTAAAGGTAGGATGTGTTTAGTAAGGAGTATGTTTTTCATTGCTAATGCTATTATGTATTTTTTTTGTAGGTCTTGCTTTGAGATTATTCTGAGTAACAGATGCAATGCAGCATGAGCTCTATCGAGGGAATGCATGTTTTTTTTTGCTGCATAGCCAGACATTTATGTATATTACAGCAGAGGCAGTGTCATCACTCCAGGAATGTTCTGCTATGCAGTACCACATTTTATTTTGTTGCATTGTGAGTTGCCAATTGTATCTGAAGATTTTGCTTCAGTAATATATTTTTATTTATATTCAGGATATCTAAGAAAGAAAACAAATGGAATATCACCTCATCTGCTTTAACTCATTTGTATGCAATAGCAAGTGCTTACATAATTTGGCAAAAAGGTGTTACACTAGGTTTGATGCTCTATTTTTTTGCTGTTGTGCAGTAAAAAATTCTCTGCTAACACTATGATTAGTCTGATGAATAATTTTGTATCTCCTGTTGCATTCTACTGGATAATTGTAAGCATGCACTTGTTTATGTGTCTTTTGTTCTCTAAGGTCTGCAATCTTAAGTGTTAATGATGTACCATGATTTCATTCAATTTAATTTAATAATTTCTTTTTGACTGTAACTGAACTAATAGAATTTTGTACAATGCAGCTTCAGCTTAGAATTTTGACTCCATGTAGCTTCAGTTTCTAAGCCAGTCTATTTGTCAAACAGGCATGTTTTAGTAGCAGTTGTCTTCTCTCTCCAACCACCATCCCTCCATAGTGAAATGTTCAACATTCTCAATTGGTTTCTAATAACTAAGTGATTGAGTTTTAAACAAGTGCTGACCATGCATTATGGAAAATTGTCTTTTCCACTCAATGTTATGGTGTTAGTACACAAAATAATCTGGAGGGGGTAGAGTTTGTACTAGGTTACTGCTTCTTTAGGAGATGCTTGTAGTTTTAGGTACAAAATAAGTCATAATGTTGCTATCCTAATACTATTATATTCTTGTGATTTTAATTGATTCTTTTATTATTATATTCTCAACAGCCAATCCCAGTAAATGCAAACTACTTTCTTCCTGGTAGTTCCTTTCGAAAATTGCTTAACTGGAGAAAAACTATCAAATTTATGTGGCTGTGTCAGACCCAAGCATAAACTGAAATAGAATGTATTTGTGTTTTTGTTGCGCTTTGTAGCTTGATTATACAAATACAAAAAAGCAAGCTGTTACTGTAGGAAAGCAAGAACTTCTGATGGGGAGAAAGTTGCATTTGTAAAAGCAGTTTAAGCCAAGTATTACTTAATGTCATCACCTTATGGGCATTAGATGACTTGCATAAAGTAAGACTCTACAAACAAAAATTAATGATCAGATGTTTTTGGTTGCTTTGGTTGAAAAAATGTTAGCCAGTGTAATTCCATGCAGTTTGGCTGATTCAGCATTGTTTTAATATCCATGCTAAAGATGTCAGCTCTTAAAGTGTCACCTCAAATAACTGGAGATGGGTTGGGTAATTGAAAGAGGATAATTGAACCCATGACTTTCTGATTGTAAAAAGTGTTTGCCAGTTGAGTCACAGTGACATGATCTCCTCACTATACTCTCCAATTCGGATAGAGGAATAAGTTACTTATGAAGTTATTTTATCTTTAAACAGCAATCATTATTTTACCGATTTGCATCCATTCCTTTGGCTCAATAAGTGGCAGAGAACTAACCAACGGAGGCAGGCAGTAACCTAGTGGCAACAAGATTGTTCATTTTGTTGTCCAATTTACAGCTGTTGACTTTAGAGGTAGAAATGATTGATTAAAGTACCAGATGATTATTGTACAGCTATGCATTCATAGGTCTTGAGCTTTGCACATGACTTGACAACTCTGGATTGACAACCTAAAATAGAATTACTTCTAGAGTAAGCTACCTCTGAGAAAGGATTTGCAAGCTGACATGAATAGCCCTTCTGTGCTTTTTGGACTGGTTACAGTAGAAGTTTATCAACCAGCTCATGACGGAAGAGAAAAAAAATCATTTAATAAAGCAGAATTCCAACATTTTCTTTCTCCTTTTGCCTACAGTCCTCAACTATATGTAAGGAAATATTTGCATTGTCAAAAATACTTCAGTTTCTCTCAAACTTGTGTTCGATATAGGGTGAATAATACAATTTATAGAAAGATGATGCAGTTAGTAATGGGAGAAGAGGAAATTTCCAATGCCGGTCATTAGAGTCATTAAGTAAATGCCATGTCATTCAAATATTTCTATAAAGGCGTGAAAAAGCATTGCTTCATCTAAGTAGCCCTTTAATATTGCTAATGATACCTAGCAAATTGATCAGTGCATAAACATGACTAATATAGCAGAGGATTTTGGCTAAAAGGAAATGCGTAACCTGATAGCTTTTTCAATTGAACTAGTAAGCCATTTAGATGTGTGTTGGGAAACTTCAAAAAATATTCTTTTAAAAAAAACTTCCAGAAAAGCTAATTGATTAGACACAATTGTTTTATATCTTAGCTGCTGCTGCGGAATCAGGCTCTCTTTATCAATTGGGAAGAATTTCTCAGTATCGTGTCAATTGCATAACTTTGTCAGTGTTGAATAAAATCTGTGGGGTGTCCCCTCCCCCCTCCCCAGTATATTAGGGTATTTTTTTGGTTCAGTTTCAAACCCTAGTGTCCAGAACCTGCCAAATATTATTAACATAACTAAGCTCACAGAATTTAGGATCTAGACGCTAGACTGTTGAGCTGGCTTGATATTATCTCAGTTGGTGGGATACAGCTGAATTCCAATAACATAGGATTGAAACATATCTTCAGGAAATAATCTTTGCTTTCTGTGAATAGTTTTCAAAGAATACTAGAATCCTTCCAGTAAGGGAAATATTTCACCTGATGAAAAATCTAAATATTATAGTCATCTGAACTACATGCACTTTTTCACTCAGTACTGACAATGAAGAACAGAAAGTCATCCACAGAATGACTTGAATGTTTGAAACCACAGAATGGTTTGAAATTATTACACTGAAGTATTTCCCTTAGCTATATAAACAAAAGATTACTGGAAACACTTGGACTTGTGTAGCATCTCGGGGGGGAGGGGAGGTGGAACTCGAAGTCTTTGGTCAGTGACCTTTCATCAGAACTGGAAAAATGTTAAATGGAGCAGACTTGGAAGAGAGAAGGGAAAAGAAAGGTGGATCTCTCATGGGTTGGGGATGTAATACAGAAATGATGGGATGAGAGGAGAAAGGGATGTTAATGGGACAAATAAAGAAAATATGGAACTGGCGATGTAAGTGTCATTAGCTATAAACAGATTCATTTATCAGTAGCTACCTTGTGGAGGTGGGGGGAAAGAATTATAAGCTGATATCTTGAAACCAATTTTGAGGCTGGAAAACTGTACAATTAAAATAAGAGCTACTACTCTAGGAGTTGCTATTGAGCCTCATTGGAAATATGTTGGACCTAAAGTCAAAGTAAGAATGGGGCAGAGTATTAAAATATAGATTTGACATGACTGGAAGCTCAGAACTAAAATTATCACCCAATTGGTATTTTGTCTCTTCATTGAAGAGAAGACTGCATTATATCTGGCAATTGCAGTATACTAAATAGAATGTGTTTCATTGTTTTGTTTGGAACTTTTGTTTTGGGTTCAGGACAGTGGGAACAGAAGAAGTAAAAGAGCAAGTATTGCCTGTCTTTCACAATGGGAAGATTGTTTTGGAGTGATTGAGAAGTTAACCAGGGTGTCATAGATTAAATGGTCCTCTCAGTGCTGAGGCGGGAGGTGGGGGGGGGAGGGGAAGTGGGGGGGAGCAAAATTGCACACTCGAGGAACAACATCTCATCATTGTTTTTCCTTTTGATATTGTCTATTTACGTGCAGATTCTTTCATTTTTCACTTAATTTCTCATGTTTTCCCATCTTGCCCCACTCCATTACCTTGCACGACCCACCCTCACCCCAACCCCTTCAGGCTTTTTGTTCTTTTCTCTTTTTCCCTGCTGCAGTATTGATTTTAAAACCGGACACATCTCCGACTTTTTCCAGTTCTGATGAAAGGTCACCAACCTGAAGTGTTAACATTTGTTTTTTTTCTCTCCACAGATTCTACCTGACCCATTATAAACTTCCAGCATTTCTTGTATCCATTTTCCAGCATCCACGGTATTTTCCTTTTTGTTTTCTTTTTGTCCTAATGATTTTCTATTTGCATTTCATAAGTAATCTGAAATGAGTCTCAATTTAACTGTGTAACATTATGCTGCATTTCAACACTGTGATCTATAGTTAAAGTTTGTATGCATTGATGTGACATATGATTGGAATGGAAGAATTTATATGTTGTAAATAAAGCTTTTCAAGCATATTTTTGAAAAGTACTCTTTTGTAGGATAATACTCAATTTTGTAAATTGTACAAATGTTAACTAGCAGGAATATAGAATAAGGGATGTTTGTAAATGTGAGAGTTTCTGGCTTCTGTCTTGTTGCATACTTTAAAAAAGCAAAATTGTTAGTTTTAAATTCTTGGCTAGGTAAAAGTATAAAATCCTAGTTGCTTTAGTTATTTAGATTTGTCCCCTTGCAAAAGACTAAACAGAAAATGTGGAACTGTGTGGAATATTATTTCTCCCCTAATAAGCATGCATGGAATCTGGTAGAAATTTAACTGAAAATTAGATTTTGCCCCAGAATCTGGTTTCACACTTGATGGTTTATTCATGAAGACTTTACAGTATATATCTAGAAAACAAACTCAATTAAAAACAATATTTTTTAATGTTTACATCTTAATCCATTTGTCTCTAGACTGAACCAATTTCGATTTGGGCTTCATTATGATGTTTTAAAATGAAATCTTCTGGAAAAAGTTTCCAGTGTGTAAAATAAACCAATAAATACACTGCTAGATTTAACATTCAGTAAGCTGAACAATGAAAATCTGAACAATTGAGGAATTCTTTTTTTTGTGCCTCAAGCATTCATTGAAATATTATCTCCAGTTCAGAGTTCTTTATACACTGGGTATACTGATAGATTACTTTCAAGATGCTTGAAAAGCAACAGGTCCAAATTCAATTACATTGAAGAACTCAAATTCAAATTGTAGGTTTATGCAAAATAATGTGAAGTTCTATCATCTTCTAAACTCGTGTGATCATTGGTTAAGCTAATACAAAATATTTCAATACCATGTTTGGAGTTCATTATAAATTGAATTCACCCTATAATATCTTGCTTAATTTACCAAAAAAATGTTTGTCTTAATTGAAATGAATCTGACTTGTATCCTTGCATGTATAGTCAGCCTCCCGAACGCGGTCCCTGGTTCCCAAATTTGAGACCTATCCCAATTTGGCCATTTATAAGATTAGTAAGAACTACTTAAATACTCCTGGAGTTTTTCTTTAAAAAAAAGAACTTTCTTGCTACCCCCCACACAATCAAAAATGCACTTGCCTTACTCCTTGAGCTACTTGCTTTGCATGCTTAACTGGTGAATCATCTTGGGGTTAATAAAAAAAAATGAAGTCCTTTTGTTTTGAAAATTTGCTCAAAATTTGAACAGTAGTGTGTGACTGGAAGTGAGATAGCTAAGGGAACCCAGTGGGTAAGAGTGCAGGAGCCTTAGCCTTAGCAGTTATCTAATGGATCTGAAGTTCTTTACGTTTTTTGGATGATAGGGGTCTGTAGAGTAGATGAGCTAACTGGCCAGTCAAGTGGAGGGAGCAAACAGAACTGTGGTGCTATTAGGGAATGATGCTGTTTTCTGCAACAAAGGGCATATGTTAAGAAAGCTCTGTTGTCTGTAGAGTACCAAGGTTCAAGATATTTGTTCTGAGCTGGAGAGTAACTTAGTGGGAAGGGAAGGATCCAGATGTCGCAATGCATGTAGGCAGCAATGATGCAGGCAAAACTAAGAGGTTCTGCATAGTCAGTTTGAAGAGCTAGGCAGTAATTAAAGAAGCAGAACCAAAAAGGTCATAATTTCTTTGTTATTACCCGAACCATGTCCAAATTGGAATAGGACAAATAAGACTAGAGAAATTAATGTGTATTTCATTTAGCAATAGAACTTTAATGTAGAATGGTGTAGTAAAAGTGGGTTTTGGTTCATGGGGCATTGGCACCTGTATGGATGAAGGTGAGAGCAGTACAACTGAGACCTCTGACCTGAACAGTGCTACAATTAGTGTTTTAGATAACTTGAGAGGTTGAGAGGATTTTAAACTAATTAGTGGGGTGCAAAGGTTCAAAGTTGCAAAAATGTGGTAAATCAAAGAACAGAGATGAGGCTAGACAGAAGGGTATTACAGTTAACTGACTGTGATAGGAATGGATAGAGTAAAAGTCTGAGTAAATCAGTAGATCGGGCTAGAGGTTACAAAAGTAATAGGAATCTGAAGGTTCTGTATATGAATGTGTGTAGCATTAGGAAACAAAACACGTGAATTGAGATTGCAAGTAGAAATAAACTTGTATATTGCAGAGAAATGGCTGTGGGATGACATAAATAATGATCTGAATATCAAAGGGTACACGACATTTTGGAGAGTTGGGAAGCTACAAAAGGTGGAAGAGTGGCTTTATTTATTAATGATAGTCTTGGCATTACAGAGATGGATGAACTAAGTTCAGGAAACCAGGATGTAGAAGCAGTTTGAATGAAGGTAAGAAATAATAAAGGCAAGAAGTCACATATTGGAGTGGCCTAAAAACCATCTTATAGAAGCCACATGGTAGAACAGTGTATAAACCAAAAAATGATGAGAACCTGTCAGATATAGTGATAAACCTGTGGGATTTTAATTTGTATTTTCTAAAAACATCAGATGGGCAAATGCAGATGAGGACTTAAAAGAGTTTACAGGACAGTTTCTTAGGATAACATGTTCTGAGAATGGGCAAGGTAGTATGCAGTGAAATGGGATTAATTACTTACCTCATCATGAAGTCACCCTGAGGTACAATGCTCATAATAAGATTGAATTTTATATTCAGTTTGAGGGAGAGAAGAATGGGTCCAAGACCAGTATTTTAAACATCAATAAGGGCAATTATGAAGGCATGAAAGCCTAGCTAGCTAAAGTGACCCGACAAATTAGATTGAAGGATGCAGTGGCAGACATTTAATGGGATCTTTCAGATTACCCAGAATAGATGCATTTTAAACAGTGAAAAAACAATCTAATGGGAGGGCACGTCATCCACTGTTAAATAAACAAGTTAAAGCATATATGCACAAAGACAGCCAGCGGAGCAGAAAGTTGGGCAGAATATTTTTAAAAAAGATTTTTTTAAATGATTAAAAGGTTAATAAGGGAGGAAAATTGGAATATGAGATGACATTAACTAGGGATATAAAAATGGATAGGTAGTTTCTATAGTGAGTTATTAAAGTAAACAGTTAACAAAGCGAGCATTGGTTCAATAGAAAGGGTGCCTGGGGAATTAGTAATGAAAAACAAGAAGGTGACAGATGAAATAAACAAGTACTTTATATCAGCCTCCACTGTAGAGGATACAAGTAGCACTCCAGAAATAGCTGTAAATCAGGACATGAGGGAAACTCAGAAAATTACAGTCACCAGAGAAGTGGGACTGAGCAAATTATTGGAGCAGTGGTTGACAAATCTCTAGATCCTGAATGTATTTCATCCTCGGGTCTTGAAAAAAGTGATCAGTGTGACAGTTGATGCATGTTTTTGGAAAAGTTCCATTAAATTCAAAAATAGCAAATGTAACTCCTTTATTTGAAAAGGAAGGGAGACATCTGGCAAGAAACTACAGGCCAGTTAGCTTAAGATCTATTAAAAGGCAAATGTAGAAGTTATTATTGAAGATTTTACAGCAGGGCACTTAGATAAATGCAAGGTAGTCAGACAAATTCAGTATGGTTTTGTCAAACATGATTTTCCCTGCACCAATTTATTGGTGTTCTTTGAAAATGTAATATGTTATGGATAAAGAAGAATTAGTGGATTTACAATACTTAGATTTCCATAAGGCATTTGATGTGTTACCTTGTGCTGAACTTAAACTCATGAGGTAGGACAGGGGGTCTCTAAACTTTTTCACCGAAAGACAATTAGTAAACATACTCCTCCTCCCAGACCTCATGAAGGAATCATTCTCTGAAAAGCATGGTGCGATTTATGCACTAGCTTCTCATAGACAAAGCAAACAATTTCTGCAAATATATTGGAGTCATCAATGTACGTGCTCCAATGTGCAGATGATCCTTAAATTGTCTTCATTTCATCACCTGTGAAAATGTCTGTTCACCAATGTTCGTACTGCTGACATAGTAATGAAGCCCTGCACAAATTTTTGTTTTTGAACACGAAAACTTGTCACTTGCAAGGTGCTTGCAGAATGCAGTCATATACCTTTATTGTATTTATCCTTCAAAGCATTGTTTGTCTGGAGATCAATGAGTTCCATTTGTGGAGATTCTGTTGTTGAATCAATGCTGACAGCAAATGGGTTTTCAAAAAGCCATATGTCAGCTTCATGTCAGTGGAAATCTTGGAATCTTTCAGAAAACTGCTCTTGTAATAATGCAAGCTTTTGCATTGCCTTGTCCCTTTTGAAATCCTGTTGCCAGAATTTGGCTCTGAAAGTTGGATAAGCTGGAAAATTATTCAGTTCGCCTTCAGCAAACTGCTTACTAAACAGCTGCAGTTTTTCACATAGTCTTGTAAATCACTGATGAGATTTCCTTTGCCCTGCAACTTAATGCTGAGGTCATTTATGTGCTAAGTCAAGTTGGTTAGGAAAACTAGCTTCCATAGCTGCTGGCTATCAAAAAGTTCTTTTACGGGTCCTGCCCATTTCATTCATGAATGTGTCAATTTTGGTACACGTCTTCAAAACTCCTTTCAGCACTCTGCCACATCAGAGGAACCATATGTACTGTATGTCGATCTGCTCTACCATAGAGGCCACAGCTTCTTCCATTTACTTTTGGAATTGTCTGTGACTATGTTTTTGTGAACACCTGAACTTAACTCTTGACCCTACAATTTTCATAACCTCTTCAAAGTTGAGTACCTTTCCACAACGTGATGGATAATGTAGTATAATCTGATTTGATTTTGCTTTGCCCATTGATTCTGCGTGGCAGTTAACTCTACCTATTAACCTGCCATTTTTCCCCATTGTGTTCTTTGCCCTGTCAGTGGTGACACACTTCAAATTTTTCCACATTAAATCCAGACCCTCAAAATATTTAGCAGACTTTCATAAAAAATGTCTCCCCCTGCAGTAGCGTCTTTCATACTATGCAACCCTGTTAGTAATGTTGAATCATGGATGAATGCAAGCAACTCGGCAATTGTCCTAAGCAATAAAAAATGAAAATTTTTGAATTTGAAACAGATAGTCACCTACGTCCTCTACTCTTCTAGTAACTGTGGTAGTTAACAGAATCGCTCCTTCCAAGAGGTCTCGCTTTTCTGGGCCTATTTCCTCAACTATTTGTAGCTTGCATGCTTGATAAACTCTCCCACTGTAAAAGGGTTCCTGTCTGCTTTTATTAGCTCAGACACTTGGTAGTTGTGTCTTCACATAGGCAACATTTCCTTGGATTTCATTTTGAAGACGTTTTACTGGCAAATGCTCAAACATTTTCTTCCTACATTCACTTGTATATTCAGAGAACCTGTCTATGTGTTTTGTCGTGTAATGCTGCCTTATATTCCTTCTAAACCACTATGGTTATTTGCATATTAAGCAAATAATTTTATCTGTTTGACAGATACAAAATATTCAAATGACCACCTTTCAGTAAAATTTCTGATGCGTGTCAGTCTTTTCTTTCTTTAACAAGATGGAAGTGCGGGAGAGAGGCCCGGGGAGCTTAAATGCAGCGCAGTATAGAGGCCCAGGGGAATGTAAAATGATTGTGGTAAATGGAGCCTCTGAGCTTAAGGTCAGTGCTTATACTGAATGTAGATGGTGACAGCAAGTGGTCAGATTCATAGACCGTACTTTAATGTGCATTAAATTGATCTGTGTAGTTTTGATTTGTCAAGGGAACAATTAGCAAAATTGTCCTGATGCAGGGCCTTAGCCCAAAATGAAGACCATCCCTTTGCTTTTACAGATGCTGTTTGACCCACTGAGTTCTTCCAGCGGTTTATTTTTTGCTCCAGATTCCAGCATCTGTAGTCTCTTTTGTCTCAATTGGGAAAAATTAATACGTTGCATGTAGCCCATGGGCCATAATTTGTGGATTCCTGGCACAAGACGTCATATTGGCTGGCTAATAGGAATTGGAGAGTAACCATAAATGAATCTTTTTCTGGTTGGCAAGATGTAACAAGTGGTATGCCAGAGGAAATGGTGCTAGGGCCTCAACCTTTGTCAATTCAGATGACAATAACAATGGTGTTGTTGCTAAATTTGCTAATGATGCAAAGATGGGTGGGAAATTAAGTTGTGGAGAGTGTATATGGAGATAACAATGGGATATAGATAGGCTGTGAGTGGGCAAAAATCTGGCAGAATATAATGTGGGGAAAATGAGAAATTGTCCTTTTTGGCAGAAAGATGAAAAAACAGCTATGATATAAATGTTGAGAGAGAGAGTGGACAGCCAGCGCCTCTTTCCCAGGGCACCAATGTTCAATACAAGAGGGCATGGCTTTAAAGTAATGGGTGAGAAGTTCAAAGGAGATGTCAGAGGAAGGTTTTTTACCCAGAGAGTGGTTGGGGCATGGAATGTGCTGCTTGGGGCGGTGGTGGAGGCAGGTGTATTGGTCAAATTCAAGAGATTACTACATAATCATATGGAGGAATTTAAAATAGAGGGATATGTGAGAAGAAGAGTTTAGATAGCCTTAGGCGAGGTTTAAAGGTCGGCACAACATTGTGGGCCGAAGGGCCTGTATTGTGCTGTACTGTTCTATTACAGAGCTCTGAGGTGGAGAAAGATTTGAGTGTCATAGTACGTGATTGACAAAAAGCCAGTATGTAGTTACTGCATGTAATTAGGGAAACTAACAGAATGCTATTGTTTATTGCTATGTGAATTGAATATAAAAGTAGGGATGTTATGCTGCAGTTATGTAGGGCATGGTAAGACCACATCTGGAATACTCTGTACAGTATTGATCTTTTTTGGGGAAGGATGTTAAGTTATTGGAAGCAGATCAGAGAGTTTATTGGACTGGTATTTTATGTGATAAGGTTGGAAGGGCTAGTCTTGTATCTGTTTAGAAGAATGAGAGGTGACTTGATTGAAACATTGCTGGTGTTGAGGGTGGAAATGGAGAGAATGTTTACCCTTGGGGCAGACTCTAGAAATTGGGGTCACCCATTTAAGATGGAAATGAGGCAAGACCCTATGACGGTTGTGAGTGGTTAGTACTTTCTTCTGCAGAGGGTGGTGGAATCAGAATCTTTAAATATCTTTAAGGCAGATGTAGAGAGATTCTTGATAAGCATGGTGGTGAGAGATCATGATGGGTAAATTGAAATGGACATTGAGGTTCCAGTCAGGCTGGCCATGATCTTAGTGAATGGGTTGAGGGGTTTAGTGCTCTGTCCCTGTGCCTAATTTGTGTGTTGTATGCTTACTAGGAATGGTTGGGTTTCTGGTATACGTGTGTTTTTTTTCCTGCAGCTAACCTATGAATCCACTCTGGCACAACCTAGTTTGAAACTGTAACAAACTTGTATGAAGATTTTGAACAATTTTAATTTGCTTATTGTGCTGAATGAGGAATTATTATCTGGAGCTATTTTGATTTTAAAAAAAATGTTTAATAAGAGGCTTATGCAACTTCAGAATGGCCTAAAATGTTTTATTGCTAATGAAGTAACACTGAAATAAAACAACAGTTGTATGAAAAGCGGCTGTGTATGCAACAAGGAGTGTGTTAATGACCAGATAAATTGTTTTAATGATGTGAAATAAGGTAGCTAAATATAACTCTTCTGTACTTCCTCACAATAGTGCCATAGGACATTTGGATCTGCATTAAGAGAGTAGTTGAAGCCTTATCTGAAAGATGGCACCTCCGAAAGTGTTATATTCCCTTAATACCACACTGTAGTATTTGCCTGGATTGTTATACACAAATCTCTGGAGAATGTCTTGAATCTTTAACCTTTTCAATTAGATGAGAGTACTGCCAGCTGAGCCACAATTGACATTGATTACCCTAATGATTAATGTTTAAAAAAATTAGATTATGACAATCAGTGCCATTGTTCTAGAAGCTTACACTTACATGGTAATAAAATTCCAAAAGGAAAATTTGAAGTTTCCTGATAATTCCACTCTAATCTAAATAATCATCTTAGTCCATTGAAAGTTTCCACCCATCCACTAAAAATGCATTTGAAACAAATCAATGTAGTTGCTACAAGGACAAAAGTGCTTAGTAAGTCAGAGTTTCCTCTTAATTTATTAAGAATCTATTTTCATCCATTATTAAATGTCTTATGTGCAAGACTGATTACCTTTCTGCCCTGTCCTTCAAGTCTTAGTGGAGATTGGGTGATGTAATTCAAGTTAAAAATAGATTTGAGATGCTATGGGAAGGCTTTTCCATGTAATCAAGTTGGTCATGACATGTCATTGTATTACAGGATATAATAGTTGCAAATTTAGATTAAAACTTTAAATATGAATAGCAATTACTACATCATTTAGCCAATTATCATTATAATGTCTATTATTGTTAAATATTGACCTTGAGATTCAGTGTGCAGTTGTGCTAGCAATATTACTGATTATTTCTAGCTGTGGCTTTGGCCTTATATTGTAAGTGGCAGGTATTGTATTCATTTACTTCCCTCAACTTTTCCAATGATCAACACTTGTATTTTCCTTCATCTTGAATATTTCGATTTATATATAATGTAAGGTTTTTTTATTATTCTGATAAGTAGCACAAGAAGAAGCCAAATTGGAATTAATAATTGAAAGATATGTAACCTGAATTATTTGACAAGGCAGTCAAAATGATGTATATTAACAGCAAAAAATTAAAAAAAACTGAATGAAGATTCTGAGGGATTTTATGACAACTTTCTGTGTGACGTGTCACTTTGCAATTTTTTCTGCAATAATATATAGCACGAGTTCTCAACCCCTAGGGGCCTGTGAGAAGGTTCATCAAAAAATACAGCAAGGTTAGCCTTGGCATAACTACTTATGCCATGACTACCCTTCCTAATTTCAATCTCTCTTCCTCTCCCAAAAGAGTGGTGCTAGAGCTCTGTACCAATCATAATAGACTGTATCTCTTGCCTCAATCTTAATTGTTCTTCTACACCATTAATGTGGTGACTCCATTGGCGTATTCCATCAAACACAGTCTGTTTCATGCAGCTTCATCTCAAGATTTGTATTTCTGGTTATTTTCCTAGCATTCTGTGATCTCCATTGTTCACTCTCCATTGGGTATGGTAGATCAGCAAAGCAATCCTACTTTGGGTGTCTGTGTCCTTTGCTTAGTTTACATACAAAAACATGCTTGCACAGTGTGTAATAATTGCACAGAAATAACCAAATTAATTTGATTGGATTGAGAAAATTATGGACAGAGGGAAGGAAGGTGTCTGTGGATTTTCATAACTTGGGAGGGGAGGGTCTTTGGAAGCAAAATACTTAATGTAGAAGAGAGTGCAGAGAGGTTAAAGTTTGAAAAATCACTGGAGTTTGTTTCCAGTGGGCTAAAGAGAAGTTGTTCTTTTAAATCTTGGTTAGACCACATCGATATTATAAAAGAAACAGGTGCTAGAAAGTTGGAAAAATGATAACAACTGAGGGATATCAGAAAATATTGCACAAGGTGTGGCTTTTTTCTTTAGAGAAGACAGTACTGTAATGTGACTTGCTTGGGGTCTTTAAGATTATGAAAGGGTTTGATAGGATGGATGTTGAAAATCTGGTCTCCAACAATGTGGAAACCAGTTTGGGGACCATAAATGTAAGGTGGTTACTATTAAATTCAATAAGGAATTCAGAAGAAGCTGCTTTACTAAGGAGTAGCATGAATGTGGGATGTGCTATTGAAAGGAGTAGTTGAAGTGAGTGCCAGAGATGGATGTTTAAAAAAAATAAGTAAATAACAGAAGGGATAGATGAGACCACATGGCACAGAAATATCAACATAGTGCTTTTGGGATGTATTGCCTATTTTGTTGAAAATACTATATGATACTATAAGATTAATTCTTTTGAAAAGCCTGAAGGAGGACTTCTAACACCCTTGCAGATGAAAGGAGATTTGATAAAGTCAATCAGTCGCTCGCCTTAGACAATGATATGGGAGGCCACAAGTGTGTGAGTGGCATCCTTCCAACAGTGGCTTCCATTCCTCTTGTAGGCCTGAGTACACTACATTCCCTATGTGAACAGTTTAAAATGTTAGAACATAATTAAAGGTAGAATAAGAGAATTTATGTTTCTAGCTTATTCTACAGCTCATGGCTGATCCTTCTACCTCAAAGTCAAGTTCCACTGAATTTTACCACTTATCCCAAATCCATTGATATCCAAACTGTCTAGTGATCTTGGCCATGAATATAGCCAACATTTGAGCATTCAAAGCTCTCTTCTGTGGTGAATATCAATAATTCAACACCCTCCGTAAAGAAATTTCTTTGCATCTTAGCTCTGAATGGCCAAACTTTTATCCTGCTACCATCTGTAGTTCTGGAATTTACAGCTAAAGGAAATCCAGTGACTTTCCATCAGCCTCCCTCAGAATAATATGTTTCAATGACAACACTTTATTCTTCTTTGACCTGTAAAGCCCTGTATAAAGGCAGGAAGATTTCACTCTTGTATTTCAACTCTCAAGTCAGGCTGTTCGTTTTCCTAGTTGTTTACCACACCTACATGTTAACCTTTTTATTTTTTGTACCAGTCTCCTTGACATTAACATTACGAGATTTGTAGTAGGGGCACTACCAAAGTAAAAGAAAATGATGATAGCAAAATAAAGTTGAAATTCTAAATAACAATTTTTTCATTACTAAAATTAATTGGAGGAAAGAACGAGCTGAATAAAGAATTCAATAGCTTTGTTATTTGGAAAGGTAATACTGTACATCGTCTTGATTTCTTCATCATGATATTTCGGGGAGGAGGATGAGAAAGCAGTGTGGTATGCTTCGGGCATGAAAGGGAAGTTGAGATAAGCACTGACAATGATAGTTTTGAAATAATAAAGCAGGATAAAGGAAGGTTACTATAGGTGGAGCAGATTGTACCAAAGTTAAAGAAGAGGTAAGCATTTACCAAGTATAAGTAAAGATGAGGTTAGGCAGCCTTTGTTGGAAAGGGAAATGGAATTAACATTTCAGGTCAAAGACCCTTCTCTCATCAGAAAGGTCTTTGACCTGAAGCGTTAGCTTTGTTTCTCTTTCCACAGATTCTGACTGACCAGCCAAGTGTTTCCAACATTTGTTTTTAATTTCAAATTTCCAACAGCTGCAGTTTTTTAAATTTTCTTTTAGAAAAAGATAAGGCACTCTTCTGATAACTAGTTTCTTTGACCATCTCCTTCTCCAAATCTTCTTTGCATTGTGTACGCTGTTCAGCGCATAGAAATTGTTAAGGATTGTAAGGGTGTTCTCCTGATTATAATTGTGCCTCAAAATGCAAAACAAGTATTGAGCACAAATGAGGAAAGAATTTCTTGGATGTAGATTTAGCATATTATAGTTCACTGATGGTAAAATTCTTCTGTCACATGCTGCTATTTCTCCAGTGTTGTTGTCAGCTTTGGGAAAAGCACATGTAAAATCAAAGTGAGGGGATTGAATTAAGGTAGTTTGTATTTTGAATTTAGGAATTCTGAAGTATCAAACAAAGTTGATGCTTCTCCCCTTATGATCTGGTGGTACTGCTTATTAAGTGTAATAATGTGAAGAATTAGCTAGAGTAAAACATTCAGTGCACATATTTTTCCTCTGTTGTTACTTTATTTACAACTAAAGGAGAATCTCTGTTGATTTAAATTGGACCAATATTAAATTTCCTGACCATTCAGAAATCCCAGTGGTTGAGCTTATCGGGTAATGTTTGCCACTCTTCCTTCTGACTCTCAGTAGTCCCTGTTCACATGACTCAAGAACAGCTTCATCCGTACCGCTATCAGACTTCTAAACCAATCACCTCCTTCACATCCCCTTCCTGATGGTGCTGCCATGTTCTTGAACCCCCTAATTCTACATTTTCTGTTATTGTCACTTTAGCATTTCCGTTTGCACTACCATGCACTATTTCTGTTGTCTTGTACTCGTTGCTGTATTTATTTATTCTTACCACATATACCATTTACTTTGTGAGCTTCACACCAGCAGGAATTTCATTGCACATGGTGTATATGACAATAAATTAATCTGAATCTGGATCCCTTTCCACATGCCTGGTCCTGGTCCTGTGCTCTCTTCCAATTCGCCCTGGCCTCTGTTTCTTCGCCGCCTTCTGACATGCATGTCAACTGCTCCCATGCTCAGCTTCTGACTCACTGGGCCCACTTATGACTTGCCAGGGCACCTGTTTCTGCACTTTCTTCCAACCCACTGGGGCCTTGATTCTTGTGGACCCTTCTAAATCTGTGTTCCCTTTTACTCAATGGGAACCTGTTTCCTGGGCGTTCTTTAACCTGTCCAGGATCGTGTTTCTGGTGCTCCCTTTAAACTTACTGGGTCCTCTGGGAAATTTATTTTAATACCATGTAATATAAAAGTGTGAATTTAGCAAGGTTTTGATATTAATATAATAACATCCAGTAGTCCAGAAAATCTGCTTGTCTGGCACCACCAAAGCCTGAGTCTGCCAGGTTAACAGAGTTTTACTGTATTTGAATGTAACCCCAGTCTGTGTAGATTAGACAGTAAATATTAAAGCTGCACTGATGCTATTTTCTTGTTTCTTTTTTAGAAATGTTAATTTTTGATAAAAATGTAAAATACTTTCTCGATCCTTAAGAGTAAAGAAATATTTAGAAAAGTATGAGAAGGGGAGCGGTTTTAAATTTCTTAGAAACATCTTTCTTTTGAACCAACAAATTTTTCACCTACTGAGACCTTTAATGTGGATTTTGTTCAAAAGAATATATTCTAGAAAGAAGCACAAATATACGTTTTGATGCCTTGGGATAGAAAAGAACAGCATAACTTAAGAACCTGATGCAACAAAAGAGAGAATCACAGTGTTAGATAAAATTCACCTTGAAATTATTTTGTTCTTTCACCTTTATGAAATGTAAGACAGTTCATAGGGACTGGCTGCTGGTTTCCATACCTCACCCAAGCACTGATTGTTCATGCATGAAATTATATATTGCATATTGTCAATTTGATCATGGTGTACATCACAACTCAGTCAGTGAGCATATCCCCATCTGACTTCCACATGTGCACTTCCACCTGGGTAACATTTGGTTGTTACTTGCAAGCAGGCAAGTTGATTTGTCTCTAACTCACTAGAGGTGCAAAACAATCTGTCTATGCTACTTGGTTGGTGGCATTATCAGCCATCACTTAAAACTATAAATTTTGAATGTTAAGCAGGGCACTATTTTTAGTGGTTCATATTAACGATATATAAATCTAGTGTAGCAAGGAGTGACTAAACATTTGGGGTTTAATTTCCTTCTATAATACAAGCAACCCTGTGTTACAGAGGGGTTGTGTTCCTAGAACACTGTCCATATTACGATTTTCTGTAATGCGAAGCCCCTTTTCCCATTGAATCCCATTTTACTAGAGGAGATGTTTTCCTACTTGATATTGTTATCTCATGAAGCCATTTTATCAACGATGACAAAGTAACCCACCGCTGAGGCCAAGATTATTCTTGGGGATGGGCAAGTCTCATGTGAAAGAAACAACAAATTTTGTTAGTTTTTATTTTTAGTCCCTCTAACTTGGTCACTCTTACTGTGGGGCAATAAGATTTGGAGATGATGTCACTGTGACGATTGAGTTGGCAGTAATAGCTAAGTCCCTCTTTTACCACGCCCTCTCCAGTCTGAAAACATGCAAACAAATGTACTGGAGTGGAGCCCTGCCGCGCTCTTCGTCTGCAAGACATTTCCTCTGATGCACAAGGCTTAAGAAAAAGTTTAAGAAGTGGGGGTATCGGTTAAAGGGATGGGATTCGAGGATTGGGATCCATGGGAGAAAGATGGTGTAGAAGGAGTTCAGGCGGGTAATGGGTTAAAGCATGGTGACAGTGGAAGTGGGGTAATGGCCAAGGGATTACTTTAAGGAACTCGCCATAGGCTACTGTGGCTCTCCACATTGCATCATATCAGAGAAAATACCTTGAAGATGAAGAGCAGGCAGCCTTGTACTCAGATGTCTGTTCACATGTCCTCAAACTGGAGAGTGCATGGCAAAGAAGGGACATGGCTGTGACTGCCAACCCAATCAAAGCGTGATGTCATTTCTAAATCCCATTGCCCCACAGTATTGAGTGACTAAAAATAAAACTTAAGAAAAAAAATTGTTGTTTCATTTGGATTTTGGGAATGTTTATTTATTTTTCCCCACATAAATTCTGTAAGAGTGAGTTTTATTCCATATCTTAAATTTTTGGGTACTGATTTGGGGATTCCGTAAGGGCAAACTTCTGTAATCTGAACAGCCGTAACACGAGTCACCTGTAGAGTACTTTTTCTGAAGCGATTTAAATTAATTTGTGTGATCTGTCTTTTATGTCTTAAATTTATATAGAGCAAATGATGTATTGATTAAGTTTAAGCTGACCCCAATTTGATGTTGTATTTTGGTAAACCTATTGCCCCATTTAAGTGAACTGAAGTGAGAAGTAGAAACTGATATTCATACTTTTCAGTTGATGGTTAAGAAGCAGGACTTGCTTTTAATTCAGAAGGACCAGTTTAGTATATGGTTCCATTTCTTAGGCTGCTGCTTAGGTTGATTAACTTGATTTACATCATCATGGACCGCAGCAAAAGAAGGGGTTTCCTTTTGTTTTTGTTTTAATATTGAAATAATTCTCTGCAGTTGAGAGTATGAAATTAATTATAGAAATTGGAAAAAATTTAATATGGATTTTCCTTCACTACTTAATTGTTTTTTTTTGCCAAAATGGATGGATTAGGAAGAAGCATTTTTATATTTTCTAAGTTTTTAAGCCATCCTACCAATTGAATTCATTTTTATATGACCAAAATCCAGCAATGTCCTGTGCAACATTCTCTGAAGATTCCCAAAAATAAACTTCTAGCATTAATATGTTTAACATTTCATTTCTGGTGTTTTTTTATGTGCAGTTAGGACATAATCTTAACAGTTCATCAGCAGTTATGCACCCATCACAAGTGCACACCACATTTATCGTGTTGGCAATTGGATAGAACTTCTCTCCTCTGTGTGTGGCTAATACACATTGTAATAACTTGCGTGCATTGAATTGTGTTTCCAAAATTCTATTCCATTAACTTCATTGTGCATTTAGTTCATATAAAGGAGGATTACATTTCCATCACATTGTGTTTGTGGAGCCTGCTGCTGGGATTACATTGTAATGAAACATCCGCATTGTAAATAAAATCTTGCCACAAAAGGGCCACTTGGTCTGACCCAGAACTGTGTGGTACTTAACAAAACTCTGCAAAACAGAGGAGGTCTTCAGCTCAACTGTGATATAAAATGTGAAAAGTCCCTATTTATAACTTTAACCCTCAAAAGACACGTTTTGGATATTTTAAAAAAATGCTGACCCCAAGATTTGTGTCACTTTTGAGAGTTTTGGAATTCCACCTTTAAAAGGGGTTAACTCCTTTAGGCATAGTATTCTGCACTTATTTAACAATGAAGTAGTATATTTAACCTCTTATCACTGGATGCTGGTGAACCAATATAATTATATCCTACTATTGGAACTTATTAATTTAAGATGCATGTTAAAAATTTGCACCAGCTAAAAACAAACTGCTGGTGGAACTCAGCGGGTGAAGCAGGATTTGGAGGTGGGGTGTGGAATTATCGATGTTTTGGGTCGAAACCTTGCAACAGGACTAAGAATGGAGAGGAAAGATAGCCAGTATAAAGAGGAGAGGGGGAGGGGTGCAGCAGGGGCCTGGTGGTGATGGGTGGACCAAAGTGAAATGAGGGATGATGGGCAGATGGAGCCAGGGGTTGGGGATGGAAGTGAAGGTGGAAACAGCTGGCATCAGCCTCCAGTCTATGGCAAAAAAACTGAGAGGAGTGGTAAAAAAGATACGGTATGTGGGCCATTCCATAGAGCTGGACAACAGTGGACAGATGAATAAAGATGACGTAGTCCACCATTATTATTGGAAAATATGAACCCATGGTATTGCATTGATTAGTATATCATTGGTGACGATGTCTCAAAGATGGGTGGAAGTTAGACTAAAGATTTGGATAGGGTGTTTTCAGGAAGTTAATAAAGCTGTGTAACAATTTAACTTTTGAAGACCTTGCAGAAGAAGAAAAAACTGCAGAGAGAGCATGAGAGAAGAATCAGAATCAGATTTATTATCACTGACATGACATGAAATTTGTTGTTTTGCGGCAGCAGTACAATGCAAGACACGAAATTACTATAAATTACAAAATAAATAAATAGTGCAAAAAAAAAGGAATAATGAGGTAGTATTTATGGGTTCATGGACTGTTCAGAAATCAGATGGCAAAGGGGAAGAAGCTGTTTCTGAATCGTTGAGTGTGGGTCTTCAAGCTCCTGTACCCCCTCCCTAATGGTAGTAACGAAAAGAGGGGATGTCCTGGATGGTGAGGGTCCTTAGCGATAGATGCCACCTTCTTAAGGCACCGCCTCTTGAAGATGTCCTCGATGGTGGAGAGGGTCGTACCTGTGATGGAGCTGGCTGAGTATACAACCCTCTGCAGCCTCCGTATCAGGCTGGATAGGTGTATTGCTCATGGAAGATAAACTGGCGAGAGAGTGGAGTGGCTGACAGAATTTGAGCAGAGTCACTGACAACATTGTCTAGTTGAGCACTTGTTTCATCTTGGTATAGAAGGCTTCGGGTCAAGTGCTAGAAGATGGGTATTCACTGGTCGGCATGGATTTGGTGAGTCGAATGGCTGTATGACTCTGATTCCTACTGGATAAGGAGAGTTCATTGCTCCTGGTAAACTCCAGGAATGCTGTTCCTGATGTTGCACAAATGCAGCAGTTAGAGAATGATTCCTTCTCTCACACAGAATGAATTGGATTGACTGAAAACTGGCTTTTGTGATGTTGGGGATCTTGATTGAATTAGGCTGACATGAATCATCCATGTGGTGTTTCTGGCTGAAAATCTTTCTAAATGCTTCAGCTTTGTCTTTGGTACTCGAATGTTAGGTGGGCTCATTGAGGATAGGGATGTTCTTGGAGCTGCTGCCTTCTGTTTCTTTATCATTGTCCACCACCATTCACTGCTGGCGATATTTTGTTCTGATACATTGGTTATAAGATTACTTAGCTCTATCCCTATTGCCTTTAAATTTAGACAGTGTTACCCATCTGCCAATCTCTTGGTATTGTGCTACTTCAGATGAATTATTAGATTTTAATAGACCAACCATCTCTTCCTGAGACTGTTATAAAACATGTAGTTGTCTGGACCAGGGATTTATCCATGTATGATTATTGTTTCTCTTTTTATTTTAAATCCATTACCATTTCTAAAATGAAAATAGGAAATGCTGGAAGTACGTCAGACTGATTATTATTCAATAACTATATCGTTTCTAATCTTTCTTCTTGTATCATATTAGCATGATCTGTCTCCCTGGTTATCATTGAAGCAGTTAAACTTTCTGCCATTCTACTATAGTTATCTGAATTTACCGTAGCCAGCATTTGATGCCTTATTCCCACTCTAACTTTTTCATTATATTCCTCTTTGCTTTCCTAGTTTTTTTTCCCCTTCTGCCCTAACCTTTTTGTATTATTCATTGTCTTGCTGCTCAGATACTTATGCATCTGTTTTCCTTACCCTTGGTTTTCTCCTCATGTCTTTTGTCATTATGGTGTGTCATTAGTGTTTAGTTGGTACACATTTTTCAATGGCAAGCATTATTTCTGAACTCTGAACAGTCTAAATGTTTGCTCTTCGTGTTCCTCATCATTATTTGTCAGTAATGTTGTCTATTTTATTTTGCCAAGTTCTATTTGCAGTACTCCAGAATCTGCTTTCTTTCGGTCTTTTACTTTGTTATGCTTTTGCGTTTTTCAATAACTGTCTAAACAATAACTACATGGTCACTATTGCCGAGGTGTTCCCCTACTCTTGCCTATCTGCTCTGGTTCATTTCCCATTTGTGGATGTGGTAGTGAATCCTCACTGATCAGATTTCTTACATGATGAGTTGGTGTCCTGTACACATTATTGGAGCACTGCCTCTGGATAGTTGAAATCTCCCAAGCTGACTATTCTGTTTGTTACCTACTTCCTTAATTTAGTTGCATATAGGTATTTCTTCCTGTGCCTTCCTTCACAAGAACGTAGGAGCATGAAATGGGAGCAGGATGCTCAACTCCCTCAAGCCTTCAATATGATCATAGCTGATTTTTGCTGCTCTCAACTTCTGCCATAACCTTTAATTCCTTGATCTTTCATGTATTAATCCATTTACACCTTAAGTGTATCTAATGATCTGTTTGCCACCACTTTCGGGGTAGATTCACTACGCTATGAGAAAAGTTTTCAAAGACCTCAATTTTAAATGAGTGGCCCCTTATTTGTAGCTACATCCCCTTGTTCATGACTTTGCCACTAGTAGAAACATCTCAACATCTACCCTGCCAAACCCCTTAGGATCTTGTTTGTTTGAATAAGATCAGTCCTCATTCTTCTAAACTCCAAGGAATACAAACTGTCTAGCCTGTCATGATAGGACAGCCCTCTCATCCCAAGAATTAGCCTGGCGAATATCCTTTGAACTGCCTCCAATGCTACAATATCCTTTTTTAGGTAAGGCAACCAAAACTGGCTGCAGTATTCCAGGTGTGGCTTCACCAACATTCTGTACAATCATAACTATGTTGGACCTGCCTACTAACTTTTTTGTGATTCCTGCACTAGAATACCTGGATCCTTCTGAACTTCACCCATTTGCAGTCTCTCTCCATTTAGTTAATAATCCACCTTTTGATTCTTCTTTCCAAAGAGCACAACCTCATACTTCCCCACATTAAACTCCATTTGCCAGGTGTTCAGCCAATCACTTGATCTAACCATGTTTCATTGCAGAATTACAATGTCTTCATCACAACATGTTCTTTCATCTATTTTTGTATCATCAGCAAACTTGGAAACCTTACATTTTGTTTCCTCCTCCAGGTCATTAAAGTAAGTAGTAAACAGTGAGAGGGCCAAAAAACCAGGCCCTAGGGTAGTCTACTAGTTACGTCCCTCCAGCCTCAAAGGGACCCATTTATTTCAACTCTCTGTTTTCTATGTGATAGTCAGTTTTCAATCATGCTAACACACTTCCTCCAATATCTTTGGACTCTTAATTTATCTATCAGCCTCCTATGTTGCACGTTGTCAAATGCCTTTTAGAAATCTGAATACACTACATCAACAGGTACCCCTCTATCAACTCTCCCTGTCACATCTTCAAGGAATTCAATCAGATTTGTCAAAAGATGATTGACCTTTCATAAAACCATGTTGACTAGGTTTGATTTTATTTAGCTCTCCTATATGATTAGTTATTTCCTCTTTGATTCTACAATAGATGTTAAACAAACTGGCCTGTAGTTCCCTCCATTCTGTCTTCCTCCCTTTGATTGTTCCAGTCTTCTGTCAGTGAGTTTTAAAAAAATTTCAACCAACTGTCTCACCATCTCTGCAGCCACTTGCTTTAAAACCTTTGGGTGCAAGCCACTGGGTCCTGGTGATTTGTCCACCTTTAGTCCAATGAATTTTTTTTTGTTTTTTTTAATCCTGTGATTGGGAATTGCAATCATAATTTTGCGCACAAGTTGATAGGATTGCCTTCATTAGTCAGGGGATTGAGTTCAAGAGCCGTGAGGTAATGTTGCAGCTGTATAAAACCCTGGTTAGACCACACTTAGAATATTGTGTTCAGTTCTGGTTGCCGCACTATAGGAAGGATGTGGAAGCTTTAGAAAGGGTGCAGAGGAGATTTACCAGATGCTATCTGGATTGGAGAGCAAGTCTTATGAGGATAGGTTGAGCAAGCTAGGGTTTTTCTCTTTGGAGCGAAGGAGGATGAGGTGTGCAATATGATAAGAGGCATAAATCGAGTGGACAGCCAGAGACTTTTTCCCAGGGTGGAAATGGCTAACACGAGGGGGCATAATTTTAAGGTGATTGGAGGAAAGTATAGGGGGGATATCAGAGGTAAGTTTTTTTTACACAGAGAGTGGTGGATGTGAGGAGCGTGCTGCCAGGGGTGCTGGTAGAGGCAGATACATTAGGGACATTTAAGATACTCTTAGATAGGTAAATGGATGATAGAAAAATGGAGGGATATGTGGGAGGGAATGGTTAGATTGACCTTAGAATAGGTTAAAAGGTCAGCACAACATCTTGGGCCGAAGGGCCTCCACTGTGCTATAATGTTCTATGTTTACAAGTTCCTCAGTGTTATTTGAAATTACTCCATCTGTTATCTTAGGAATATTTGAAGTCTCTTGCACAATGAAGACTGATACAGCATATCTGCCATTTCTTTTGTCCCCATTATTAATTTACCATTAGCCTTGTTCTGTAAGGTCCCACACCAACCTTAGCCATCTTCATCCTATTTACGTATCCATTGAAACTGTTACTGTTTGTTGCATGCAAGTTTTCTCTCAAAATCAATTTTCTCTCTTTTGCTGCTGGATCCTAAAAATTTTCCAGTCCTTTGGCCTACCAGTAGCTCTTGGCACTTTTCTTTTTCAATCTTTTTATTAGTTTTCAAATGAATACAGATTGATATATAGCATCAATATTTATACATGTAACACAAAGAGATCAGGATAACAATCATAGCATATATAATCATAAAGAACAAAATATAAAAAAAACTAGATCTAACGATCTCTTAGTAAATGAATATAATATAAAAGAAAGGAAAGAAAAAGATTTATTATATAAATTTAAAAAACCCCAATCAATAAAAAAAAATTATAAACAATATAAACTAAACAAAAAAAAACTTTTTTTAAAAAAAACAAACAACAAAAAAAACTGGGCTAAAATTTCTCAGTAGAAACAGAGCAATATTATGTCATCAAGTCTGTTCCTCCAAGTTGGAAAGTTATTGAAAGGGGATCTACATCATGTGAAAATATTGAATAAATGGACTCCAAATATCTTCAAATTTAAGCGAAGGATCAACAGTACCACTCCTAATTTTTTCCAAGTTTAAACATGATATAGTTTGAGAGGCACTTTTCAATTTAACATGCTGTACTTTTCAATTTAACAACATCCTTGACCTCCTTTGTTAACCATAGATTGTGCCTGTTTTTCATGGAATCCCTCTTTCTATATGGGATGATTTCATTCTGAGTATTAGGGACCAGCTATTTGAATATCTGTCACTATTCGCCTTCTGACCTGTTCCTTAGCTTATTTTCCCAGTCACCTTGGACACCTCCACATTCATACCGTTGTAATTGTCCTTATTTAAGTTGAAGATGGGTTATGATCCTATGGTGATCTGCATCTGTAATTCAATCATATTGTGGTCACTACCTCCTATAGATTTTTTTACCATAAGTTATTTTATTAATCCTTCCTCATATGACCAAATCTAAAATAGCCTGTTCTTAGGTAGGTTTCATGATGTATTGTTCTAAGAAGCAATCCCAAATGCACTCCACAAATTATTCTTCTGTGATACCATTTCCACCTTTAGGTGACCTGAGATTACCCAAGATCATTATGACCTTGCACCTTTTTGTTTACCTGCACTGCACTTTCTCTGTAACTGTAACACTTTATTCTGCACTCTGTTATTGTTTTACCTTGTGCTACCTCAATGCATTGTTGTAATGAATTGATCTGTATGAATGGTGTGCAAAACAAGTTTTCCACTGTACCCCGGTACCTGTGACAATAATAAACCAATTTACCAAGATGTTAAAATTAAGCGACTGTTGGGAACTGAATGCATAAAATGTTTCAGATTCAATTTGGCGGACATGAATCCTTAGCACCATTCTACCTCAAATGTGGCACTACAGGCAATCCTTGCGTTACAGGAAAAATGCCCATATCATGATTTTCTGTAACCCAAAACCCTTTTTCCCATTGAATCCCATGTAAGTAACTGGAGATCCGTTTCTGTGGGATGTTGTTTTCTCATATTAAGCCATTTTATCAACAATGACAAAGTTATCTACCACCATTATTTAACAGCGGAGGTCAACATTAAACTCGGAATGGACCAGGCTTATGTGAAAGAAACCACTAATTTTGTCAATTTTCATTTTTAGGCGCTCATTATTGCAAGGCAATAAGATTTGGATATGAATCATCATCAGGAATGGGTTTGGGAAGTGAAAATATCAGGGAAAGGGATGGGTTTCCAGGATCTAGGTTCATGGGAAAAAGATGGTGTAGAAGGAGTTCAGGGGGTGAATGGGTTAAAACGTGGTGACTTGATGGAAGTAGAGGGTTACTTTAAGGAGTCGGAGTTGAGAGCTGGTCATGGCTACTGTGGCTCCCTAAAATGCAACAAGTCAGAGAAAATGACTCGCAGATGAGTGCAGCAGTGCTGCACTCTAAGACTTCTGTTCCCATGTCCTCAGATTGGAGAAGGTGTGGCAAAGGGGAGGCTCGGCTGTGATTGCCAACTCAGTTGATGTAGTGCCGTATCTAAATCTTATTGACCCACAGCATTGAGTGACTAAAAATAAAAATTGACTGAATTTGTTGTTTCTTTTGCATTTTGTGTTTATTTGTTTATTTATTCCCCACCCCCCCCCCCCCCCCCCCCCCCCCCCCCCCCCCACACACACACGCGCGCGCGCACACACGCACAAAATCTGTTAGAGCAAATTTTATTCTGTATCATGGATTTTTGGTAGTTATTTGTGAATTCCGTAAGGGCAAATTTCCCTAACCTGAACAGTCATAACCAGAGGGTCACCTATAATTGCCAATTGCACTGAGACCACAGGATGGCTGTCATGGGTGGGGGTGGGAGAATAAGTTTTATTAGTGAGTCATCTGAGTCAAGATTTTGGATGGAATAAAAGGAAGATTTACTATTTAGGCATGATACCCTTGGCTTGATGTTTTTGCTGATGCTGGGTACCTAATGGGAAAAGTTTAATCTTTACCTATATTACTATCTTTCAGTTTGACAGCGACACAAAAAAAGGGAAAAAAAAGGGCAAATGTTTCAAAGGAATAAATGGAGGATGTGTGTGCAATAGGTTGTACATGTGTATTTAGTTTATACAGCATCCGCAGTGCATTAGAGCATTTCTGAACTCTGCAGATGTTGCTATAAATAATTTACTTCACTCTGAATGCAGTAAAATCCTGGGAAGCAGCCAATCTAAGGTGTTTGCCTATAGTAAAGATGCATTACTGGTGTGGATGTATAAAAATGCTGTTAGTACTTGAGGGATATAATAAGAATTGCATGTTGTGGAAAATTTAACCCATTTCATGCTTCATAGTTCATGCTTTACTGAACTTCGCTTTCAACATGAAATTTACTTTTGCATACACGATGTTAATTACCAACTATCAAAAGCTCCAATGGAATTAAATTATAGAATGTGTTGTAGAACATTATTTGTAAATGTTCTTAATGGCTAATGAATATAGGATGTTTATCATTACCACATCTTTTGCATAGAAATGATAGTGTTATCTATAAAGAACAAAAGTTGGTCCTCAGGGGTTACAGGCACTTAGCCATAATTTAAGTGTATTTTATTGTGATGAGTTTTGACTCCTACTGTCCATTATTTTTCCCCTCTAACTTGTTTCTTTAAAGGTATTGACCCATGATTGTTTTCTACTCCATGGGTGCCTTTTGATATCTGGTATTCTGCTTGCTTTATTTATATGAATGAAACAGGGTATTTTGTAGGCAACTTAGCTGATTCTGATTCTCAAGTTTCAAGTTTATTGTCATGGGCATAGATCCCCAGGTGCAAATACCGTGAAAATGAGCTTTTTACAGAAGCAGCACAGTACATTACAAAGCTGACAACACAAATTACATAAATTCAAGTTAACATAAATTGTACGTAGTTTACAGGACAGGATAAACAAAATAAATGTAACAACATTAGTGCAAGTAGAGAGAAATATAGTCCAAGGCAGAATTAGGATCTCTCAGGTTGGTTCAAGAACCTGATGGCAGTGGGGAAGAAGTTATTATTGAACCTTGAGGTGATGGCAGCAATGAGAAGAGGGCATGACCCAGATGGCTGGGTCCCTAATGATGGATGTTGCATTCCTGAGACATCTCCTCTTGTAGATATCCTCGATGGTGGGGAGAGCTGTACCTGTGATGGAATTGGCTGAGCCCACCACTCTCTGTAGCCTCTTGCGTTCCTGTGCATTGGAGTTTCCATACCAGGCCATGATGCAACCCAGTCAGAATGCTTTCCATAGAATCCTGGACCTATTCTTAACAATATCCACAAATACAAGTAAGGATTTAACAGATGTCATATCTCGTGTGAGTGTGAATTCTGACTATGTAAACCCTTTTATATTATATAAAATAATTTATATCCACTTAACCATTTAATCAAGACTATAATATGAATTATATACACTACAATGTGAGCGCCCTTGACTCTATCCCACAGCAACCCACGGGGTTCAGCCTTGCTGCTACTCCTGACTGACAAAAATTCAAGAAGGCCATATCTCTAGTAAAAAAAAATAACAAGGTCTTGGGAAGTGATGGTATCCCTGCTTAAATCCTATAACTTGGTAGTGAAAAGCTTCAGTCATAAAACCACAATCTCATCATCCAAATCTGGGAAAGAGGATATACCATGGAACCTCAGAGATGCTGTTATCATGTCAATTTTCAAAAGAGGTCAGTCAATTGTGGCAACTACCAAGGGGTTTCTTTGCTGTCCACCACAGGGAAAACTCATCATTGGAATCCATCTGAACCATCTCCTCCTACTGATTAAAGAACTGCTCTGCATATCGGATTGTGGATTTGTTCCATCTGGAGGCACAATGGACATAATCCTAACTGTTTGACAACTCCATGAAAAATGCAGGGAGCTGCACTATTCGTCATACGTGGCCTTTTCCAACCTCACCTTTGACTCCATTAGTTTGGGAGAGACTGTGGAACACACTGTTCAAAGTCAGCTCCCTGCAAAAATTTGTCACTATTATTTTGTTTTGGTCCCTGATGACATTCAAGCCTTGATTCTAACCAGTGGTTCTACAGTGGAGTGAAGACCCATATAAAAAGGCTGCATCATTGTCCCAACACTCTCCTCAATCTTTCTTGCTGTATTATTTCACTTCATCTGCATCAAACTTCTTGCATGAGTGGATCTAATCTTCAGAACTAAAGGGAAATTCTTCCACCTCTGGGTACTACACTCCAGAACAAAGTCACCCCAATTTCGGGCGTTGAATTGCAGTGGGCAGACAACGTTTGCACTTTGTGCACGCTGAGGCCAAGCTCCAGTCATGTTCACTGAGGTATATGAGGAAATCCTTTGCACTCAATATCCACAAGATAAGGGATCTCTACTAATCTATCACTGCTGCACTACACTGCCATCCATCAATACAGGTTCACAATAAAATCTTTAAAGCATGGACCACTTCCTACATCTTGAGAGCTACCTCTTGATGAAGGCAAGGATTGATGTGAAATTCACTGCCCTGTTAGGTGTACCAGCACATCCTTTGGTCAGTTGAGCAAAACAGTATTTGAAGACCAAGACCTCAGACCTGGCACAAAACTCAAGGTCTCTTGGGCAGCAGTGACCTCTGCCCTCCTCTATGCTTCAGGCAATTGGACTATCTGCAGCAAATATTCAAGGCACTGAATAACCCCCACCAATGCTGCCTCTGCAAAATCCACCAAATTTGTAGGAGAATAACCAACCAACATTAGTGTCCTTTTCCAGAATAACATCCCCAGTATTGAGCCCCTCAGTCAGCTTCCTTGGGCAGCCTGCATTTGTATGCCGGATGGCAGACTTCCAAAACAGATCTTCTGTTCCGAGCTTTGTCACAGGATCAGAGTGCCAGATGAACAGAGAAAAATATTTTAAAGATGTGTCCAAAGCTTCCCTGAAGAAATGCAACATCTCCACTCACACCTGAGAAAATGGACCATGACTGCTTTTGTGGAGAAGAAGCATTTGAGATGGTGATGAGAACCTCGGAGCCATGTACGAGGAGCATACAGAAGCCATGCTTAAACGGTGGAAGGGGAGCACCACCTCACAAATTGCTCACCTGCCTGCACCGTCAGGCAGTTCTCATTGATCTCATCAACTGCACAGAATTCTCAAAACTAGAGTGGAAGTCATCTATCTCGAGAGACTGCCTAAGGATAAGAAGAAGGACCTACTGCCACTTGCTGTAGCACTCCATGAACCTCGTGTTCTGATGACCTATGGTCTTTACCAGTAGAAGATATACCAGTTTATTTTTAGTTTTATTTTTAATTATCTTGTATTGTATTTCTAAATAAAATGGGGCTGTGTATTTTCAAGTCAACCTCAATATCATCTTCAGGTAAAGAAAGGCCTGTGTCTGTTGTAGTAACAGGAGCAGATCAGGGGGAAATATTGTTACAAACTTGCTTTTTATTTATGTTTTCCTCCACCTTGTGAAAATGGTGAACCAGTTGGTCAAGTCAAATTGCTACTCATTTTAAAATTAATCTTTGTAGGAAAAAATGAATTTGGTGTTTGGTAGGTTTACTGCTTATAATCAGATTATTTGTTAATTCACATTGTAAACAGTCTGAACAGCCTGGTCAAATTTGCATTGGCTAGTACGGGGGTTGCATGCATCATGGGATACAACCTGCTGGGTTTTTTTTGTATACTTGGGTGTGTGTGTTTGTGTGTGTGTGTGTAAAAATGAGAGAGAGTAAAGACATTTGGAACACAGCTGGACAGAAAACCAAGGTGACCTAGCAATACAAATCACATGTCTATCATTTTGTTTCAATTTGTTTTTGGAAAGTTAGATTAACTCTTTCTGCATTGTGTGAGAATAAAATCCTCAAACGCAGATGGTATTATAATCTTTCCATGCATTCATTATTTATTATAGGTAATTAGTTGTGTCTATTATAAATAAAAGCTGATCTGAAACAGAACTCAGGATGTGAAAAGAATATGTTATGAATAATACATAGTTACTAATGTGCCAATAGGATATTCAGTGTTAAAGTTTTATCCATGAAGATTAGTTGATGAATTTGAAGTATGTCTTCCTTCTCATTATTGATTGTTATTAATTATTTATCTCTATTTCACTTGAGAAGATACAATAGCCAACTGTCGCTGTACCATATCCAGTACAGCTCTTAATATTCAAGAACATGAATTGACTTACTGATTTTATTTTTTACATCCATTTGCTATTGACAAGCACCTGCCTCTTACTGTTGAATCTGCTGAGGTCAAACATAGCCATGTATAGAATTATTCAGAAGTTTTATACCTTTTATAATGTCAGTTGACTTTTTAACCCATTGCAATATAAATATTGTAACAGTTTTCTGATCCAACTGAAGATTTTAAGTAGTACAGCAATTGATATGTCATGAAGCTATTGAGCATTTTCATGTCTAAATGACTGGTGTTAATTTTGTGCCTTTTTTTCTTCCTGAAACAAAATTTTCCAGATCAGGAGTTGATTATTTTCCATCAAGTTTGTTACCTTCGTTGCTGGTCAAATGCTACTGGTTTCATTTGAGTGTTAGGTAACCAATAAATTTGTTACAATATTGATATTTATCTTTGCTGCCTCAGTTCTAAACTTGCTTATCTGGCTGAAGTCCTTTTGATCACACTCCCGGTAAATGAGAATGGATGACTTTAGTCTGTAATTTGAACAGCAAGTCAAATAATGACAGAACTCTGCTAAAGGATAAAAGCCTTTCTACAAAGGAAAAGTGATTTCATTTCAGTTTAATTGTGAGCTGATGAATAACAGTCGCACATGGTGGTATTATAGCCTCTGAACAGTGTCTAGATGTCGGGGTGGTGAAACATGATTTTAATTTGTTCTCAATTTGGAAGCAAGGTCCATGGGTTCAAGTCTAGGTTAGATAAGGTAGGGATATTGGTTTTCAGGTAAGTTGCAGGCATAATAGTGAGCAGAGGTCAAGGCCATTAACATTTATTGTAGGTTTGGTTAATAAACTGGAAGGATAATATCCAGCGTCTGTGTTGATTGATATAAATTGAAATTAACTTTCTCACCAGCTGATGTTAAAATGTTCATAAATTTATGATGATGGAATCTTTTAGCAGCAAGAAAACTTTTGAAGCATGAAACCCTATTTGGTGTGGAGTTTCACCTTGAGTGTTATTCAGGCTGAGAGGGATATCAGTTTTGAGGTGCATTTGTTTTAAAATAAGAATAGTGGTTTAATCACTAATTAGTTGTCTTGTTTTCATGAAACATTTAATAGCTTTTAAAGTGAGAGGGCAACTGAAATACAATATCTGCACACAATGAGAGGTAAAAAATACGATTGCCTTGAAATTGGACCCATTTGCAACTGATTTTATGTGTAAATCATGCATAAAAATAGTTTTATACATGATTTAACACTATAGGGACAATTTCTGGTTTAAGTCACGTCCATTGGGAAACTGAATCAGCACTTTTGGATGTGAATATCCTCAGCACATTTTTCTGGTGCCATTTGCACACTTAATGTACCCAATGCTTCATTGTTGCACTACCAACAGAAAATGGAACAATGATATGCAACTTACAATCTACATTCCTAACCTCTACTAAAACAAGGAGCAAACCCCTCATTACTTCTGCAGGTAGATATAAATTAAACGTTCCCTTTGCTCTCTGCATCTGCCTGTCGGAGCTTTTAATGCTCTGTATATTTCAGATGTCATTACATATTGCAGCTGTGCACAGCAGAGGTAGATGCTGCGATCTCAGCAGAATCACAGACCCATGCCTCGCAATGGCTTGGGGCCATTTGTGTATTTCCACCTTTCCCTTTGGCCTAGAAGGCCATTCAGCCCTTTGAGTTTGTGCTAGCTCTCAGCAATCCCACAGAATCCCCTCCCCTCACTTATTTCTCTGAAATCGTTTTCTCTCTCTCGTGCCCATAGTTGATGGCTGGGTTTGGCCTCTGAGAAATTGAATTACATGAACAATGGCTTTGTCAGAGATGAGAGTGCTATGAGGGAATGATTAGACTTGTGTGGTTAAAAAGGTGAGAAAAGTCAAGAAGAGTAAGTGGAAAGAACAATAGATTGGGCCACAGAAGAGGGGTGGGTGGGGGGAGGGAGGTGAACAGATCAGAAGGGATGGATTAAAGGAATACTTGCCAACAATTAAAGATGTTAGTGGGTTGAGACACAATTTGAGATTACACTAACCATTAATGGAAATATAGTTTAGACTTGGGCAGGACTCTGTAAATATGTAAGTATAGTGGTTACTTTCCTGAGTAGCAAGTAAGAGACAATTCAACAAGTGAAAATAAAAAAAAGACTGCAGAAATCTAAAATAAAAAGAAATAGATATTGCTGGAAATACTTAGCAGGTCAGGCTGCATCTGTGAGAAGAGAAAATGAATTAACATTTCAGGTCAAAGACCCTTCATCAAAACAAAAAAAATTGGTTTTGATGAAGGGTCTTTGACCTGAAATGTTAATTCTTTTTCTCTTTTCAAAGATGCAGCTTAACCGGCAGAGTATTTTCCAGAGTTTTCTGGTTTTATGAGAGAGATTTCACATTCACATCGCCAAATTTGTGAAATTGAATGCAGTAAATCTAGTTACTTTATTGACTGGCCACAGGACAGGTAATCTAGAAAGCTGATGAGGTATTGTTAACTAAAAATTTACTTCATAAATATTCTTCAAAGGCCTACCACCTAGTTTGATAATGACCATTAGCATAGCACAACATCATCATCTTCCTCATCTCTGAACTCATGGCTCAAGTTGTATTCTAACACTTCACCATTTATTCCTATCTCACAGAACCTAAGCATTGTCTTCCAGGCAATATATTAAACCAAGCATCCATTTCTATCTAATTCCCTCACCCAATTTCCCCAGGTGTATATAAAGATCCCATTATGCCATTTAAGAGCAGGGGAGTTCCTCAGGTGTCTTGACTATATGCCTTAACAAAGGTCATCAAGACCGATTAATTGATTATTTGTCTCATTGCTGTTTTAAGGACAATTACTTTGCAGAAGTTCATTGCTGCTGTATTTATCAACATAATATTGGATACAAATTGCCCTCTAAGAAAGAGGGGTGAAACTATAGTTCCTTATGGAAGGGGATAAGTAGATTTAAAAAAAAATTAAGAGTTTAGAATAATGGCAGGGAAGTGGAACTGAGTAGCAACTTTTTCCAGAGAACTGGCACTGATGTAATTGGCCACTGTCTATCCTGAAAAATTACGATTAAGATACATGCTTAATGTGGTGTATGATCGATTTAGTAACATAAAATTGTGCATGCTTTGCAGGACTTTCAGTTAAGTGCTTCTGTGTTTGTACTGTACCAATGCACAGAGCTTGTAGAGTTTGCACAGATAATATACATCATGTATATCATAATATACATTCATGTATAATGTACATGAAAGTGATTCACATATGTAATTAATATCCAGTGAGGGCCATTTACAAGAAAAGCAACTTTAACAAGCATTTAACCATTCTTATTTAAAAGGAATATCCATTGCATTCAGATTTGTTAAGATTTAAGTTGAGGGAGAACTCATTGCGTCAATGTGGCTGAAGGCTGCAGTCTTGGAGCATATAAACCTAACATCCAGAGGACCTGAAGGAGGAGCTATCCCTGAATAGTCTTGCGGGAGCCACACTTGTACATCAAACTGTCTGAGTAATGAGGCATATGAATATAATAACATTCTTTGCTGTCAGTTAAAACTCTGGCGATTCCTTGACTTCATTGCCTACAGAGCTGAAGGCTCTTGTTGCTATCTTAGCCTTTAGATCATTCCAGATTGCTTGTAATAAGCCACATTTTCAGCCACAAGGTTACAGTGGTGGATCATAGTTAAGTTACTGAGCTAGTTCGACTAAAACTCCGTTAACTTGGGTGTGTCGAACTAGCAGATTTTTGAACTATTGGATGCCATTCTGTTAATACACCAACGTACTTAATTGACTTTTTTAATGTTATCCTGCAGAATAAAATATTTTCCAGTGAAATATTAAAAGGCATGTGGGAAAGGGAACCAGGTAAGTTTTAAGGGTGTTTGGCAAACAAAACCAGATGAGTTTAAAGTGAGCAGGGGAACCAGGGCCCTGGTGAGTGGAAGGAAGTGTGGGAATCTGCACCCAGAGAGCCAAATGCCAAACCATCAGAATTTCCAGATAATCACATAGCAGATTATCGAGAGTTTTACTGTAATAAGATGCCTGTACTAGCAAGAGAATAAAAACTGGAAAGAACACCTGGCATAGACCTAGACCACAGATTCAGACATGGCAAAGTCTTCTTCACAAGCATCTGGTGACTGTGTTTAAATTGGGAGAATTGTCCCACAGACTTGTTAATCAACAATCTCACTCAATAATATTCACAGAATCATTCCTAACAGTTGTTGTGCTGTTCTCTCCATCACTAACTCTGGGTGCTTTCTGATATTGAACAGAACAGATCAATCAAAGGTGAAGGCACAGTCGTACGTAGGCAGGAAGAAGTAGCTCTGGAAGTACTCAGCATTTTCTTCAGACCCTTACCCCAACCTCAAAGTTTCATGGCATCAGGTGAAACATAAGCAAAGAAACCTCCTCCTCATGCCCTCCTTCAGCTGATAAATCAGTGTTCCTGATAGTGAAATAGTGAACATACTTGGAAGAAGCATGGAAAGTAGGGGACCTTTATGTCCTTCACCAAGAGTGGCTTAGTAGCAATAGTACTTACCAAGACATTTGAGTTCTGAAAGAATATAGTGCCACACTGGGTCTGCAGCAGGTAGTGAGTGAACTAACACAAGAGAGAAACTAACATGACCTCATCCTCATCAAACTAACCGCAGTGGTAGAAGTGACACTACACACTCCTTGTGGAGATAAATTTCTGTCTACACTGAAAACGTCCTGTCCTGTGTACACTACAGTTGTGCTAAATGGGTCAGACTCGGAGCAAATCTGAAAACTCAAAGCTGAGGCATCGATAAGATGATGTGGGCCATCAACATTGGCAGAAATTTACACAATTACAATCTGTAACCTCATTTTCTGACTATATGGAGTCATATAGCGCAGAGACGGGCCTTTGGCCCACCATGTCCACACCATCAAGTACCTGTCTGTATTAATCCCAGCATTTACCAGCACTTAGTCTTTATCCATCTATGCCTTGGTGATTCATGTATTCTAAAGTTACTATCAGCCCAGGAGATCAACAGTAGTTCTAATGAAGAGTGCAGAATGGTATGCTGGGAGCAGCATTAGCATACCTAAAAATAATGAGGTGCCAACTAGTGAAGCTCCAACCCCTGGACTTTGTACTTGCTATATGGCATGCAATAGACAGCTAACTGATCTCACAACCATTGATCAGATTGAAGCTGTACAGTCCTATCACATCTAGTTGTGAATGGTGGTGAATGGCTAATGGGAGGAGGAGGCTCCAACCATATCTCAATCCTGAAGATGCGGAGTCGAGCAATTGCATGCTAGAGACAAGACTAAGTCATTCTCAAGCTGAGTGGATGATCCATCTAGGCATTCTCCAAGGATTTCCAACAATTATCAGCTCATTTGATTTGTAACATGTTGATAGCTAGAAATGGCAGAGAATGCTGAATGCAACAAAGGCTACAGGACCAGACTACCTCCTAACTGTAGTACTGAAGAAACAGTTGTGCTTCTAAACGATGTGAAAAAATTCTGTTCACGAAAGGAAAGACAAATCTCATCAAAAAAATTGCAGATTCTGGAAGTCTGAAATAAAATCAGAAACAGTAGCTCGGGCAATATTTGTGAGAAAGAGGAATGGAGTTAATGTTTCAGGTTGAAAACCTTTTTTCATAGATGCTGCCTGACCTATGTGGTTCTAACATTTTCTGTTTTTTTATTCCATTCCGGCTAATTACAGCCCAGTTGGTTGATTTTCATCATCAACAAACTAACGGAAGGTATTATATGTAATGCTCTCTAGCAGCAGTTATTTGCCAATAACCTTCTCAATAAGCCAGGACCACTCACCCCAGATCTCCTTATGTTCCTAAAATGACCAAGAGCTGATTTCCAAAGATGAGGTGAGACTGACTGTCTTTGACAGCATTTGACTGAGTGTAGTATTAAGGAGCCTTGGTAAAACTGAAGTCAGTGGGTCTTAAGGGGAAAAACACTCCAAGAATCTCATGGTCAAAGCATGCAACCAGGAAGCTTGCAGTTATGCACTTATCCTGAGGCGGTTCACTGTTCCTGCAGATTTTAAAGTAATGCTGTCAGAAGAATGGCCATAGGACAAAAAGGACTATCCTTTCTTTGTTTCTTCACTTCAGTCAGCACTTCTGAGTGTGCTGGAGAGCTTAATTATACCACAGTTGTTGATGTAATGAAGCCTTGTGGAGATGTGGTAGAGTTTGTGGAACTAGCTGTAAGCAGTATTCAGTGGAACCTGATCTCAAGTTTTCAGATTACAGCACCAAAGGAATAGCTTATAAAGAGACCAAGAAGGAGATTTGTGGAAATTCCAGAGATAATGTCTAAGGGCAGGAAGAAAGCACCTATTGCTTCTTCACCTTGACCATTGTGAATCTTTGAAATTCTCTACCCAAGAGGTCATAGATAATATACAAGTCAGAGAAAATTAGATTTTGGATATTAACCAAACCATGGATATGTGATGTATGTAGGAAAATGGCATTGAGGTAAAGATAAGCCATGATGTTATTGAATGTCAGTGCAGTCATGAGGGTGTACTCCTGCCATTTCTCTTGTTGTTATTATATACAACGAAAGCTGAAACAAGTTTGGGGAAAGGCAACAGAATTGACCGTGGAGGCATATGAGGAAGATTGTGAATTGACCATGTCAATAGCTGTGGAGATGATAGGGATGAAGAGGTGAGAGGAAGGGATGAAGCAAGAGCTAGCAAGCAATATGTGGATCCAAGTGAGGAGGGGTGATAGGCAGACAGAGGAGGAAGACTAGAAATAGCAATAGAGGCTGGGAGGTGATAGGTGGAGGCAACAAAGGGCTGCAGATCTACCCCTTCCCCTTACTACTTTAATACTGGCTCTCTCCCCTCGATCTTTCAAGTCAGATGAAGGGTCTTGATCAGAAACATCATTTCCCTCCACAGATGCTGCCTGACCCACTGAGTTCCTTCAGCATTTGTGTTTGTTGCTCCAGATTCCAGCATCTTCAGTCTTTTGTGTCTCCAGTATTGTCTTCCTTTCTAAATGAGGAACTCAAAATTGTTATAATAACAGGAACATGTTTCAGAATTGAATAAATCAACTTTAAAATCTTGCATTTCTAAAAATTAATTTACCAAATGTGAGCATTGCTGGTAAGGCTAGTATTTATTGCTCTTGAAAAGATGGCAGACAATTGCCATCTTTAACTGTTTTACTGAGGTACGCCGGCAGTTCTGTTGGGTAGAGAGTTTTAGGGTTTAAGCCTTGTAATGATGAAGAAATAGCACTATATTTCAGGATGGGGTGTTCCTTGGAGCTCCCACTTCTGCTTTTCTATACAATAGAAGTCATGGATTTGTGAGATACTGCCCAAGTAACTAGGAGAATAACTGGAATGCATTTTTGTAGATGATGCAGCCTTAGCGCAATGGTGCGGGAAGGAGTCAATGTTTAAGGATAGATGGGATGTCAATCAAGCAAGCTGCTTTGTTCTGGATAGTTTTGTGTTGCTGGAGCTGCGCTCATCTGGGCAAGTGGTGATTGTTCCATCAGGCTCCTGACTTGTGTTATGTCGATGATGGAAAGGCTCTGAGGAGTTGGAAAGTCGAATCACTTGCCACAGGATAATGAATTTTTGTCCTGTCCTTTAGTCATAGTAATTATGTCACTGAACTAGTTAACCTTTTTGTTATACTAATCCTCAGGATGTTGATGGTTCAAAACTAAATGATGGGATTGCTTTTGAATGTCAAGGTAGATGGTTAGACTCTCATATAGAAGATGGTCATTGCCTGGACTCCTGTTATTTGCCACTGCTCAGCCCATTCCTGAATATTGTCAAAGTCTTACTTCATGCAGGCTTTGTTTTCTGAGGAGTTGAGGATGGAATTAGACATTGTGATAATCAATCATTATTAAACTTCCCCTTTTATGATCCTTCTGAAAAGAAGGTCGATAATCAGCTGGAAATTGTTGGGCTGGGCCACAGCCTGAGGAGTTCCTATTGTGCTGTCCTGGGACTGAGAGGAATGACTGCCAAATATCACAATCATAATCTTGCATAAAGTAAGATGATTTCAGCCAGTAGTGAGTTTTCCTTCTGATCCTCACTGACCTCAGACTGTCAAGTTCCTTGATGCCACATCCAGTTAAATGCTGCCTTGGTGTAAATGGCAATCACTATTGCCTCACCTCTTGAATTTGTTGAAGTTTGACTAATCAGATCTGGAGCTGAGTAATCCTGGTAATTATCAAAACTGAACAGCTGTGAGCACTTATTGATAAGTGGGTGGAAACTGAGATGGGTTATCCACTTGGCACTTTTCACTGAAGATGCTTTCAAAATTTTCAGCTTTGTCTTTGCTTGAGGAACCTAGCAGTTGAGTGCCGATGAAGGTTGAGATGTTCTTGGAACTGTCCAGTCCTGTTAGCTGCTTTAACTGTTCACCATTCACTACAGTATGTGTTATTAGTATAATTCTCCTTGAATTTTTTATATAAATCACTTTTCACACAAATGCATATTGCTGTAAGTTTGCAGAATAAGATATTTATAGGTCAAATCGCAGAATAAAGGGTTTTAGGTCAAATAGGCTGTACTGATAGCAATTTATTGAATTAAGGTGCATCTTAAGAATTGTTAATTAGTGACTTGAAATATGTAAAATACAAACCATCATTTTGTATCTGTAAGCTTTCCTCTAACACCCTCTACAGGACAGCTAGTGGGTGGATCACATAAGCCACTGCAGTGGAATTCTTCACCTAGTAACTCTGCATGCTTATTTTGCAAGCTGATTGCAATAAATACGTATGTACTGCATGTATTTTCTGAATTAGAAGGCTAGCTGAGATGCAAAACTGAATTTTAATAAGAATGTCAGATTCTGCAGTATTATGTTTTATGTTGTAGCTTGCTAGGGAATTGTTGTCATGCCAATCTCTTTGAAACTGAGCTCTGTATTAAGCCACCTTTCAAATTTGCCTTGCAGAATGAATCCGATTTGTTTTCAAATGTTGTGAACTAAAGAATTACGTAGCTATAGTTTTCATAATGCACTGTAAAAGGTTTGCAGTGGGATTGTTCTCTGGAGCTTTTAAGGAAACTCACTGATTTTTTTGAATGAGTTCTGCAAGTTGCAGCCAAATGCTGCAGTGCAGAGGCAGGAGCATTCTTAGCAGCCATAATATTGTCAGAGAGAAACTGATGCAGTAAGATTTTTATTCTTTCTAAGTTGAAGGATATCTTATAATGCCTTTAGATTCTTAGTTCTTAGGATTTACAGGCCTTGAAAGAATTCAGTAGATCAGTAGATTTGGATTTAAAATAAGATGCATTGTATAAGTGGACTGCAAAGCAGTGCTGTTTCTCGTCTCAACTGCTTGATTTGGTGGAGTGAGGAGGAAATTGATCGTTTTTCTTCATTAGACACTTCAACATTTCATTTAGCTTTTTCTTACCCTTTCTGCATTAGAGGTAGAATGAATATTTTATTCAAATAAAGATAATCTGCCTCTTGCAAGGGCAGATTCATGACAATTGGTTTCAAATTAACAGTTTAATGATATGGGAGTCAAATATCTTAAGTGAGGTTTCTTGTTTCTGAAGTGTCCTTTTTTCTTAAATGTTCTAATTCATGTTTATGATAAAAGGCACTGTGGGCCACATGCAGAGCTCTGGGACAGGTACAGGAATAGATCATGCAGGCCCTCGAGTTGTTTTGATATTCATTCATACCTATCTCTTGATTTTAACCAGCTGATTTGGTTCTGCATCATTGTATTACATGTCAAGCAAAAAAAAATCAATCTAAGATTTAAGATTGTTATTTGAACTAACATCTTTTGTACTTTAAAAGGTGTTCCACATTTCTGTCACCCTCTGTAAATGTGAATAGTTAGATTGGTAGATCCTACTATGTATTACTGATGAGCTCTTCCTTGTCAGTGTGCTTACTTGTGGAGGCTGCTGGGCACGTGTGGTGATACTAAGGTTCAGTACACCATTGACATCTCTTTTGATGTTTTCGACAGGAATATATGATTCATGAATGTCAACTTGCAGGAATAAGCCTTACCAAAAGAGTGAAAGTTGGCTTCTGTGATGATTTTTCTAGGGTGCTGCCAAGAAATTCAGAAATGATGATCCCTCTTGATTCTTTCAAAATCATGTATTTTCTCCTGTGAAACCCAACTATCCCAAACTTTGCTCCAGATGTCCATCTGTAATGGCACAATATCTCATCAGCATCTTTGGGAGGTCAAATAGGGTAGAACATACACAATGAATGGTAGGGTCTTGGGGAGTATTGAGGTACAGAGGGTCCTCTGTGCATAAGTTGAAGGATCCCTGTAGGTGGCAGCACAGGTTGATGGGGTAGTAAAGAAGGCATATGGGATGCTGGCCTTCATTAGCCAGGCCATAGAATATGAGAACAGGGAAGTTATGTTACAGCTTTATAAAACATTGGTGAGGCAACATTTGGACTATTGTGTGCAGTTTAGGTCACACAGTATAGAAAGGACATGATTTCTCTGGAGAGAGTGCAGAGGATATTGCTTGGGATGGAGTGTTTCAGTTAGGAGGAGACTGATTAGGCTGGTTTGTATTCCTTGGAGCGGAGAATGGTGGTAGAGGTGTACAAAATTATGAAGGACATAAATAGGATAGACAGCAGTAAACTTTTCCCATAGCAGAGGTGTCTATAAACAGAGGGGGCAAAATAAGGAGTAAGAGGTTTGGAGGGAATATAAGGAGGAACTTTTTCCACCAGAGGGTGGTTGGAGTTTGGAATGCACTGCTTGCCACCAATATTTAATGCAATATTTGCAACATTTAATGGCATAATAGTGAAGCTAGTAGACCCACTGCCTCACAGTGCCAAAAACCTGTGTTGAATTTTGACCTCTGGTTCTGTCTGTGTGGAGTTTGCATGTTCTCTTTGTAACCACACATCAAGTTTCCTACAGGTGTTCCAGCTTCCACCCACATTATGCAAACTTCCATGTTGTAGGTTTGTTGGCCACTGTAAATTGCCCTTGTGTGTGGATGTGTGTTAGAATCAGGGGTAGGGGGATTTGTTGAGAATGCGGGGGGAATAAAACATGGGATTAATGTAGCATTAATGTAAATAGATTACATTACCATCCTCAGGCCTTTGGATGGTAATGTAATCCATTTACATTAATCCCATGCAGTGGTGATGTTTAGTGTGGACAGTGGACTGAAAGACCTATTTCTGTGCTATCTGTCCCTTTGTCTCTAAATATGTAGATGAACACTTGAATCACCGAGGCATAGAAGGCTATGGACCAGGTGGTGGTCATTGGGATTGGGAAAGATGAGTATTGAATGGTCAGTTGGACAGGGTGGGCTGAAGGGACTGTTTTTGTGCTGTATGATTCTGTCACTCATTCTGAAGACCTGTGGTGTGTGTGTGTTTCTATCTCCTAGCCACTTAAGTACAAATCTGTCAAAAAGTAGCCCCAAGGTGGCTCTTAGGTGGCAGTTCTTTGCAGCAGATAATGAATGATACTTTAACTCGAGTCCATTTAGTTACCCAAACTCTTGATTCCATTGAGTCCCCAAAATTTACTGCTTTCAACATAGTATATGCTCACTGACTGAATATCTACAACCCTCTGGTTTAAAAGGTAAAAGTAACATAAAATTCCATCTTCTCAGTTTACTTTGTGTAGATCAGAGAACAAAACTGCTGAACTTCTGGTCTATGTGAATCATGTACTCACTGCCTTAACTATGTGAGTCAATGGATGCCCTATCCTAGTAATTCCAGCTCTGACTATACATCCAAGCTGCATATCATTTATGTGGTAACACTGTAGAATTGCGCCATAATATGTGAAAATACTTCCTGATTAATGATTTCATAATGTTTTAAAGGTTGCATTTCCCAGAGTTATTATTTGCAGCTTACAGATGTATGTAATGCAATTTTGGTTGAATATATTCTTGCCCTGGTATATCAAGCATGTAGAAGTTAAGGACATTGACTTATTAATGATATGGATAAAGGGAAAAGTACATGTCAGTCACTTTGGTTGGTCTGGAGCCAAAGTAGGCAAGGACAGCAGATTTTCTTCCATGAAGTACCTTTGCTGTGTGATGGATTTATATTGCAATGAGGTTTTTTGCTAGTCATTCAAAGACTAGCTTTTAAAATTCAGAGGAGAGAAGTAAGTAACCATAGATTGGTTGATTGCATTCTGTATCAGCTATATTGAAAATATTTATTTTCTGACCTATAGTCTTATATCTTGAATGCAAAATTTATGTAACTGAGATGATGTTGTGTTATAGTATTTTCAATGTGACATACAGTACCTCCCTCTTTTATTAATGTCTTGGCATTGGTGACCTATAGTTTTATGTTTTTGTTGCTGCAATAACTTTATCTCTTTACTTCACTTTTTTAGGTTATCTCAAATAGGTCCAAATTACAATTTTTGCCAAATACTCATTTTGTTGTAATGGTTCAGGAAAAACAAAATACATTTTTGACTGTCTGCCCCCACCAGACTTGCAATCTTATTTTGATTCTGAAATGGAGAAACGTTTTGTTTAATTTTGGCTCTCCATTTCTTTACTATTTTCACATTTGATCTCCAAAGTTTTATACTGTATTACTTAGAAACTATGTAAATTAATCAGTACAGTTTGCGTGCTGTACACTTTGCAGCTTTTCACAAAGGATTCTGTTCAGTATTTTATTGAAATAGTATTGCTAAATACTGCTAGCAATACTATTTCAATATACAGCTCTGTTTTTAACCACTATTTTTAACTGAAAAATGTTAAATTTTGTGCACATTTGAAATTGTAAACATCATTTATTTAAATTCTTATCAGTCTTTTCCATTGATTTAAAAAAAACTGTTTCTCCTTCTATCCCTCCATCCCTGCTGCAAAGGAATTTGACTTTAATAAGACAGATTCCATTCTGGGTTCACAATGCTCACTCTGTACAATTCCCAATGGGCGTTGATAGGCAGTATGTGTCATACCCTAAAGTGCACAATATTGCCAAAGTAAGTCTAACTTTATTTCTACTTGCATTCTTTTGAAGAAAGGAATGGATGAATAGTGATCATAACCTGTTGTCATCCCAATTGAGTTGTGCTTCCTTATCACAGATATTGAATAGAAAACCTTTCTAGTGTGTATGCTGATCTCACTAAATTAAAACTAAGTCTCCAGAAAAATACCATCT